>NW_006800074.1:1317561-1384606 GCF_000485575.1 Poecilia formosa
TTTTTTTTTTTTTTTTTTTTTTTTTTTTTTTGATGGTTGTTGAAAGAAACTGATCACAGGTACACTGCACATGATGATCTCAGTAACACATTTGACTTCCTGAACAAGTTCTCTAATGTCACAGTATTAGAGCTAAGAAACAAAACCATTAATCTCCACTTTAAATATTCAGCTGACATGGAGCTGGAGTTTGGGGAAGCGACTGTCCAATGTATTCATATATATATATAAACCTAAAGTACATCTTTCCAAATGTGGACATTTCATTAAAGCTTTACCTGACAATCCCTGTCCAAAAGACAAGTGATGAGTGATCATCCTCTAAGCATAAAATAGTTAAAAATAGACGCAGATCTGGAACAGGAAAACCTGAGTCATTTGACTCTGGCACTGGACTTCAGAGATCTTGTCAAAAACTTTGCTGTGAAACAAGTCCAGAAAAGTAGGCATCTTTTCAAGGTTTGTTGAGTCATCACTGAAAAAGTTTGGTATTATTGGTTAGAATACTTTCAAAGCTGTAGTGTTGCCTGATCTCTCATTTCTAGGAACATTATTGATTTGTAGGCATGTTCTGTTCATGTTCTGAAGGACTTGACATTTATTTTCTTTACAAAGTAGTAAAAAAACTGAGCTTAAGTTTTGATACATTTACTTCCACTAGTAAAAGAGTAATAAATGCTGTGTTAGGGCTTGTTCATGCCGCTTAATAAAAGTATGTCCATTCAAGGACTGTATTTTATGATGCAGAGAACATATTCTGATTTGAAACCCTAATTTATAATTTTGCATTACCAGAAACCATTTTAGGGTAATTTGTAGTTTTTGACAAACAGCTTAATAAATATGGCATCGATAAGCTGAATAGTATGAGGTGATGAGGTACATCAAGAAACGTTAGACGAGTGGGTTCGGGAATGTTGATAATTACATTGAACATACTACTGACACAGAGGTTATAATTACATACTTTATTACTTTAGGGAAGTACGTTATTATGGGATTTGTTGAGACTTTTGCCCTGGTACCTGCTCCTGGATACTTGCCTTGTAGGAATCCGTCCCACATTTACTGCTGGCGTCCTCTCTACAGAAGCTTCCTCCTCTGGCCGCCTCAATTCCCGCCAAGCACTGGCGTTCTTTCAGAGAGCCGAGACAGCACTGCTGTTGGGCGGTCCTGACAGAGAGAGGGTGCACATGAAAAACGACTGCGGCCGTTGCTAGACTGCAACCGTGGCCATCCGGGGGCAGAAACTGTCCTCACGAGCTGAATGAGTTGTGGCTTCGAGTTTCCAGAAGTTTAATTATGAGGAGCTTGAAAGCCAGCTAAATAATAAAAGCAAAACTAAATTTGAAACGACTGGTGTAGTAATGCAATACGTCTGTAAGGCACATTTTTTTCCCATTATATCACCTTGTTTCCAGGTTCAGTGCTTCTACGTTACATAATGAGCTCACCAGCAAATGGTGCGCCTATCATCTGTGGGTGGCTTCATGTTGCTGCAGTGGCCATTAGCCGAAGCCCATTTCTCCCCGGTCTCACAGCAGGTCTTCACCAGCTCTTTGACAGACACTGTAAATGAAACACAAACAGCTTCATTTAAGTCTTTCAGTGCACCGAGTGATCAGTGTGCATGGTCCCTTTTAAAATTCTTGTCAGTTTGTCCCGTATGTTGCTGAGCAAAAGGCAATTTTCCACTCTGGTGGACAAAAAGATTTATTCTATTCTAGTATATCCAATTAGGGGAGAGAAATTTGTTTACACTGTGAAGTTAGAGTTAAAGTTTACCATCTTAAGTCTCAGTGCGTGAGAAGCTGCAAAATTTGATTAGTGATATTATCAATACGACCGCATCTAATGTGTTCTGCAATGTTGTTACATAGAGATGTTCTTATTTGGAAGACTGAACAAAGAGAACTCCAAGTGTAGCGTGTGTGTTTTTTTTTTCTTCTGCACATTATTTCAAAGCAATGCACAGATCAAAACCTTTATCATCCAACTTCTCGGGTAAAATGCACAAATATGTTGTCATTTGATACCAGGGGATTTAAGGATTTAGTCTCTGTGCGACTATGTGACACACAACCAATGTCACTCAAATCCACAAAAAAAAAAAAGGTATGTCTGTTGGATTTGTTCACATGGTGGCAATAAATTATTTACCAAACAGCATTTCATTTCAGATGAAATGTTTCTCTTCAAATCCCAGAGAAAGGAGAGAACACAAACCTTAAATTCAAGGCAGTCTGCTGGTGTTGGAGGTAATTTCTCTGGAGTTGAGAATGAGCCAATGAATAGCCCAACCAACTGTGCTGTTGGGAATTATGCTGCAAAACTAAAAGAAAAGGGGAAAAAAGGCAGCTCTCTGACTCTCTTAAGGCTTTAATTGGACTCATAGGCTGTTCTGATGGTCTGTTGCAAAACAAGTTTCAAACGAGGGCACAGGTGACAGGGTAATATATACTGACTGTGAAAGATCTGTAAAACGCTTTAAATAAATTAATCTTCCATACTTTACCGCTTAAGTAATCTATCAATTCCTGTTTCCCTGAAGCACAAATGGGATGTGTCACATGGCCCCATTTCTCTTAAGCAATCTCCAAAATGAGAGAGAGAACACAGAAAATGTGTGGCGACCTTTTAAAGTCAGGTAATGCCTAAAATATATAACTACTTCCTTGAACCGGATTGTGTCTACACAGGATTAATTACAAAGTTTAAAACATTTGGAAATGTGAGAGAGGATCTATAATGATGCGGGCTTTTTGTCCCTTTGGGAATATAAAAAAAGAATAAAGAAAAAAATCTTGATAATGGGAAGTTATTATGCCGTTTAAAAGGGTAATGATCTAAAATACAGCCTAGAGCTCCGTTACATCCACTGATTTCTAGAAACTGACTATAGAGAGCTTTTTTCTTCTGTTCTGTTTGATTGCAGGTGTGCTGGGAAACCTTGATGCACAGCTGAAACCATTAACTCCTTCTCAGTGGACCGCCACTGGTATTAAGGTGGTGGCAATAAACTGTTCGACAACCACCAGTAAAATCAAAGAAGAAAAAAATTGAAGAAGTTGACTGCAGAAAAGTTTCAGTCATCCAGTGTCACACCCCTTGCCGACTTAACCAGGGAGATTAGGCATTGTACTTTTGGTGTTTTTATAAATAAAAAGTATCATTTTCAGTCAGGATGGGTTTTTCTTCTTCTTCTTCTTCTTGTTCTTTTGGCCTTAGAGACCCTACAGTGTATTGCTTTTTAAGTTATGTGTGAAATCCTGACCTGAAAGTTAAATCACTTTTATGCTGAGCTAGTTTTTGTTCAGACGTTTTAGGTTGTTGGTTGCTGGATTTATTTTATGCATTCTGTTACATCTCCTAGACGTTCATTTGAAAAGTTGTAAAAAGCACAGAAAAACTTTTAGGGTAAACTAAGGTGAGTATAAGAGAAGATCCAGGTTTACTACATACAACTATATAGATAGTGTACATTTTTAAAGGTTAGAACTTCATTGATTTTATGTATTCAAATTAAAGATTTGCTTATACAACTGCTGCAAGATTTTTTTAAGACAATGTGCGTCAATAACTCAGGATACAGTTGGACTGACTCAAGCATCAGTTTAGTGTGTGTTTTTTTTTTCTCATCTACTTCCTTTGACTGAAATTGTCTCTTTGTAAAGCAACAAAATCAGACCAAAGCAATTCCACAGACCAGTGCAAGTGACTGGTGCAATGTGCTTAATTTAAAGACTCAGAAAGGAGAAAATGTAAACCTGGTGGGCCACCGCGGCTCTTTGATACACAACTACAGCGTCTGAGGAAGCGGCGCAGTTAAACAAGTCCCTTTGAACCTGTGTGGAAGTATATTTATTAAAAGACAGCAAACATAATCATTTGCCATCATTCTTCTGCTTCCTTTTCATTTTCTCCTGAAGGAGTCGGCGATCACAACACACATTTTCCCCAGGTGTTCACACTGAATGGGGCATGAGGTTCCAATATATGTCAGATGTTTTTGAAGGATTATGCTTCCACAGAACAGCAACTGTGAAAGAAAAACTTTTTCAACCGCACTATGACGAATCTTTCAGCTGCTCTTTCTCCTTGACAGCACTTATAATTATACCTGAATCCAGCTGTGCAACAATTAAACACTGATTTATTGTGCTTTAACAAAAGAGATACCGAATTACAGTATGCTCTTAACATGTCTTTTATCTGTTCTGTAGCCTTCCATTAGCTCTTCATTAGACAGACAAGAACACCAGATGCTTTGCTTTTTTCATGTTAGTCCCAAACTGGTGAGATCATTCACATCGAAAATGTTGAACAATCAAAAATAAACAACTCAAAGAATGTCCATTTAGCATATATCAAAGGTATATCTAAAAAAAAAATTAAATTCTTAAAATGTTAAGTATTTCGTCACTTGTTTCACAAAGGGAATTCTTTATATATGGAATCATAACACAAAGTGAAATATTTCAAGCTTTTATTTCTTGTTATTTTGTGATGATTTATAGATCACAGATAGTAAAAATAAATAAATAAATACAAAAATTCTGTGTCTCAGATTTAGACCACTAAAAAAGTGAAATATTGGAAACTCATTGTGTCACACCCTAATCAGCTAATTAACTCAAAACACCTGCGATGGTTGCCTGAGCCTATGCATGTCCAGATGTCCAGAAGACAGTCATCCGGAGGGGAAGCAGTCATGGATGTTAACAGAGTACTGTATCCAAGCATATTCATAGACAGTTGAGTGCAAGGAAAAATGTGGTAGGAAAAGATGCACCAGCAACAGGGAGAACCGCAACCTTGAGAGGATTATCAAGCAAAATCCATTCAAGAATTTGGGGGAACTTCACCAGGAGTGGACTGAGGAAACAGTCCCATCTCAAACTCACTACATGGATAAATCCTAAATGGGCTACTAGCATTTTACCTGAATTAAAGAGAAGAAGAACTGGACTGTTGCTCAGTGGACACTTTTTGCAAAGTTGATCTTAGGAACAAAAGTGATTATTGCATTCTTTTTCTGTGTTGCCAAAAGTGGTCCCACATCACTTTAACTCATTAAAAATATATTTTTCTGTTTACACCCCTGCAGAGTGCCCAGCTTTAAGTCAGTGTTGTTACAAAGAGACTGACTCAGTGACTCAAAAATATTATTTTGTCATGGAAACGATGACTTATGGCTCTAAAATCTATTTTTCCTTCAAACCCACAGCATCAAAATAGTCACTTGTCAAGGCTTATCATTCATAGTATGTTAATTTTTTTCTGAACCGCTTGCTCTAGTTTCCAAAGGACGCTGCACGTTTCCAGGACACACCCAAACCAAGATCAATATTTAGCGTTGTAACATCTGCTTCCTCTGCATGCCTCCATCAAAAGCATTTTCCACTCTCGTAAATTGAGCACTGGTTCTCGCTGTTTTATTACGCCATTTATATTTCGGCAGCTGTTTGTAAGCCAGAATACAGGAAACCTGCTCGAGTATTGCCAAGGGAAATCCATCCAACTCTTGATTTTAGAGTAGACCAATATATAAATAAACATGTCTGTCCTAAACGAGAAGCTTTCAACTTCAAAAAGCTATTTTTCACGTAAGAAATTATTGCATCAGATTAGGGTGAATTAAACAACTTTATGTGAAAGAGTTTGGCTGCTGTAAATGTGGTCAGGAAAACTGGACGCTCAGATTGCATGTCCTCAAACATCTAGCAAAATAAAAGTGTTTTTCATTAGAAGTAGGCATTTATCGTATTGTGATAAATTTCCTGTCATGACAAAAAGTTTTGATGTATGTATACAACTGGTGTCCTACAGTCAGATGCATATTAAAAATAGTTATGTTTTTCAATAGCATTATCAGCTATATATATAAGCCATATAGTAAATGTAAAAAAGAAGTAAAAAAAACTTTCCTATCATCCCTTTAATCATTATCATAGTAGTACCACAAAATATTGTGATAAAAAGTTTAAGTCATACCTATTTTCCATATGTATAAATGCAGATGAGTTCAAGACGCAGACTGGGCTCTCGTTTAATGCGGCTGTCTTTTATGGCCAATTTTCTTCACATGGAGCAGTGTGTGTGCTTTAATTTAAAAACACCAGGAAAAGGTGCATTGGGAAAAGAACCACGTTGAGGACGAGAGACACTTCTAAAATTACTGCAAATGACCTGGAAGGCACCCCAGATAAACCAGCTATCATCTTCAAACCAAATCTGAAAGCAGTCGAAACGACCTCTTCCACAGCCGGTTCTGGAATTCACCCCACTCTTTCATCATAAAGAAAATTATACATCGACTCGGCCCGCTGCCGCACGCAGCATGTCGTGACAGTTTTGCTGATCAAAACAAGCGCCTCCTCAGTTTGTTTCAACTCGACCTAGACGATCTTTAATGTGTTACTGGTGCATTTTATCCATTCCCCCCTTCCTCCAAGTCCGAAACAGTTCTAAGTTGAGATCAGCATAATAGGTTGTGTTTCCTAATGTCTGGAAAGGGGTGGATGTGTGCTTCAGATGAGGTTATTATTACTAAGAAGATTAGGAAAGCAGCGGTCTCATGGGAGATGGGCAATCATGGACTCGATAGGGAACAGGGAGTATAACCTGGCAATCAACCGATAACAGAGATATCATTCATCACATGGGAATTATGCCGCTCTCAGGTAAAACCCCCACCACAAAGAAATCCTAACCCAGATGAGTTTAGCATTAGAACTCCTAAACAATCTCCCTTTTTGTACACAAACTGCGAAGCAGCGCATGAGTTTTAGTTATAGACTAAACAAAACTATGATTCTAACTTGCACTGTGCCCCACGGGAAAAGAAGCCCACTCCTGTTTGGAATAAAATGCCATGCGCTTGTTATTTGTACTTTCTCTTTTCCTGTCCAAATAACTTTGGCATCCTGTGCTAATAGCAGTGATAACATGCATTACCCAAGGCCTTTATCAGTGGGGATTTTCCCGTTTGTGTTTTGACATGTCACCATACTGGAAATCTGACTTCAGTGTAGTGCAGTGAAGCCTACGTGTTAATTGCTGACCAGCACATTTCAAATCTGGGAAAAAAAAAAAAAAAAACTACCTTGAAATTTAGGTCAAACTCTCTGTGAAACTATAATTTCTTTATATGAATAGATTAAGTTAATCCAAGAGGATTTAAGGACAATGTGGGAAACCTTTGATGACAACTGTATAACAGAAAAAAAGAGCGTTAATAAATCTATACTTTATGGGCTCACGTGCATTTCTGTGCAATGGAAAGCTTTTAGTTACCTTTAACAATGTCCTATGCATACTATGCATATATATAGGTGAAAGGTGTTGAAAAAACATAACTATCTTGACAGGTCTCAATGTAAATTATAGCTCTGTAGAGTATTTGTACTGTGTACTTACTGTCAAGGTGGAACAAGACAGCTTAGACAGACAGAACATTGTTATACCATAAAATGTGGTAAATGTAACAAGTATTATACATGATGTCATTATTTGACACCATCACACAAAGTTACAGCTACAACAGATACAGAATTTGATACCATTATTCTTGCCCCTTAAAGTGTTTTTACATTTATCACATTACAACTACTCTGCTAAAAAACTAGTCTCTTGTTCTACGCTTTGCTTCTTACTGAGGTTCTGGACCCTTAGCTATTGGGATAGATTGTTTGCTGGAGGAATGGAGTCTGTCAAGGTTTTACATTTTACCCAGTTGCTAACATTTGGCAGTGACATACGTATTGCATCAGTTCAATGCTAAGAAGCTTACCGGAAGTTGGCTGCGCTGTAAACAACCATTCCCCACCGTGAAGAGAGAGGTGCCGAGCCGAAGGAGACACCTGCTAATGTTGATTCAATATTTGGAAATGTGACCAGCATGGACTGTATGACTTATTCCACTTCTTCTGCTGCCATTGCTAAAACTAAAATCACATATAGGCAGACTACAATTCTAAAGCCATGCCAAACATATACGTCATCGTTCACATCTTTTCCTTCGGCTCACTTATTGGCCCGGTTGAAATTTTGCCATAGAAATCGAGTTCAATGGGAGAAATCCCTGAAGGAGCACATAAAGGAGATGAGAATCAAGTAGAATTGCGTAGCATTAATCAAAAAATAACCAAAAGGATCATGGGAACTCTAAAAGAACTGCAGAAATCTACGGCTCAGGTGGATGAATCAGCTGACATGAAAATGTCATTCATGCACTACCAAAATCTAGCATTTATGGAAAAGTGGCAAAAAAAATCTGAAAGAAGTTCCTTTTGTACTTTAATATAAAATGCACATCACATTTTATAGATTCACATTTTGAAAAATGTGTACTATGCATTTTGGATTTATAGCAGGACTCCACAAATTAAATGGCTTCTAAAATCAAAGTTACTCAAGATACGTTTTGCAGTGTCAGAATCACTCAGGCACCCTTTTTCAGATTTTTAACTGTAACAAAATTTAAAACCATGTGGCCTTTTCCTTCCTTTTGTGCTACTTGGGATACTCCATAACATATCACCCCAATTAACCTTTGTCATTGTAACAAGACAAAAGGTGTAAACTGCTTAAAAGGAATGAATACGTTTCTAAGATATTGTAAAAGCACTCTATGATTAAACATCTTTAGAGCCACATTTTTTACAACCAGTCACTTTAAATTACCTGCTTTTGTAAAACTGGACTATTCCAACACATTTTCTTTTTAACGAGACATTTTTCACCACCCTTTTCAGAGTGCGACATCAGTTGATTAAGGTTGGTGGCAATTCGTTCTAGTATTGGCTGAGGTTTTTACTTTAATTGGGCCGGTGCAACACCTCGATCCTTTCTTAGAAAGTCTGTTGAGCTTTTTCTTTTACTTTTCAAGGAATGTATTCCTCTTTCATTAATCTTTTGGCCAACATTCAGCTGTCAAGACAGTTGGCACACATTTGGCTGACTGTGTGACAACAAGCTATTCAGATTCTGTGGAAGCAGATCCAGCCCAACTCACCAGACCTCTGTGACTGTATCTATCAGCTGGTACTCTGCTGCACATGCCAAAATGCATTTTGGACAAGTTTCACCATTTCCATGGCCAAGTTCATCACACAACTTGGACTATTAGCAAACTTCTTTAATTCTTTTCCATAGTAATATTTTCAATCGTCTTTTAAGGTTTTGGGAAATTACCTCATAGCCTTTTCAATTGATGAGCTGCAGCACTAAAACCAATTCTGGTGTTTCTCCTAACTGATATTGCTTTAATGAAACACCTAAACATCCAGACCAGTAAACTGACAGAGAGGTGAGTTAAATGTGTGATTCTCAGCATATTCTCCTTCATGCTGCAGAGGAGCATGATGTTTCTAAAAAAAAATGTGTGGAGTTGAATTTTGATGTGTTAAATATACACACATGCACACAACAGACTTTTCTCTATGTTATATTGTTATTTTATATTTTTTTCAAAAAGGTATCCCTTATCTTTTGCACACCCTGGCACTTATTTTATCATCAGTTTTCATAATAAGGATAATAATCTCAAGAACAACTTAAGCATAATAACACTATCAGTGAAGAAATGTACTGGAAATAACACTCCCATCAGTTTCTTCGAAAAAAAAAAACAACACACAATAACATAAAAATAAAAGCTTAATATTACTTGCTATTTACAAGCCTTTGGAGACAGGTTTTTCTGTTTCAAGATGTTCTAAATATTATCCTTTGAGAGGACAATGTATCAATACCAACTTAGTATTGCTATAAAAATCAGTTTAAATTAAGTACAGTACTGCTTCCTGTCTATCAATGCACTGCAATCTCAGCCTTCTTTATTTTATTAATGGAATCATGTAAATGAAAAATGAAAGGTTTTCTATAAATACAGCTATATACATATAAAGCAGTACTAATGCATATTTACTAAAATGAATATAACGGGTCAGAGTTACCTTCTGTGTCTTCCTCCACATCCTGTGAGTGGTAGTTGTCGAGGGTGTGAGATTGTCTTTGAGGCTCTTCTCTCATCCTAACTGGAGCTCTGCTGGTGGGACTAAACTGAACTGTGGGGTAGAGACTGTGTTCTTGTTTGCTAAGCTGGGAGTTGTGCTCCATTGATGCTTTTGCCTCTTTAGACAAAAGCATCAAAGCATCTATTCTGCCAGCCTGGCTGGTTTCACCATGATGTCTAGTGTGGCCTCGACGACTGGGTTTCTGTTCACCAAAGGGTCCTTTATTTCTGCGTGTGTTATGTTTCATGGGTCTTCCTTCAGTTTCCTGCTTTGACCTCTGGTTGTCTGTGGAAACTACCTGAGTGGCCGTACTTGTTGTCGATGGTAGTGAATTGCTTTGAGATCCTGTAGTGGTTGAATCCAAGACTCGCATCGGGTCTTTCTCACTGCTCCTCACTGGGCTTCGAGGTTTTTCAGCCAGGTCATTTCCTCTGACATCATGAGACGTGAAGGTTGCAGAGCTTGACTCTGGGTGAGTTGAAGGAACTGTAGCAGCACCCTGCGACTTGGCCAGATTTTGAATAGTGGAAGACGTCGGTTCTGCCAGTATATAGTCATAGTCTTCTAAGCCAAAACTGGGTGGGTCCTTCTTATAAAGTGGGAGAGCGTTTGCCAGCCCAACCTTGGAAAATAAGCTTGTTGATTGAGTGTCATGACCTCTGCTAATGTCTCTCAGGTGGCTGTTATTTTCAGTAGTTGTTGCCCACGTGGGGTTATTAACACCACGGAGGTCACAGCCTGGGATTGGAGAGCATGTTAACATGCCCCCTCCATCTGGACAGTGGCAAACCTGGCACTTGTCTAACTCAAAGGAGTGTCCTGCCTCATACGTCCTGCTGCCATGGGCACAGCCGACACGCCCACATACTGGACACCCATCTGCAGGTTGTAAAACATCAATGCAGTTGGGGGAAATTTCAGGACACACAATGTACAGGCAGCTTATGTTCCCTCCTCCCTGGGGACACAGGCATTTGGTGCTTCCAAAATCCACAAAATAGGATTCCCCTTCCGGTATCTTCCCGTCTTTGAAGCCTTTTTGCTTGCAGTCGTAGTACTGGTACCCCTCGCAGGTGCAACCTCTTTGTGTACATTTGGGACAACAGGCACCATCCTCTAAAACTGATTCGATGCAGTTCTGCAGGATAGGACAGGTCACGCCTGTGCAGTCTTTCTGGCTTAGAGCGACATCCACAGACATTATCAACAAATAAATATATAACCTTGTTTGCATTTTGCTTAAAAATGACAAAAAGTGTCTGCAAATGTCTTTTCAAGGCAGACTTTTCCTTGGATGGAAAAGAATGTGGCGTCTTGAAGCCTGTGAAAAACAAACAGTGATAAATGATTTCATAACTGTACAAATATCATTTTTAAAATGGCTGGATACAAATTTTTGCCCCATTATTGTACAGGAACTGTTGGTAATGCTGGTATTAATTCAACGTAAAATTCTGTCTGCTTTGATTTGATCAGCAGCCAAATGCACACTTTCCATCCCTACTGTTTTGACACCCCGGGGAGGAAGGCTGTGTTTTATATTTAACTGCTCATGGAAATTTGGCTGGTGGTATAGTTTACCCAAGGAAAAAGTACAGTAATGACCCAACAAGCACTTTGAATTGCCTTGTTGCTGAAAATGTGCTATATAAATAAAATTACCTTACCAACAAGAATGTCAAATGGATGATAAATGACAAAATCTCTCCATCGTACTCTGCGTCATAAAAATACAGTATTTAATATTTTGTAATGGGAATAAATAACCCGGCTTCATACAGCTGTGTTAAAAACTGAAATGTAATAGCTTCTGACAAATATATTGAGAATGTTGTTTTCAGTTAACAGTGAACAGTATTGACAATTGTTATTGACACCTTTGGAAACAATGTGTAAAAAGTTATGTTAACAGATTTTCTTTATAATAAACTGGAAGTGTTCAAATAAATGTATATTTGGCTCTGAAATCCAGAAAATCTAGCCTTCGATTTCAGCAGTTGTATGCTGCTGAATGGATTGGACATGCAGAAAAATCCAACAATAAGAAACAATAAGAAAACTGAAGTAATTCTGCAGAAGTAAATTGTTTTTTTTGTCTTGAAATTGCATTTCAAAAGTGTATTAAAGCCTACAGAAAAGTAAACACAGGCCCACAGTACTACAGCTCCTACACTTTACTTAACAGAGATGATTATGTTCTTTTCCACACATTCACTCCAGACCCAGCTGAAGGAGTTGTTGCTCAAAATATGAGTTAACATCCCAGCAGTGTCTAGCAAACTACACGTTTTCTTTTGTAATCATGGGACATAAAAGAGTTTTGCCTTACATTCCTCAAAATCTAAGAGTTGGCATTTAGAGCTCATTTAATTGTTGCTATAGATACTTGTTGACTCCAAGAAGCTATTCTCTGCTGCTGTTTCCTATGGGCGATCTCTATCATTTTCTACATGAGAAATGCTCTAGTTATAGGAGTTACTATTGGAGCTATTAACACTGCACCAGCAATTGTGTTCTTAATATGAAATACAGAAATATGATCATTTCAGAGGGAGATTATTTTACTGTAATAGAAATCATCTTCCACTTTTTGGATTTTTGCACAACTTTACCAGCGGTTCAATAAAATGCAACTGAAGAAGCACATCAGACCAAATTTCTACATTAAATTAATTTCTGTAGCTGTACAATAGCTATAAATGCAGTTGATCAGTTTTGCACATAAGCAGAAAAATAAAAGCAACACAAACTTCTGGTAATTTGTTGTGTTATGTGAAGAACAGTTCTTGTACGTCAGTTAATATTAAATCAAAAAGCAATTTTTCAAATGACTTCAAATTTAAATATGCCATAAATATATTTGAAAGTCATTGAATTAAAGTGCATAAATTCTTAGATATTTTGCCACACAACTGTATAAAATGCACTGCAGCATTCATTTAAGGAATCAATGACTTCTTTGTGCAGAAGGTACAAAATCATTTTACCAGATCCTCTTGCCCTAAGCCTCTACTCCAACAGTACTGACCTCAGCTTTAAAAACAAAGTCCAACCGCTAACCGTGTGGCTGCAATGATCTAAATGAGTGACAGAAAACATGCCAGAGCAAAAGGACACATGAGGAAATCTAGTTTCAGCATTTCACTCATAGAGGATCTAAAAGTGTCTTTTTGTGCTAGAACCAAGGGGGGAGAAAAAAAAAACATTTTGGGTTGCTGATGTTCAAGAAAGAAATTCAAACAGGCTGCAAAAAATCCTGTGACATACATAAACACAAAACACAGTTTCAGCGCAATCCATACAGTACACGCAAAAAGGTCCATGCTCATATATGTGACAGCTTATGAAAAGGGAACTTTTTCTCTCCTTTGCACGTGAAACACACTGCAGTTAATTTCAGTTTCCAAGCTTAGAGGTGGTTTCAATATATGGAGACCAGATGACATCAATTCACTCAGACTGCTCCGGCACTCTCATTATCCATGAATTAGCGCACCCGTTAAAACCAAGCAACTCTATCCCCTCGTTATATGGACATCAAAAATACTGACTGTTTGATGCTCTTTGACATTCATAGTTCTTATATTCGTTGCTTACCTCGCCTCTCTGATCCTTCGGTGCAGCGGTGCTTCTGAGTTAAACCTGTGCGTAAAGTTTATGTCCCAAATCTGACTCCGGAGGCTGGGAGCGCCTCTCCTCTCGTGGAGGGCGGGGCGAAGGACAATTTAGAGAAACATTCTTAACTTTTTTTTTTTCTCTGCCTCTCTTTGTAGGCTCAGAAGTTTTTCCAAGACGCAACAAATGACTCCACGAAGGTGTGTCAGTGAAAAATTGTGAACGTCTCCTCAGTTTGATTCGCAGGTTTATTGTTACCTTATCTGTGAGAAGATGGCGCGAATCCAACGATCATATCAATTTATAGTCGTTTCATTGCATGTTGAATAGCCTATAACGAAACAAGGCGGTCTTTCTCTGGGATCATATGTGGGAAAATTATTAAATTGAAAGAGCAATTTAACTTTATAAAGAAAACGTTTGTTTTTTATTTTAAAAAAAAAAGAGAAAAAAATAATGAAGCATTTATTCTGTTTATGGATGCTGAATTCACTGTGGACATTGAGAAACGCCAGTTTGATGGAACTATAGGGAGGTCTTATCCAGTGCAGACTGATTGTAACCTCTCAGAGTTCACAGTCAGTTCAGAATCCAGACAAGTGGCAGTGCCTGTTGTTAGCATTGCAACTAGTATCAGTATTTTTTATATAGATATAAAAAAAAAAAAAACACGACAACAATTAGTGAAATGACTATGACAGAGCTTTTAGGGCAGGTTTTCATTGCCTGTAAAAGCTGCCCAACCAGTTTAAGACTCTGGTTTCATCTCCAGATACCACCAAGCTACACATGATAAGTGAAGCCTGCTGTCTGTGATCTTTCTTCTGACTTGATCTTAAAGGGTCATTGAGCCACTTGTGAGAACATATGATGACAAAGCTCTTCTTCCCTGGCTGAGCAGAATAATCAGGAAGCCTAACATATGGGGCCAGTGGGCTCTTTGTCTTGGGGATCTCCCTTGGATGATCAATGACAGAGATGAGTCAATGCCCCTATTATTGGTTTTCTTCATCTTCATGTGCGCCTAAATGCTGTGTCCAGTGCAACAGCTCCACAATTTCATCCCTCATCTGTCTGCTATGTTCCTTGCACTTCGTGATACTGTCTGTTCACTATGTTCAGTATGAAGCCAATTTACACAAATATCCATTCATTCATAAATAGACAGATAGATGGATAATTTATTCCTGGAGTGAATTTAAAAAGTGTTCATACTGCATGTCTGACATTGATTGCATAACCTACGTTTTGTGTGACCACCTGCCATTATTAATCTGTTGAAACACCCTGGAATGTCTTGGCAATGATCGCTTCAGAAATTAATTACCCCGTGTGCCTTTTCAACAACAGCATGTTTCCAATCTAAATTCCACTCTGTCATCAGTATCTACATGAAAATAAATCACAATTCAGAACACGTGAGGCTGTCCTTGTGGTTGGAGGCAGGGACCAAATGGTGAGTCTTCCTCTCCACCCCACACTAGTTGACCCTAATGACACTTCTGGGACTAAAAGCACCCAGTGCTGTAAGGACTCTCAGTGTGTGAGATAATCCACATTGACACACACTGATGTGGGAGAGCTAATTGCACCTCAAACTGTTGTAATTTCTCACTCATGCACATTTGAATAGAGCCTTGCTCCAATTATAACAGCTAAAACCCACTGACATCTCCCCTATCTTCTAATTACACTTAATGTGTGTGTTTCATTAAATGCAAAATGTAATAATCTATGTTTATTATTTTTTCTTGAAACAAAGTTAAGTCTGTCTATTTCAGCAGCTCCTTAGATGATGTTATTATTGTTCGGCAAGGTTTCAATAAAAGTGAATGTGACATCATTGTTTACATGGGTCTTCTAATTCAGCAGCCATTTGTGTTATCTGTCCACTGTGTAATACAAAGTTCTGCTCCTCTTTCTTTGTTTAAACAGGTGGATTGGATTGTGTTTTTCACCGGAGTAATGTGTGATGTGCAACCAGTGTAAGACAAGACTGACTCATCCAGGCCTGCACAGCGCCAGGAAATGTCCTTAATCTAATCATAAAGATAAAGTTTAAGATTTGTACCAGAATCCCTGTAATAAGTACTTACAAACACCATCAGCCAGATTACTTTTTTTTTTCATCAGGGTTTTCAAGGAACAAACCTCACATGTGGCTGATTGCCTGTAAATGTTTTAAACCTTCTAAATGGAGAAGTATTTTCCCTTCATTGCTCTGCTGTGGGTTCATATAACACAAGGGAGCAGAAGAGAGGGAGGAAGTTTTTAAAGGAAACCAAGAGAGACAGAATACCAAAGCGCCACGGGAGGCTGCACCAAGGGAAATTAAGACCCAAATGTAACGCGGTGAAAGCGACTCCCCACCTGCACCTTATAAAGACTTTTCAGGGGTTTGGTGAATGGAAAACTGTGCTGGTAGGGGCCACCCGACACAGCCTTGACTACTATTTACATAAGTCTGCTCCATTATTGAGATACCTAAAGCACACCTAAAGGTGTGCTTTAGGTCTGAACACTGGTTGAGTCAGTGTAATACAGTAATAACCTTTGACCTAAACCATTCCTAGCTCTATCTATCTTTCTATCAGCTCTATCCAACTTTCTTCATAAAGAAAAGCATTGCAACAGCACAATGCTACCACCACGGTGTCTCTTGATGAGGATGGTGTGTTCAGGCTGATGGGAGTCCTCTGACTTGATAAAGCGCATTATAAATGCAGGCCATTCACTATTTTTAAGATATTGTCTCCAAGTGTGAAAAATGGCTCTGTCATTCCGTTGATGGTAAAATGACTTTACCTACTTCATCCCAGTTATATTTAAGAAATTTCTTAATTTGTGGAACGTGAAACCGAAGTCAGGTTTGGCAAAAGAAAGAAACCTGCAGAATGCATGTGCTCATTCCTTAGCTAAATTAGTTTAATGATCTGACACATAGCCAAAAAACAATCTATAAGGAGGGCATACTTTTTCACCGCAGTGTGATAAGCAAGCCTTGCCTGACTTGAGCTTTTGCACTCTGCTTTTCGTGCACCATGTTCATTCATAAGGGGAAAAAAAAAAAGGTTTTACTTCTTGGGGGAAACTTTCATAAGGAGATCCTCTCCTTTCAGTCTTTTTCATAAAAACCTCACCCAGTAGAGGAAATGGAGAGGTTGGGGCCCTTTGGATATCTTATCAAAGAGTTGCACAAACGTAATAATTTGAGCTAGTCTCACTTTCATGCCCTCTTTCATATTTCTTAGAACACACATAATAGCTCCCACAGGCAAATGCTGATTTCACGGGATAGTAGCACCTCTTATTATGCCTACTTACAGCAGTTCTTTCCTGTGCCTCACACCCAGAGAATGTTTAAGCTGGGTACTTTCCAAACTATTTGAATTAGTGACCCTTCTTAAGATTATTACATTACTGCTGAAAGCAGAGTCGCAGCTGAACACATTGCCATTGTGTAAATGGTGAAGTAAGAGCAGTGGCCTTCTGCACTTGTCTGGAACGGGGAGAATATGGTGGCCAGAAAAACTGTCCTGCAGGAAGAATGTGATTGCTGATGTATGCCAGATGAGGAGACACAAGACAGGATACCAAAGCAGATGCAGTGACTCAGGATGCGGGAAAAATATTTGTGCCACATATGGTTGCCTGGAGCATTAGAGAAAGCCCCCCAAAAATGTCTAACAGCTTCAGGTTGGTTGAAACTATAACACTAAAGAACAAAGTCAAACTAAAAGGTCAGCCACTGACAAATAATACTTTAGAAATATTCAACAATGAGTCACTTTCCTCCCCTAAATCTGAAAGAACTGATAATTCTAAGAAAATATTACTCAATCATTTGAGAACTTCCTCTTTTAAATTGACCACTCCTGGCAGGAATCTCACAGAAATCTATCCAAAATCTCAAGATCTTCACACTCATTTTTCTTGGAACATGTTTTGTCTTGCATTTTCTATAACTGAGCCTTAATGTCCCAGCTTTAGAGTCAAACATTGAGACATTGTTTTTCATGTTAACAGACATTACATCATCCACTTCTTGCTTCAATTGCATGTTAGCTGCTTGTGGAAAGGGTACAAAGGTGAAAATTAATGCAGAGCTGAAGCTTGCACAGCGCTGGGCAGTGAAAATAAATGAAAGCAGGATTTTCTTCTCTGGTTTCAGTACATAGAATCATTGTTGTGACACATCCAACTGCTAAAACTGCTTGAAAAGATATTTCCGATGTTTGAAGGGAGCATCAATTACATCACACTTAGATTGCTGTAGGTGCGTCTACATGATCGGTATTTAAGTCAGCCAGTTGGAACGGAACACCAATCGGTGATGGGCTTTTATTGTTAACATGCTCTGACTCAAACAATATGTCACCTTTGGCATAAAACAGCATTATGGAAAAGCACTTCAGAACAAGTTGCTAATCAACTCTCTGTGTGTAAAGGAGGCTGAATCCAGGAGGAGCACTGCTGTGAAACTTCAAAGCAGATAAGATGATAGATAAGAAATAATGCTGCCAATTTAATTAGAACTGTGTCAAAAATTCATGTTTTCTGTTAGAACCAATTGTAATGCCAGAGGAGGCTCTCAGAGCAGACTGAGGGGGAAAATGATTTTGGATTGTTCCACATCTTTCTCTTTATTCTGGTCTACATTAAACTTATTTTATGCAGTCTTTCTTGTTGGAAACCAATGTTATTTTATCAAATCCTATTTTATTTGAATGGAACTGGTGCCATGGACGTGACCTTCCTCCTGCTGCAGATTTTATGTGATATAGGTGGCTGTGAGTGACACCTATGGGTGAAAAGCTGCGTGTTACATGTGCTTCACTGATGGCTAGAGATCAGAACTGTCAGGTGAGAATGAATCAAGAAGATAAATGCAGGAACAAGTGGCTCCCAGATGATCTTGACGTCTATCCTGCTCAGATCTTAAGCCTGATTTAGAGGTACATTTAATTTTGCGGGTTATGTAATGAACTGGCCCATGGTGTATTCTACCTCAGCGAGGCTGCTGAAATGTGACCCAAGGTGAGGATCTATTAGCTGCAGAAAATGAATTGAATGATTGAATATTTAGCATCTTCTAGTGTACCAAAACAACAGGTCAAATTTATTTTAGCTATGTCTGATTCAACATTTTTATAACTGAAGGTACCAAAGTTACTTGATTGTGGTATAAACTGGCACTATGAAAATACATAATAGTGCCCCGTTAATACTGCTATTAAAAATAAGAATAATGAAAACAAGATGAAGTAGTATAAGAATAGCACCTGAAAAAAGTACATTAATAAAAGAACTGGATATTTTTATGATTATTGAGCAAATGTGGGTTCATTGGCATATTTGTATTAATATATTGTTTACTTAATGAAAATGTAGATATGTGAACACCATAAATGTAGCAATACAGGAATACACCTTTTTTTAGTATCTCTGTTGAACTGATGGCAAGACAAAAACAAAATACATATTAGCTAACAGCACAATTAAGACAAGAGTATGGGTTTTCTTATTTACATAAGTGCACAAGATGTTCTACACTACGATAATCGGTTTAGATTTTTTTGTTAGAAAATAATGATTCACTTGGAGTTGCATTTACTATTTAAAAGCAGAATCAAATTTAGTTAAATTCGATTTAATTAATGTTAAAAGAATCCAGTCCTGTTCTAATTAGTTCAATTTGCTCTAAATTATTTCAGTTTAATTCAGCTTGATCCATCTGTCCGTTCACTGTCTACATGTTCTTATCCTTGCAGGGCATTGGGGGGATAGATGGTGCCTTTGCAGTTTCGACTTGAACAAATAAGCTTATTAAGCTTAAGATTGATTTTGTGTAAAATAGTTTGTCTTGCTGCATGAAGCAGAATGACAGGGATGGAAAGTTCAAATATCCGGGGTCATGAAAAGTATGTATCCATCAAAAAGGCCTCCTTTTATTGCTGTCATATTGGATACACATGGTTGCCAAACATTTTTGCCTGACTGTCTCTTATGCAGCTTAAACAATTAAAATTATCTGCAATTTCTAGATGCTCAACTTAATGGCTGCTGAAGGATAACCATTTAAAGATAAAATAATTAGCTCTGCTGTTTATTATGTCTAAGCTTGGTAAACATTACGCACAACATAACTGTGGATTAATAATGCACGCAGTAGAAGCCCTTTTTCTGCAGATGCTTGGGATTTCAACAAAAATATGGCTTCTTAACTTGAAGAACATTAAAACCATCAGATGCTGTCAATTCTCAGCCAAAGCAATTTATTACTATGTTGTAGTTATTGGTCTCCTCCCTCCACGGAGTTGCCATAGCAGCTGTCTCCCCATCCCCATGGCTGCGTGCAACACACACCTGGTAGATGTTTAATGGGAGATGCCCTCCTGACGCAAACCCCATTTATTACTACAAAAGAAAGGTATTTGAATCAGAAGCTCCCAGGGCCACTGCCACCTGTTACCACTGGAGCCAATGCAGGCCCATACTATGAAGTTAACCATGAAATGCTCATTTTCACATCAGCTTAGCTTTTGTTTACCCACAACAACAGCAACAAAACAATTGTAGGTGTTTGTGTGTGAGGCAGAGTGTGTAAGTGTATACATATCACACATAAAATACACAAATTTGCTTTTTCTCCGTTTCTAAAACTAATCTTTTTCTGACTGTACCTTTAAGAAATATCGTACCCACCCTCTCATGTAGTGACGTCACCTCTCTCCCGGCATGCTCACTGGAAGTCCAATTATTGCTAATGGCGGGTATTGTACAAAACATGCAGATTTTACGCTATTGTTTGTTATCCGGTTGTGTTATTCTGCTGTAGCGATTTTCAAATTATAGTCGCTTGATTTCTAACTTATTTTCGAGTATAAAGACAACGACGGAGCCAAATAACAGCGCCAGAGGAGTTTGCCACTGTTATCTTTATTATCATCATGTGTGGTAACTAAAGTGTCAAAGTGAAACAGGACAGGAAGACGGCGTGCGTTTGAGTTGAGCATTAGCTAAACTGCTGGCTATGCTAACTCATAGAAACGTTTGTTATACTGCTCCGATATCAACCCTAACGTTTAAAATATTAAACTTGATGAGACAAAAAAAGTTAAGTTCGTAAATATCCCATTCATTCGACCCGTCCCTTGGCTCATAATAAATCTCCGGAGTCGGAAATGAGTCTGTTAAAATTTGTTGTGTTATTTTTTATAACCGTCACGCGAGTCTACGCTTCGTCAAAATTAAATATTCCCAAAGTTTTGCTACCACTTGCGAGAAGTACAAAAATTAACTTCACACTGGAAACGACTGAAGGCTGCTACAGATGGTGAGTGAAACTGAGGGTTTGACGGGGGCCCGCTTTGTGGGGCATGGAGGTGTTGTATTACCTAGCAAGGGAAGTCACGCGAACTCCCATATACAGTACAGTGGTTTGCTGTAAGAGTCCAGCCGTACTGAATATCAAAAGATTGTTTTAATATGGTAATATTGCATCTTTTTTCCCAGAATTAAGTGCCCTTCTGTCAGTTTTCACTGGGGGTCAAATGTGACTTGTGTTTGTTTTTAAGTCGCTAGTTTCTCTTGTCTAAATAAAAGTTTATTATAGTAATTGTTGTTGATGGTATTTAAACTAAAAATGGACAGATGACGTTTTCTTGGTCACGTCAGACGTTTTTAGGAGGAACTATAAAAGTCATAAAACGTAAAAAAACAAAACAAAAAAAACCCTAGATTTTTTATAGGTGTAGGTGAAATTTCTTTATTTAATTATGTCTTAAATTTTGTCATTCATTCATTCATTCATTCATTCATTCCTTGTACTGAGGACCAGAAGTGCCATAATTCAGCACATAAATAATTTATCAAATAAATGTGTGTGATAGTTAAAAACACAATTGTAATGTGTACTTTTAATAAATAAAATTATACACATATTTGTAAATATGTATATAATTGAACAATTAAATGTAAAAATGAACAGAAACTTTGTCATTCGACATGTTAAAATCATAAGCAGGAATTTCATTATGTATTAATCATATTTTTCTTATACTACAGTTCTTTATGTCAGACATTTCTGTTACTATTTGTTTAACTATAGAGTAGTTTAACTGCAAACCAGACACCTTGTATTTAACTGTGACACCCTTCATCTTTGATTGGAGCTTGGTTGTTAAGGCTAACCAATAAGACAAATTCATAGTAATAGTAAGTCATTTGAGATGTTTACTTCAAAACCATGTAGGAAATGGGAATTAAAATCAAAGGGTCTTGCAATTATGTCTTGCAATATCAGATATAATTATTAAATTATTATTATATTATTAAATTATTAACTTCTCATGTCATGTAATTAATGCAGGCCTTAGATTTTAACCATGACGTTCTTTAAAGGTGAAAAAGTCTTTAATTTCAGTCCCTAAAATGTGCAGATGCACTAATTTTTTATTTCCTGTTAATCAAGTTAGATTAACTCATGGAGAAAATGAGCTACTGTGTATTTAAGAAACCAGTAGTTTTGAACAATTCAAAAGGATTACAATATTACCCTCATTCATGCATCAAAACATGTCCCTAACCTTTGTCTGATTTTTCCTAAATTTGATGAAGTGCATGCTGTTAGTTGATTAGCTTGTAGACTACTCATTCTAAACAGACACCAGGGATACGGATCATTATATGGTTACTATAAATTGAAATTGTGTGACATCCAGATACCTGTATAGTCAGTATTTTTGTGGCGTTTGTTGTCCAGGTCTTCCACTAGACCTGAGGTTGCAAGCATCCAGCCTGTGGAAGAGGATGCTGACAGAGGCTGCTCTCGGAAGGCTGTCCTGCAGGCTCTGTCCACTCAGCCCACCAGACTGACCAGCATCATTTTTGCTGAAGATGTTGGTAAGTACAACAATGCCATTTTAAATTGCAATGTATGAAAGAAAGCAAGGTTTAGATCCCTTTTGGGTGGCATTAACACTGCCAAGTTGTTCAAATAAATGTTGAAAATTGTGTTGACAATTATGGGACATATTTGTCAACACTATATGTCCCATTGTGTTGTCTCTAATATCGATAGCTGCATTTTGAGAAAATATCCTCTCCCTAATGGACTTTTTTTTTAACTCTGCAGCTGTTTTGTAGTTAAAGTAAAAAAAAATTCTCACTGTAGTTTATCAGAAAGTCACATGTAGTTGTAATTTAAATGTTTATTGAACATTGAATTGTCTATGGTACCCGGTCTTTTGCATTAAAGAGGTTGAACTCAGTCAACCAAAGAGGAATTAGATTTTTCCCCCCCGTTTTTTATTGTTCCTCTTGTGCTGCTGTAATACCATCTGCTGCCACACACCCTGTGAGCAAGTCTATAAAACAAATCAAAGTAACTAAGTCTGAATGTGGGATAAAATTACTCATCTGTATCATATTTACACATTTTATCTCTCCCATGAAACCCCTATAGCTGTTCCAAATGGCCACAACATTTGAATACAGTGATAAGCACCCAGAGTCCTCCCAGCACCTAAAGGAAGCCCCAGAGCGATAACTTCCTGCTAGTCATTTGCATATATTTGTCATTAACTATCCTTCCTTTATTGTAACCCTTTTTCTTACTCATCCATTGGCAGTCTCTGGACAGGTGCTCCGCTGCGACGCCATCGTTGACATCATCAGTGAGATTCAGATTGTCTCCACCACCAGAGAGCTGCATCTTGAAGACTCTCCACTGGCGCTCAGAATTCATGCACTGGATTCAGAAGGTGGCACACTGACTTACTGCAGTAGATCAGCTGTCTAATTAAAAGCTAATGGGGTTCTAAATAAGTAAATACCCTGCCTTGAGCAGGTGTGACCCAAAAAAATAGATGTTGTAATAACTCAGCTCTCCAATAATAAGGATCTGTCATCACGCTATTCATTCGTTGCTTTGAGATCTCTTCAGAGGGGGCTGGCTGCAGGCAGCTCTTTCGTCTCATAAAGGCTGCCACAGTGAAGTAGCTGTTTGTTCTGTGTGACTTGTTCCATTTAGGACAGCCACACTTCGTTTAATGAGCTGTGGCTGCAGCCTGATACTTGCTGATGGTGGCTGCAGGGTGTGGTGCTCTGTTTGCTTTGGCGTAAGAGTCCATTTCAGACTCTTCAAACAGAGCAGATTGCAAATGATTGCAACGCGCTGTTTTAATTAAATCCCTCCCAGTTTTGTTTCAGACAAAACGATTTTTAATTTATTATCAACTAAAATGAAGGCACCTCTGGCCTGGCAGTGTGATTGAAAACTTTTATTTGTAAATATTCTCAGTTCCTGATCAGTTTTTGGATACCTCTTGTTTTATGTTTTTTTATTAGGTTGCAGTATAAGGTTTTTTTTTTTTTTCCCTTTCCTTTTTGTAGGAAATACCTTCTCTACCCTTGCCGGTTTGGTGTTTGACTGGACCTTAGTGAAAGATATAGATGTGAATGGATTCACAGACTCCTACAATTCATTACGGTAATCTCTCTTTTGTTAATTCTTTTCTCATCTCCTCTAAAAATCTGCTACACAGACCACCAAATGTCCCCAAAAGCCATTTTTAGAATGATTACGCTGCTTCTGTTATTACCTTTTGCATTTTAATTACTCTGTTGAGGCTTTGTTGCTTATTGCTTTTTGTCTTTGTTGCCTTCAGGGTGCTTAAATTCTCAGAATCCACATACACTCCTCCTGGATACATAACTGAAATGGAGCGAGTGGGCAAACAAGGCGACATCATTCTGGTGTCGGGACTGAAAACAGGACATGCTAAGTTAAAGGCCAAAATACAAGAGTCTCTGTATAAGGTAAAAGCTTTATTCATAACTTTGCAGAGAAATTGTTTCCCTTGCTAATAACATATGGGGTTTCTCACTAGACATGCACCAATCAAAGATTGTAATTTGTCAGGTTTTCTTTGATTGGTGCATTCATGAATCAAAATTATGAACTCCCAACATCTCTGGTCTTTAACCGTCTCAACTAACAGCTTGTTCTACGATGCTCTTTTTAGAGTTTAGTTAATATATAAAACTGACATATGCTTTTAAACATGCTTAAAATATATGCTTTGTACATTTAACAGAATCTGGAGGACTTTTTTTGTGTTATCTGTAGAAAGAAAATTAAATTTGAGTAGATAAAAATTGGCAGGTCAGACCTCAAAGAAAACTGGAGATGACTGTCAGCCAGGAGAAACCTGATCGATTTATTCTGTTTTCTTAGTTCTGTTACTTCGTCCCTCTGTGATGGACTAAAATGTACTCTTAAAAATAGCAAAATGCAACGCAATTGCAGGGTCTTGTGCAATGCTATAGTGAAGACCAAATAAGCTCTTCAGCCTTTTCAGATCATTTGTAGCTGTCGTTGTAGTTAAGCTGACAAAGCTTTTAAATGTCAAATTGTGTTATTTCTCCATTTTATAGCAAACAATTTTGTCACATGTGATTTGATTTGCATTAGATTTTTTTCTTCTTCTTCTTTCGGACACTTTTGAAACTTGTAACCGTTTCATTTGGTTTACTGACGCGGGAAACTAAAGCTTTGTTGTTCTGTCACCATGGTATCCATGCCACAGGATGTGGGTGCTGCTGAAGTGAGACTGCTGATTTTAGAGAACATCCTGCTGAGCCCTGCACACGATGTCTACTTAATGGCAGGAACTTCCATCAGATACAGAGTCCTCAAGATCAGACAAGGCACTATCACAGGTGTGAATATCTACCATGGTTTTATCTTTAAACTCATGATGCCGTACAGTTCCTGGTGTTAGATCCACCTACAAATGGATTTGTTGTTCAAGTGAAATTGAAGCTGAAAGACTTTGAAGTGAGGACTGATGTCATGCTGTTTGAAATCCACTATCTTGGTCTGTTTGTGTGTGTTTCTCCAGAGCTCACAATGCCTTGTGATCAGTATGAACTACACCTTAGGAACAGTGTGGTTGATCCCAATGGAGACCCAGCTGTCAGCGTGGCCTCCCTTGATCAGACTACCTCCAAAGTTACAGGAGTTCAAATGGGACACATCAATGTGGTGTTGGATCACAAGAGTATCCTTCTGATGAAATGCACCAGCAGCTGAAGTTGTAGCAGTTGGTTTAATGGGCCATTTTTTTTTTTTTATCAAGATGCACCAATCAATCGCAAGAGATTGGATCTTAAAGCGAATATGATTGATATTGACCAGGAATAGTGTGATCGATGCATCTCTAATTTTCTATCACTCAATTATAATTATACATTTCATAGCCGAAGCTCTCATTCATGTCTACCTGAGGAAATTTTCTTTAATTGCTTCCATAAAGGCCTTCGAATGCAAGGAGTTTCTCGCCTCCCCAACAGCACTCTCTACGTTGTTGAGCCAGCCTACCTCGGTCCGTCTTTCTGCTTTAACACATATTTTAATTTCCTTGTTTAAAGTTTTAGCTGACCTTTTTTTTATCTCTGTATTTAGGTTTTAAAATTAATCCAGGAGAAAGCTGGGTTCTTGAAACAGGCAGAGTGTACAACATTCTTATTGAAGTGTTTGATAAGTCTGGGAACAAAATTTACCTCTCTGACGTAAGTGCAGATCGATGAGATTCCATGTCTGAAAAAAAAAAGAAAAACAAAACAAAGAAATATAGCAGTTTTCTAAGTTGAACAATTTATTTTGATGTTGCAGAATGTCCGTATAAGCACCGTTTTCCCTAAAGAGTATTTTGAGGTTCTAGAGTCTTCTGTGAATGGATCATATCATCATGTCAGACCTCTCAAAGACGGTCTTACTCTTATTGATGCTACCCTAACAGCTGTTGAAGATGAAGTGAGTTCTTTTGAACCGTCGCATCCTTGTTTTTAACCTTCCTCACTGTTCATCCTCCTCATGTTGTTGAATCTGATCATTTCCTGTGTCCCCTGTTCTGCTTCAGAATGGAAAAGTCCATGCACTCGTCAACCCGGTGCACAATGAACAGGATGTGGAAATTTATAACCCTATAGTCCTCACTCCCAGTATCCTCACTTTTCCATGGCAACCAAAAGTTGGAGCATATCAGTACACAATAAAGGTAATTATTCTCTTTCAGCCATGCTGCTCGGAGGGGTTTGAAACTAATAAAGGGTACAATATTAAGCCCAGTTATTCAAACTTAAAAGGAAACTCTAAATTATTTTGTTCTTGGCATACTAGCACCATGACTGAGAGTGAGATCAAATTAGGAAATGTGGTGTGTTTGCATCTGATGAGGTATTCTCTGTTGCTCACTCCAGGCAACTGGTGGAAGTGGAAATTTCAGCTGGACTTCATCAAATACAGATGTGGCCACAGTGACTGTGAAAGGAGTGATGACCACAGTCAGTGACATTGGTGTCACTGTAATTTATGCTCATGATCTACGTAACCCACTTCACTTCGGACAGATGAAGGTTGGTTGAAAATGACACGTCAAAATTATTGTGGCACAAAGGTTGGCTAATATTTGGATTTTTATTACTTTTTTTATCTGTTGGTCATGCAGTAACTTTGTCGCAAAGCTTGCAGAAACAAAACTGGTGAATGTGTCGCCTCTGGAGGGCTGACTACAAATTCATATCAAACTTGTAAAACATTTTGAAAACGATCCAGCCAAAAAGCCTCTCCACTTCACTATTGCATGTTACTTTGCTCCATCACACAAAATTATGCTAAAATACTCAGATGTTGCCATTGTAACTTGACAAACAAAATGGAAAAGTAAAATGTAGAAGTTACAATTAAACATTTGCTGTTACTGATCTTCCTCTATCATTCTCCCTGCTCAGGTTTATGTTGTTGAGCCTGTTGCCATGGACTTTGCTCCGTGTCCAGTAGAAGCCCGCCTGGGTCAAGATCTGGAACTGCCCCTCCGGATCTTTGGTTTGCTGGAGGAGTTGGAGATGGAGCGAGTCATGTTGAGCGACTGCTCCCACTTTGATCTGCTGGTCGAGGAGGAGAACCAGGGAGTGTTTGAACTGTTAGACGGTGAGTCTTGGTGATTTGACTAGGTCGGACAGTAACAGAGGCGTTTGTGCCAGATCTTCATGTGAAGTGCAAAACGAAAGAGAAGCACATTGTAAAGAGCCTGTTAGAACAAATAGAGTTGGTGTTGAGGAAAAGATACTATTTTAACTTGCATGACTGGGTATCTTTACTTTTGATTCTTCATTCTTTTGCACATTTTGTAAATCTAGGCAGTGTGCCAAGTTACGATGCACTGATTGCATTGGCTGATTTTCTTCTTTCTTTTTTTCTTTTCTTTTCTCCTTTAACCAGCCAATTGTGATTTATGCTGCCTTGTTTTATTTCTGCCTGAACTGAATGAAGTCGTTAAAGTTCATAATAAAATGTTTGCAATGCAAACTCTTGGATTTTCCACAAAATGACAATACACTAGAGTTTTCTCTCTACTATTTTAATTCTATAAATAATCCTCCCTAAGTGTGTCATCTTTTAAGTGGCAGCCATCTAGTTTTTTTAAAGTAGCAGAACAACATTCCTTGAAGCTGCCAGCAGCAAAGTGAGCTGCAGATATTTCTGTCGCGTTTGAGATGAGAGACAACTACAGAAGAGCAATTGTCTTTTTCCTATTTAAAGTTGTCATTTTAAATTATCTCATCCTTTGGCTTGTCCCTCTGCGTTTGGTTCTTCCTCAGGGAGGCTGGCTCCTGGCCAGAAGCACTGCAGTGGAGTGCAAGCCAAGGCCCTGACTCCTGGCTACACGGTGCTTACTGTCAGCTACACTCATGGCAATGTGCATCTCAGTGCCAAGATCACTGTTGCTGCCTACCTCCCTCTCAGAGTGAGTCTTGCAATCTTATCCTTTCAGGAATTTGCTAATTATGAGTTTTGACCATGGCATTTTAATCAATCTGTGCATGTTGCAGATTGATTAAAATCTGTAATATGCCAGCCTGAGATTTCCTCAGGCTGGAAAATCATCTTAACAGTTTTGTTTTGTTTTGTTTTGCTTTTTTGTCTTTCTTTATTTTATTTATTTATAATTTCTCAGTAGAAAAAAAAGTCTAGAAATGGGTTGAGCTGTTTTCTCTCGACTTATTTTAGTTCCACATATTGTCTTCATGAACAAATAAAAAAATTCTTTCATGTCTAAGAAGAAATAAAATGAGTTCCTGAATCCTTTCAGATTTTATTCTTTTCCAAATTTTGTAAAATTATTTAGTGAAATGCAGACCCCATTAAAGCAAAAATAATGAATTGTTGCTGTATAATTTAACATTATAAAGAACTAAGTATTGTTTGAGGAAGTGGGAATAAATTGTTTCACAATATTTATATAATTATAGTATATAGTGTGCATCACTAAAGTTTTAACCATTAACATGTTTGAATCTCTTTTGGGCTCTGCAGTTTTATTTTTTGTTAATGGTGTGTTATTCTTCAAATATTTCAGATTTCTTTGCAGTGTTGCTTCATTTATTTTTGCCCTGGCAGCTAAAGATTGACCCATTTTCTTCTTGTGATGAGCAGGGCCATGTTTTTCATGTTCTCAGTTTTCCATCAAAGTTCCTTTTCACAGTAAAATGATCTGCAACATACATTAAACACTTTCTTTAGGTTGTGTTTTTGTAAAGTTAAAGATCTATTTCTTGGATTTTCACTGTTATCTTGAAAGTTTGTTCATCCACTCACCCTAATAATCTAACTTCATTTTAAGGCCTTTTTTTCTTCTTTTAATTTCAGAACTTACTAATGAAATCTTGTCATCTTTCAGGCGGTTGACCCTGTGTCTGTGGCTGTAGTCACGCTTGGATCCTCCAAAGACATGTTGTTTGAGGGAGGACCACGTCCTTGGGTTTTAGAGCCCTCAAAGTTCTTCTGTTCTTCACGAGCTGAGGATGAGAGCAGCGTGAGCCTCGATCTGATTAGTCCTTCCTGTCAGAACTGCAATCGTCACTGGCTTAGAGCAACCTGCAGGGTGCTGGGAGAACAGGTAAGGGTGATGGAAATCATTGCAGTCCCAGATTCTCTACTTTCTGGCACTAAAACAACCTAAATTTCTTTAAGTAAAATCAGTAAAGTAAAATCTTCTTAAAGTAAAATCAGACAATTTTTTTTGTTCTTTAGCCGTATTATATTTGTCATCTCAACTGTCACCCTCTCATTCTTTAGGTGTTGGAGATTACGGTGGGGAACAAGGCCACTGTGACCAATCCATTTCCAGCTGTGGAGCCGGCAGTGGTCAAGTTTGTCTGTGCACCTCCATCACGGCTCACACTGGTTCCAGTTTATACCAGTCCACAGCTGGACTTAGCCTGCCCTCTGATGCAGCAGAATAAACAAGTGGTGCGTGAGGTTTAAAAATGGTTTAGCATGCTAACTTTTAATCAGTAGGTTGTTTTATTTATTTATTTATTTATTTATTTATTTATTTATTTTTTACAGGTTGTTTAGATAGAACAATAGATTATTGTAACAAACAGTTAAACTGCTAATGATTTATGTTGCATTTTCAAAACTAAATTTGTAAAATTTGTTCTAATGTTTTGGGTGTTTTTTTTGTGCTCATTTGTCAGGTGCCTGTTTCAAATTATCGGAACCCAGTGTTGGACTTGGCAGCTTTTGATCAACAAGGAAGGAAATTTGACAACTTTAGCTCTTTAGACATTTTGTGGGAGTCATCAAAGGGGTCCCTGGCTAGTATTGAGCCCACTATGCCCATGGACCTGCAACTGTTTGAAGACAGCAAAAAACAGATGAAGCTACATGGTAACTTTTTCTTTTTTATTAAGTGGTGTATGATTGTCCAGGTTTGAAAATACCTTCTATGCATCAAGTCCATTTGTAAAGGAAATTTGAGTGATAGCTTTTAATCTGGTTCATTTTTTCTGGTCAGGACGTCAGACAGTTCTTGTCCATCAACAGACAGGAATTGCTGCCATTACTGTGACAGCGGTTGGATACCAGGTTCCACATCTACAAGTTGCCAAAGTTCCCAGTCCTGTAAGAAAAATCTACTTCCATGTTCTGTACAACAACCCCTTTATAAGATCACAACAAAAATGTGTGTAACATGTTGCTATGAGTATAATTTTGACTGAAACATAACTTAATCTCACTTACAGTTGCTGCTTTGCTCTTTGTAACATTCAGGACCATAATCAACTTCTGTTTTTGACTTTCTATGAAGCTTACTGGAAATTGCCTGTGCTGTAAGCAACCATCAATTCTATAAGTGTGCAGAAAATCGATGACATTGTTCACAACTTCTCTTCGCCGATTGCCCCAGTTGAGATTCAGCCAGAGAAATTGTGTTCAATGGAAGAAAGCCCAGACAGAGCACTGAAGGGAGATGAAAATCGAGTGGAATTGCGTAGGAAGACAATGAACAGGCAATGCCCAATTAAATCACCAGATAAATCAGGCTGGCACATATATATATATTTTTTTGGTAGAGTGCTGCAGCACTTGCACACCATGACTATTGCACATATATATGCAATATATATGTGCAATAGAATTACAGAACTACAGAATTAGCAGAATTGTAACTAATCTTTTATAGGAATGACCCAAATAATATCACATAAACCCATACCATTATGTCCAGACATAGTCTGGTTGCTTGAAACTAAAATTGGAACCGATGGCACGACCTACTTTGATTAACTGTAGCAATTACCCGGCTGGATGACGGCACTCAGCATTGATATTTCACTCCCAAATAGTCAGTTGATGCTTAAATGTGACGGCTGAAAGAAGCAAAACAAGAGTGATGTCACTGCAAATGTAACATACACCATCCTCTCTCTGTGGAAAACTGAATTCATCACACTTGATCCTTATATACAGTACATGCATTATTCTGAATGGGAGTTAATTGGGAGAAGCACACTTGCTTCAAAGGCGTGACAGGACTTGACCTTCAGACTGCTGAAGGGTCGGTTAGTCATTCAGTAACACAAAGCAGCAATATTCCAAAGGCTACTAAATTAGTGTGTTTATTCTTTGCATCACTGTGTAAATGCATTAACAATATGCAAACAATTTGCTTTTGTGAATGAAAGTCAGATTCTAACAGGTTGAATATGCTTTGCTTTCCTGGACAGTATGAGCCTTTGACACCTGTCTCTGCCACACTGGAGCTTTTGTTGGTTGAAGATGTGAAGGTTTTTCCTGAGAGAGTGACTATTTATAACCACCCAGATGTGCAGGTAAGAGCAAAATTATCACTGCTGTTTATTTGCATTGCATTCTTCTGTTATCTGTGCTTTTTCTGCGCCGAGCACAGACGGTCACACTGGATTATATGAAACGTTCACTTGTAAGTTAGGGATGTATCTGGGCCACTCATTACATTGATTTAAAACTTTAGGTTGTGCTCATTTCAACAGTGACTGCTGTGTTCAGTATGAAGTTATTAGCCTATAGCTATTTAGGAAATCAATCTGGATTCATCAGTAAAATCTTAGTCACTGTAGGTGTAATTATGTTTCAGTGATTCAAACATTGTTTTCTTTGCATCCACTAAACTCACAAGGTGCTGCTAATATCAGATACATTAAGGTTAACAGTGTGGCATGCTCAATCGAATACAGATATATTTTACTTAGCAGTAGTTAATAAATGTCATCTCGAGGCACATTATTAGAAAAACTGGTTCATTTTAATTCCAGCTGTACAGAAATACACAGAATCAAATTCATATCTGTTCAATTCAATCATAGATGGATTAGATTCAATTACACTCAGTACAGCAAGATCCTATGTATAACACAGGACTGATTACGTATTATGTCTGCAGCAAACCTCTACTAATTGGATCATAGCAAGCATGTGGCGATAGTAGGGGGGAACATTTTGCTTTTTAACAGGAATGACCCTCCAGCAGAGCCCAAAATGTCATTGCAATTAAAGTTTTGTATCACAAGCTTATGTCATTATATTCAAATTGCAACAAAGTAAATGTAGTTTTTAAGTAAAAATCAAGTCCAGAATATTAAGTCATAGAAAATTAGTATTCTTATATAGGTGTGTGGGATATCTCATGGTCAGTAAAAGGTTTTGTAAAATGTGAGTGTCTGCAGGAATCCTCTCTTATGTCACTCACAGGTTAATCTGTGTGACTGAAAAGCATAAAAACTTTCGATATTATAGAATTATATTATAGAACTATGTTCTTAATGTTTTACTGTGTTTTGTCCTGCAGTTGGATCTGACTATGCAAGAAGGTTCAGGGCACTTTTTTATGAACACCAGCGTGAAGGGGATTGTGGATGTGGTGCTCCAAGAGGCGCAAGGCGAAGCTCGGGTAAGAAACATCTGCACTGCGTTCATGGCAAGTTGTCTGCAGCCGGACAATGCAAAACTGGTGGCGTTAACCATTACTTCCCTGCATATAATCTGAAATGTAACTGCACCTTTGCCTGCAGAATGATTGTTCTTCTACATGAACTATTTTCTTGTCTCTGTCCAGGTTTCTCCGGTCCGTACAGGGACAGTTTCTGTGATGGTTCACGATCTTTGTCTGGCTTTTCCAGCGCCTGCCAAAACAATAGTTCATGTTTCTGACATCCTGGAGGTTAATGTCAGAGTAGTTGACAAGGTCAGTTGAACTCTTTTATCATTTTAGCATCAAAGCCCTGCTACACCACATTATCTTTATTATCATTACCACAAGTACCATGAAGGGAACCACTGATGTGTGGAGATTAAATATGGTTTAATGGTCTCCATGTCACCTTGTCCTAAACTACATGCAGATTCTTTGCACCAGTATTTTGTCCCTCCTCATAATTGTAATTCATCTTGATTACAGGTGCAGATTGGCAAATTTGTTAAAGCTTATGTCAGAGTGTTGGACGATAACAGGAAGCCCTTCTCAGCCAGCTATTTCCAATCCATGAAATTGAAACTCAAGGCAGCCTCTGTAATAGTTTCTCTGACGTAAGTAATTAGAAACGTTATTTATATGAAACAATTAGCAATGGCTACATTTCTATAACTCTCCGTGCAGTCCTTTAGCAGAGCTGACAGAAAGTGACACGGCAGTGTTCCGGGTGAAAGGACTCTCCATCGGTCAGACCACCCTGTCAGCTGTTGTTGTGGATAAAAACGGGAGAAAAATAGCCTCAGCACCACAGCAAATTGAGGTATAATTTTCAGAAAGCAGGTTCATATTTTTTTTTTCCGGTGGATGTTAAAAGAAGTAACATTTCACTGCTTTTTATAGGTGTTTCCGCCTTTCAAGCTTATTCCCAGGAAAATGACTCTGTTAATTGGAGCAATGATGCAGGTAGGTGTAGTAAAATGGAAACATGGCACCGGTTCATCTTGCGAAGCGAGTTTCTCGCCATTTATCTTTCAGAATTACTCATCTTTACCTTGACGTCACTAATTGCGTTTTTTTCACTTCATCACCAATTAAAAAAGATGTTTACTATGTGGCCTCCTAGGTGCTGAAAATCTTACTTCTGCATTGCAGGATGTTTTGCATCTCTACAGCTGGAATTTTAAACATTTATGTTTCAACAGGCCTGGCCCTGATTACTCCAAATGAGCTATTCATTCTCTTTTCACTCTTGTTGCCATTGATAGATCACATCTGAGGGTGGTCCTCAGCCTCAATCCAACATCCTGTTTTCCATTTCTGATGAGGAAATCGCTTCTGTTAATACTGTGGGCCACGTTAGGGGAGTCTCTGTTGGGAATGTTACAGTGACAGGATTGGTCCAAGCTGTTGATGCTGAGACTGGGAAGCTTGTGGTCATATCTCAGGTAAATGGTAGTGGATTGAGCTGTGTATGCATTTCTCACCTTTAGCTTTAAATCTAATTTTCCTTGACTGTAGGATCAAGTAGAGGTCGAAGTTGTTATTCTGTCGGCCATTCGAATCAGAGCACCAGTTACAAGAATAAAGACTGGAGCACAAGTATGATTATTTTTGTTTATGTTTATATTTGGCTCTTTCTCCAAGTACTCTTTACAACTTTCTGAGGTTCTTTGTTATAAAATTCAAATATCATCTATATTTGTGTGTGTGTGTGTGTGTGTGTGTAGATGCCAGTATATGTGATGGGGCTGACCAATAGCCAGACGCCCTTCTCCTTTGGCAGTGTTGTACCTAGTCTCACTTTTTCTTGGTCTACCACTAAGCGAGACATTCTGGATGTCCACTCCAGGCACACTGAGGTATTTCTTCCTTTTCTTTTATCTAAAACTGCTGGTTCAGATCTGGTTTAAAGAAAATAATTGTTCAGGGTTTCCCTCAGAAAACTTGCAAAGCTTGGTAGTAGGGGGCGCTAGGGTAGTCATTCTCCACCCTACTGTGTTTTTGAGTTAAAAAATGTTTAAAGTTGAGAGGAAACTTAAACATATGACAAGGTAATTATGCATTATTGGAAGACATTATTAACAACATTACCTAAACACTTCAGTTGTTTCATCCTAATGAAAGTGTTCAATATTTTTTGATTGTTTATTTGTGACTTTTCATTTCCTGAAGTTGTTGGCATACAGACCGGTGAAGAGTCGGTGATTATGGAGGCTAGTCTTCCTATGTGTTCACATACTGACCGCAATATGTTGCCTTTGTACTTCCAATCATTTCACCAAAGAGACTCTTTAACCCGTCTTTGCTATCACTGTTAGTGGTGTTAAAAAAAAACCTAATAAACAAATAATGCTTAGCCTGGTTTGGGCGCAAGTAAAGCCTGGTGGCCCGCCAGGCTCATAATACACTGGAGAAACCCTGCTATTAATTTTATGTTATGAATGAAGGGTGGGATTGAATAAGGTTGCACTTTGTTCACGTTTTCCAACATGTAAAATAAATCTTCACATTTCTACTCTTTCTTATACTGCTTAATTTATTAAGTTGTTTTATCTACTATCCACACAACAGTTACTAGTGCTGAATATGAAATATGCACTCATTGGCATTCATTCATTAATTATTTTGTTTGAACTGTTTTCTTGCCAGGGTTGAATGAGTAAACAACATACAACATAAGTGATTCTAAAAAAAAACAAGAAAACCTGCCTTAAACTAGAAGATGCTGGAATGAGTTGGACTGAGAATCGGACTCTTACATGTATTTATACCAAAAACATCCAGTACAGCCCTGTTAGTTTGGTTCGGTACACAGCAGCTTTTTGGGTGCAAAAAGTTTCCATGTTCTCTGCAGCAAATGACTTGTGTATATGGTTGAGCCTATATGTCTAAATTTGAACTAAATTGGAGAAAATTCTCATGTTCAGAAATGTACGTTTAATTGTTGCACCCTTAGCTGAGAGAGATTCAAATCCATTAATAAAAACTCATATTAGCAATATTTGTAGCCACTTCTGACCCCAATTTGATACCTTTTACTGTTAATCGGCAAATTGTTGACTTTTAGCCAACATGACTAAATCTTTAACTGTTTAATTCTATTTAAATGTTAAATTCCAATTGCTAAATATATTATGTAGCTTTTGTCCTATTATGAGCTGAGGAAATGCGCCAGTTAACTTTGTTCTGCTGTCACATGCTGTTTCTGTTGTTGAACCATATCTATTTTGGGCACTGTCTTCTCTTTGATCCTTTTTTCTGATTAAATTAAGATAATGTTGTCTCTCTTATGGTGGAGTTTCTAGAACCCTGTACCGCTCAGCTCAGCCCAGCCGCTTCCTCATTAATAGCCTCCGTCTTGCTCCTCGTTTCTCATCGCTGTTGTCTTTTTTATTAGATTTGCTGCTATTTTTGCCATTCTTCTGATGATCTCTGTCTTCTTCAGGCTAATGTTGAACTTCAGCCAGAGCATAATTTTGGCATGACGGTGACGGGGAGAACAAGAGGCCGGACCGGGCTGAAGGTGGTTCTCAGAGTTTCTGACCCAAATGCTCAGCAGCTGGAGGGAAATGTTTTGGAGCTCAGAGATGAGATCCAGATCCAGGTACGGTGGCGACACATACGGGGGGTAATCTTGTGTAAGAACTGTTCATCTTTCATCTCAGCACCAGCATTATAAATAATTTAAACCTGTTTTATGCACCTCTCTGCTCGTCGCCACTATGCTCCCTGCTGCTTTATAATGTTGAAAGCTTTCTTTGTGACAGCAGAATATTGAAAATGCAGAGGTTTGAAGGATCTTTGAAGAGATAACACTGCAGATTAGTTGGAGCTGAATGCATCTGGCTTCCGGCTGTAATAAACCATGACATGTCACTAGTGCAGAAACATCAAAGGTCCTCTAATAATTTGAGTTTTAACGCTCTTCTTTAATCAAGGTCTATGACAAGCTACACGTGCTTCATCCTCAAGTGGAAGCCGAGGAGATCCTGATGGCTCCAAACTCTGCCCTCAAGCTCCAAACTAACAGGTGAGTCATCTGTTCTTGTTGCACAGTGTGTTTAGTGCATTATTTATAAATGCATAACGTCATAGAAACATGATGTGGTTGTTTTTTGTTTTGTTTTTTTCCCCCTGTGTCTAACAGGGATGGGGTGGGTGTGCTCTCCTACCGGATGCTGGATTGCCCCGACCAGCTTGTTGTTGCTCAAGTTGACAATAAGGGCCTCCTCTCATCTGGTTCTCTCACTGGGATGTGCTCTCTACTGGTCACCTCGCAGGAGATTTTCGGTGTCAATCAAACTCTCATCCTCACTGTGAAGGTCAGCTCAGTTAGTTGCACAAAATGATTTTTAGGATTTTTGCTTTTGTAACCTCTAGCCTTTGGAGAGTAATGTTGAAATCCATCTAACTGCCTGCCAAAAATTCAACAAGGTTTTAAAGGCTTAAATTTATAAATCTTGATTTTAATATTTATTTTTTTTTTAGAAATAATAAAAACAAAACAAAAAACTTATTTGACTGGTAACAGTTGTGTTGATATTGTTTTTTTGAGGCCATTTTGAAGTAATATATTGATAATGGCCTTATAATGGAAGTTTGCCCTCTCAAACACTAATAAACTTTAATTTTGTCCAGAACACTCCACACTGGAGTTGGATACTTTAAATATTGAAAATTTAACACAATAAATAAAAACTAAAAATCACACAACTTAAGCCAAGTTGTGTGTGATTATGATGTCTCTGTAAATAAAATTGCTCTTAATAAATATAACGTAAATTATGGAGCCCATTTTAATTAATCATGCAATTAAATGATTAATTGCTTATTGACAGAGGCTTAATGGTTATGCTGTGGGAGAACCATAAGCTGTCATGGGTATTTTGATAAAATAGAACATTAATAAATCAATTACACACTATAACATAAAAGTGAAAAATTAATCATATTAAAATCTACAATATCTGCTTGCATTATGGTGATCACCCTTAAACTGTTATTTGTTGAAGCACTTTTTGATTGAGTTTTGTCATCACTGATGCTGATCGTCAATGAGACTTGCAAGAAGAAACAAAGCAAACCTGCAGGATAAACACAAAAAATTGATGAATGTAGCAAAGCAAACAGCCCAACCAAAAATGATAGAATCTGGAATCTTGATCCCGTTTGGCTTTGAGTCGGTTGGGCAAAACTTTCCAACTTGCATGTAAAGAGCTCCTCCAGGAGCCAACAACTTCCTGGGAAGGAGCTGTTAGGAGGGACTCATCAGCCAATCAGAGGCACACTTGCTTGACTCATGTGTTCACTTGGTGCTTGTTAGCCAATAATCAAAATCTTCTTTTATTTATTTTTTCCCCACTCCACATTCTGTGAGTAAACGGCCAGGAATGCAAATAATTTATCATTTTAGATTAAATATAATCTCATGCCAGCAGTTGCTGCTTTGTACTCGAGGTTCCCAACATGGAGTCATTCTGTTCATAAAATGGCAAGCTCACCTTCAGAGTTGAACATGTTATTCACTGTATGAAGGTAGTTAATCATTAAGTAAAATATTTCAACTTATAAATTAGAAAAAATAATTATTAATCCCAGAGGTTCTGAGACAGATATTTACAGGCATTCAGATATTTCTTTGGAGAGTAGCCTTTCATGGTGATGGCATTCATCTGTATCAGAGATTTAGGATGATAACTGCTTGGGATAAAGGTTGTTTTGGCTAAATCAATGATTTTTTAAAGGACCTTGTAGCAGTTAAAATGTAAGGGTAGCTCTATTGTGTTGTGTTCTTTAAATAAGTAGGTCAAAAAATATTTTCTTTGTATTTTCTTTTTTTTTTTTAACTTGCAGAAACGTTTTAAACTTTTTAACACTAAATCTGTGCTGAAAGGTTTCAGATAATCTTTTATTGAACAGTGCTAAAAACTGCTGAACAAGAATTAAAAAAAAAAAAGAAACATTCACACTGCTGAGAAATATGAGCCTCCTATTTATGTGGCTTCCCTTTTTGTTCCCAAGCTTTTGAAGTGACAGCTGTCAGCTCCGACTGACTGCAACACCAACCTCTTTTATTTGATTCCTCAGGTGGTTCCTGTGTCCTACGTTCGCTTCAGTGCCAGTCCGGTGCTGAACACGCTCACTAGAGAGGGCCTGAGCGCCTTTCCTCTGGGAGTCCTGCTCACCTTCACTGTCCACTTTCATGCCAGCACTGGAGAGGCCATGCACAGCTCAAACTCCCAGCTTACATTTTCTACAAACAGGTCAGTCATCTCTTATCTTGACATCCCAAATTAAAACTTTTTGACAGAGTTTGAAAAATGATCACATTAGTCTTGAAGCCAGAGAAAAATGATTCAAATGACAAAGGTTGTCAAAGTTAACTTTCCTTCTTCTGCTGGACACATAAATCAAGTTATTTTTTTTTAGAAATTTGCTTTTCAATGTTGTCTTTTATTGTTTTTCATTCTGCTTTCTGAGATCAACATTATCCTGCTTTTAATACCGTAAAGCACGTGTACTACTTTCATGTGTATCATGAAAGTAGTCTATGACCAGTGCAGAACACAGGAGGGAGCAGTGTTACTTTTAGTGTGTAGGGGAACACATACTACAGGATTTTCATCCTGTAATCCTGCACACTTGCAAAGTAGGATGGGACAAAATATTGTTTAATGGTCTGTGACCTTAAGAAGTTCAGCTTTTTACACTGACTCTATGCCAACTACAATGTTTTAACGAGGAGTCGGCAGTGCTTGCGTGCTGGAGTACTTATATGTCTTGGTCTCTGTCATATATTATCATGTTGCAATCACAAACTTCATATAATTATTATTTTTTGGTCTCCATGTTTCTGCCTACATGTACAGTGCTATTTACCATGGAAAACTAAGATTGCATATTACCCTCAACACACAGTCTTCATGTTGAAATGTGGTGGTGGAAGCATCATGCAGTGACGATGACCCTAAAACAATAAATAGAAAAAAATAGAGAAACTCTGTTAATATTTTTTCTCTGCTGTAATCTTGTTGTTTTGCACACTGAACTGCAGACATGTCTCCATATGTTGTGGAAAAGGTTTCCTGTTAATTTGCTTTCAACACTATGTGTGCTTCTGCTGACTAGATTTTAAACACTTGTTACTGAAAATGGCTAATTAAAGTCCTCTTCACTCTGTCACAACATCCACACCAAAGGGTGTTGTAACTACCAACTGGAAGAGAGTATAATGATGCAGTCACTGATCAGAAAAACATTTATTTTATTTTTTTTAGTTCTAACTGGTCTGTCCCCAGTTAGGCCTGTCACGATAACAAATTTTGCTGAGCGATTAATTGTCTAAAAAAATTATTACGATAATATTGTTTCAAGACCTTTTGACACTGATTTAATGGAAATGACGTAATAATGCATGCGATTTATTGCCATAGATAGATAAACTTTATTTTCAAAAGAACACATAACACTGGAACTGATAAACTAAATAAACAAAACAACCAAAAACAAAAATAAAATGGATTCTCAGTCTCCATTAACAAAAAAACGTACTTAAATAAAAACTAAACAACATAAAGCCAAGGTGGAAATGAATACTGCATTCAACCAAAAGAGTGCATGCAGATTATGAAATCTGTATATTGCCCTTCAGTAATCACTAGATTTAAATAGAGACGATGGGCACATCCGACTACCTAATGCAGTAGTTCACACTACATAATTTTTTGCCCATATTTTCCCTTATGACAATCTTAGAACATTGGCCGTTCTAAGATTGTCACTGGTGATTTTGTAGCCGATCATCCTGCAGTGTGATTTAGACCATCGTGGCCGCTCTGATCTAAATCAGGGGTTTTCCCCGACTGGGAGCTTAATGCTGAATGTGACAGGTAGCCAATCAGAAAGCACGGATTCTCCTCTTGCTTTCTGAGGGGAAATTAAGGAGGGGAATCCCAAACAGCTGACATGAAGTCCAGTGGACATTGGAGATGATATGTGGAAACAACATTAAGATTTATTACATTTCGTGCAAAGAATATAGAAATGACAAGGGGAGGAGTTGAGTTGAAGCCAGATTGGTACCGCAGTTGATAAACCCCGTAAGTTTTCGGCTGTTCTTTGTTAACGTGACATAAATAGGTTATAATGATTTTCATTCAGTCAGGACTTAAAGCTGACTCTAGCCACATGCATCACAGGTAGATTCTAGTAAAGCATTGATTAATGCCCGATTTTAAAATGAGTTAACTGGACTTGTAGCCATTATTTTGTGCTACAAGTCCAAAATAATGGCTGTGTGGCTGGACACCACACAGCACAATCGAACCCGATCGTACCGTTATGCCTAGGATTTCTGTCGGCATAATAGAAATCATGTGTGGTGGTCTGAGGTTTTGAAAATGGGCCGACAATCGGCCGACAACCCGTATCGTGTGCACTGGAGGTTACAGTAAGGAAATGAGGAAAGGGGGATCAGTGGAGAGCACCGGAGTTGATCCTTTTTTCATTCAGTTTCATCAACAGAAAGAAAAAAAAAAAGGCAGGAAGAGACGATAAAGCCGATAATTAAAATGAGGTCGATAGATTTAATTTATCGTGCGATTAATTGATTGATCGTTTATCGCGACAGGCCTCTCTCCAATCAAGCTAAAAATTGGCCAATTCTGGCCCTGTACTACATATCTACTAATTGATTATTCATGTGAGGGAAAATAATCTTTCAAACTGTTTCAGAGCTAAATTAGACGGCACACTGAAGAAAAAAGCAGCTTAACAGAGCAGCTGGTCATTTACATTTCAATTATTTTTCTTCTGAATAGTTAGTGATACTCTTACTCTTTAGTCTTTTGTATGTTCAGTCTGATAACAGTTCCTAAGGTCACCTCAGAGTGTTTCAGCTGCCTCCATGAGGAGTTGACATTAATTTTCCAAACTCGACCAGTAACCTCACCTCAGATTTTCTCCTGAGGAAGGAACCTAAATTAATAGAGGCACTGAACACGGAGTAGAGCTGCTGCTCTTTCAGGGGAGGCGACTCCCTCACCATCCTGCTCAATAAATTGATACGTTGTTACACTGCTACATTGTTTTCCAGTCCATGAGATAATTTTAGAGCAAGAGTTGGAAACTATGTTTTAAAGACCTAATGGTGTGGGATCTGTGAACACTGACCTCTGATTAAATCCTGCAGAGTCTCGGAAGAACCAACAGGTTTCAATGTCTGAGGTTTAAACAGTTGTGCCTTTTTGAAAAATGAGACTTTGTGACAAAATATAAGATGTATTTCTAAGTGTAGAGAAAATGAATCAACATCCTAAAGTTAAAAAAAGAAAATAAGCCAATAAACATGCCTATAAATTTAGAATAGCAAGCAGCTGTATTGATCAGGTTAGAGGTTTTCTTTTACAGTATGTGTGTGTGTGTGTGTGTATATATATATATATATATATATATGAGAGAGAGAGAGATGGTCCTTAAACTATTTTTATAACAGACATTACAGATTCATCCCAATGTGCAAATTTTATTTTAATTTGTATTTTTCAGAGCATTCTTGCACATTAAAAATAGCCAAGTAGCTGGAAATATATGGAGTTGCAGGCTTTTTACAACAAACTCATGTTCTTGTTACTTTGTGCCCATCACCTACTCTGGCTCTGTGCTTTCTCTCAGGGATGATCTGGTCCAGCTGGGAGTGGGCCCCACTAACCACTCAGTGACAGTGAGAACGGTCAATGTAGGTCTCACACTTCTGGCACTGTGGGATAATGAAAACATGGGCGTGGCGGACTACGTTCCACTTCCTGTTGATCATGCTATCCATATGGATGAAGCCAATAAACTGGTTGTGGGTGATGTGGTCTGCTTCCAAGCCAAGTTAACAAACCCAGATGGTAAGTGTACCATAAATTGCTCCAAAACATTTGTACAAAATGTACCAACGTAACATTTAGAAACTGTCAGTTTATATCTATACTCTTTTGTTTTTCTGTTATATTTACAGTTTTCCCCAAATCTTTATCTTTTTTCTACACCAGTTTTTTTTATTTATTTTTTTTTATCGTTTTTCAGCTACATAACTTAATACTTTGTCATTTCATGCTGTATAGAATCGTCATTTACTACCCGATATTTGCAACAGATTATTTTCTTGGCATCTTTTCAGGAGCTCCTGGCACATGGAGTTCCTCTGCAGATGGTGTTCTCCAAGTGGACCCTAAAAGCGGGGCAGCTGTAGCCAGAGAATCTGGAGTAGCGACTGTGTTCTATGAGATATCTGGCGTTTTGAAAACCTACAGAGAGGTAAATTGTGTGTTGTTTATCTCTCATTAAGGAAGATTTGAGCAAATTGCACAACTACAAGTTTCCTTTGGAGATGCATGAATCATTCTTCATCACACAGTAAATATAGTTTTAAAAAATTAATGTGCATGTTTTAAGACCTATAAAGTTTATTCTTCATCCATTAAAGCAAAGTTAAGTGCATAAAAAATTGTTCTTGACTCGTACTGGACAAGAGTAATTGTGAAGACAAGAATAATTTGCTGTGTCTCAGTTTTCAACCTTTTTACTTCATTTTCTTGTGAATTCAACTCAGCCAGCGATTCAAAACAAATGCGAGTAGATACAAACAGATACATTAGTAGAATGAGACATGGTGATATTTTGTGTTGAGATTTTCTTGAAAAGCTCATGAGACTCAACTGAACAGTTACAGATAGCATTTCTGTCAAAGAGGTGGTTGAAGCTGGTTATTGCTCGTAAAAAAGTCATAAGAATTATGATTTGTCATATTGACAGATTGAAATGAATGATATGTGAGAGTTAAAAATGCTGTCAGTATTTTCTGGGTTTATTTGTTGGCTCCACGAGAACATAACTCAACATCAGTATATTCAAAAATATGATCATTAGTAGCTTATTGATAAGAATCACACTTTATTTCACTGGTGTCCTGAAGAAGCCTCTTTCAAAATTACTGTTTTTTAAGGAGCAACATTTTTGTTTGTGGAGCTGAGACTGCAGTGACAGCTGCGCAGTTACCAAAATAAAGTTATACATACTTTTGTATCATTTTTATTACCAAAATAAACAGCCCAAATTCTTGTGATAGGAATTTTATTTTCACATCACCCACACCTAGGTTTTACATCCAGTAAAAAGAGAAGAGAGAGGGAAACAGTTTGCCTGTTTGTCAGTGTGTATGCACATTTTTTGCCATACTGTTTCAACCTATTTGTTTTTGTACCCCTGAATTAACTATTTCATACCCTTTTACTTAATCATTGTGCATCAGTGCATTTCTCCTAATAGTAAAGTATTAAAATGAGTTATTAATAGAAAATAATAGCCATAGAAAAATAAAACAAAACCCTCCTAATTTTTTAACCTTAAAACAGAAAAATTGTGCTTGAGGGGTTATAAACAAATTGGACACCTCACACACAGGTTTTTGTGACTGAAACTGGAACCGTTCTGGCCGGCGATCCAAACAGAAATTCAATTTTATGTCTCAAACTACAACACGACCCAGAACACAATATTATTGGTTCAACTCCAGGGGGAAATTTTGGGGGAAAATGCTTAAGTTGTACACTTTTTTTTTATAGTCTCCAGAAAAACAACGTCTCCGTCATGGTTGAACCCACTTTTGAGCCGTGGAGAGTAAGACTGAACAGAGTGTACACAATGGAAAAACTAATGTTTACTTAAAGATGAATTTGGCGTTGTGGGTGTCTTTTAACATGCTTTGCTTGGTCAAACAAAGCTGGTTGAAACAATGAGTGAGGATAAGTATTGACAACGTTATAGTAAATAAGTAAAATGTCAATGCACGGTCATGTTGGTGTCTTTTTTGACAGTTTTTTCTTTATTTTCCCATCATTGTTGCAGTTATTTCTGTTTTCTCTCCTGACCTAAAAGTGTAAGTGTAAAGTGTTAAGTGTGATCAAAGTATGAAATAGGAAAGCTTGTCCATTCCAAACACACACATTGTAAATCTTCCAGCTTGACATTATTTTCTGTGTTTGTTACTCTGTAGGTAATTGTGGAAGCGCCTACTACAACGGCCGCTATGGCTCAACCTTCACCTGTCAGGTCTGGAAAGGAGACAAAAGTTCTTCTTACTACCAGAGAGAGGGGAACCAACCTCATCGGTAAAGATATTTAAAACAGACATCTGTTTTAGAATGAGTAAAAGAAAATGGCGAGCAAGATGAATTTGCTACTAAAATGTTTCTGGATTTAGCTACTTTGGTTTATAGTAAATCTAAGTGTTCAGTTATGTTTTAGCTTTGGCTACATAAAAATAAACAGTGTGAAGAGCAAATAAGCTAAAATGTTTCAGCCAAACTGGAATCTAGAAACAGTCACCTTCTCAAAAGTAATAAACAAAAAACTGTTTAATCATTTTTTTTATTATTATTTTTATGTATTTTGATAAACAGTAAGTTTCAGCTTGCCATTCTGCTTTACCCTCCAGGAACCTGTTCACCTACCCAGATAGCAGCTATTGCAAAGCTTGAGCCAGAGAAATCTGTCAGCTGCCTTCTCAGCTTCAGCAGCGACACTATCGACTTCTCTACCAACGATGTGTTCAAAACACACACAAGCTTTGACTCCAGTATTGGTAAGACTCGTCTGAATTCAGGTCACAAAGTAGGTTCATGACTAAAGAAGCATCTTAGCACATTTTTCTCTTTTGAGTTACTGCACAAATATACAGTTTTCTGACTCATTTGAACACTTTACATTTGAAGTCATTGTTGTTGTTTTTTTATTTGAGGTTAATAGCCTTTGTTGGATAAAATTACAGAAGGTTCAAATATCTGATTCTAATTTTGGTGATGCTTTTGGTTTTCTTTGGCCACTTAAAGCCCATCATTTGGTTTTTACAGCATTTCGTTGTTTTTAGAAACTTTCGGACCTAACCTCATCACTCAGTTTTGCAGCAGATCAGAAAATCTATTCACAAGACCATAATGTCACTTTAACCTCTCATAATTGTCCGTTCTGCTCTGTTCACATTCATTTCTTGTGTTTTTTTTTTTTTGTTTGTTTTTTTTTCTGGTGGTCTGTTCTAAAACATAGAAATAGTACATTTAAATCTAACTTTAACAGCGCTAATGTCTGTACACTTTATGAGAACAGAAAAATACTGTTTACAAGGGCCTAATCAATACCTGCATTGCCCAAGGAATGAATTTAACAGAGGCCATAAAAGGTGTCCGAGTGATGTATCGAACTAAGGAGAGTCCATGTTGCTTGAAAGCACTGATGTAATTGTGTTTGGGGTTTGGGACTCACCCTTGTTGCTTGTTTATCACTGTTGGATCCATTGGGTGTGTATCACTGTACAATACGATGGCTTTCTACTGACTTTCTAAATGTACCATTTGATTGAGAACCTGAGGTTAAAGGTTAAAACTCCAGAAACTCTAGAACAAACTACAGTGTTTAGTTTGTCAGTAAATCTTTTCATGTCACAAGCTTAAACTTGTATGCCGTTTCTTGGACTTTTATAACATTGAAATGTGCAAGCTTGGCAAAATTGTGAAGGGGAATGAAAATGGACAATTAGACAAACATAAAGCAAACTGTGCTAAGCATCGTTATCCTTTCTCTCCTGAGTCGGCATCGTTTCTATACACCTTTTGTTACATAGAGACCATTATTCTTTGCAGTCAGCTCCAGATCAGTCCAACTGGATTGAGAGGAACTGTGAACTTAGTTTTGCCAAATATTCTCAATCAGATTTCGGTGTAGACTTTAACTAGGCCCTTTCAACACATGAATATGTTTTAGTCTGAAGTCTTTTACAGACTCGAACACTTTTCATTCTTGCATTTAGCTCCATTCTTGTTCCAGCAGAGCTGAGTCAGATGAGTGGCCCTTTACCAAACTTGATGGCATGTTGAAGAATAATTCAGTAATTTTTATCCAGCTGTGTTGGAGCAGGGATGCAGTAGATCCAGTAGTTTGTAGTTGCACCATGCTCTTTCAGTTTGCATATGATTGATTGAACAGTTTTCAATGAGATGTTCAAGGCTTGGGATTATGGTTTTCTATCCCTGGCCTGTTGGCTGTGTTGCTTGGTTTTCATAATGCTGCTTGTTCGCTCTTGTCCTCTAACAAACTCTGATGCTTTCACAGAATAGCAAATTTATGCTGAGATAAAATTATACTTGGATGGGCTTTGTTTTTTTAATTACTTGACTTCCGAAGGCTGAAGTTGCAATGAGTTTTATTTAAGGACATCAAATGAAAAATCACTGAATATAAATGTGTTAACTTGCTAAAAAAAAAAAAAAAAAGAAACATATGTTCATTTCCCTAAACTGCTACTTTATATCAGTCTATCATAAAATACTAATAAAACAAAAGGTGTAAAGTGACAAAAAAATGTTTCTGGTATGAATACTAGTTGAGCTTTTGTTCCTGTTTTTGCTCCAGGATTCTACACATGCACAATGACCCTGCAGCCCACGACTAATCAACAGACCCGTTTGCTTAGCGTGTCCATGACCAACCTGCTGGTGAAGGCCGGCCTGGTTGGCAACGTTTTCACCGGAGAGCAGGTCAGCACCCAGCTGCCCATCGAGCCAGGGCTTTACTCAGACCAGACCGAGTTGCTGCTCTCCAACCTGCACCCGTCTGCTGAGTTCACAGTTTACGGCCCCCCCGCCGTTCTGTCCACCATCGAGGTCAGGAGTGGTTCCTTGAAATATGCACCACAGTATTACTCTATGTCAACACGTAGATGTGAGTAAATGCATTTTGTTGCCTTTAGGTGACGTCCACTTCTCCCAGTCTTGTCGTCTACGAGAAGGAGGTTCAGCAAGGATTCCCCAGTTATACGAAGTACATTGTTAACGCCATGGACCTGCATTCCGCAGTTTCAGCTTCTGTCGACATAAGCAGTGCTTCTTCTGGCCAGAGTTTGGTCATCCCTGTCAGTTTTATTCATGTTAATGATCCCAACGCTGCCAAGCAAGGTCAGTCACTGTTTCTGTGCAAATGTTAATCTGCAGAGTAACAAGCCAAGGGATGTACTTTTTCTTTCTTTTGTGAGCTCTCAGGAAATATAGCAGACGTTAAATTTTACAGAGCTGTATACAAAATTTGATGGGCTATTAAATTTTGACTTAATGTGCTGCAGGTTATTACTGTGTGGGTGTGACTGCCCCTTTTTCCAAGTTGAGGTTTTGGAAAAAAGTGTTCTTTTTACTATTCCACAACCATTAAAAAACGATGGATGTATGGATAGATATTTACTTAACCCATTAAGTAAGTTAAGCATAAGTTATTCTAAATAAGAAGTTGTCTTGACTAGACCTATGGTAAACGAGGACATATTGATGTAATTTGTCAGTGATAATAAATGCAGGAGTGGAAATTTCACACATCTGCAGCATTTTAACAAACTTTAGTTCAGTTTCCTAGAGCAAGTCAATGTTTGTGTGATGTTCTCAACTCTTCATCAAAGCTTTGACTCTCTTCTCTGCTTCCTTTCTGCAGCTGCTCCTCCTAGCTTCATAGAGGATAACTCCTTCCACAGCTTCATAAACTGCTACCAGATGATGTTCTGCACCTTGTTCGCTCTGCTGGCAGGCACAGCTATCATCATCATTGGTGGGTCACCTCACTTTTTTTGTTTCCATAGTATTGATTTTGTAGGTGGAGGAACTTTTGAAGGAGTCAAATAGTTAAACATTTGTGGTATTTTAGTCTTTAGTCAAAGACTTCTACAGAATAAGACCTGATGATGTGTTCAGTGTCTAATCTTTAGCTACATCTTTAGCTAAAGATTAGCTGAGCTAGCTTTAGCCTCATCAAATATTAGAGGAAAATAATCTAAATTTAATTGGGAAAAGGCAAGTCGGAGAAAATGGCTGCTTCAAAGGGTTGATTTTAGTGAAAATCAAGTTAAAGGTGTTCAGAATCCTCCCACGCTGCCTGCCTTCTGTGGGATATCTCCATCAATCAGATCTTCATTAGCTGGTTAGCTGAAGGATTGGATCTATCTCAGACTGTTGATTCACTCAGACATCCCTCCTCTTCATCTTGAAAGGCAATGTGGCTGCTTGGCACAATGTTTCAGATTGTTTTGCCTCTAAATGATGAAATGCCTGTATATGTTGACGTATGTGTCTCAATGTGAGTACAAGATGCTCCTTCATCAGGCTGCGTTTTTTCATACTCTGTTGGTAAAGATGAAATCAGAATGTGCCAGTTTTATTGGCAGCAGCACATGCATTAACAGAAGTACATCAGCGATACACACGAGGTTCTCCTCAGGGTCACCTTCTCTTTTTATCTTATTATTTTGTTAGAAACTTACTCAAGTTCTCAAGAGATCTATAGTTCAGGTTTTTTTTTTTTTCTTGGAATATTTGTGTATGGCTTCCTGTAGAGCTGCACATTGTTTGGAAAACAGAAAATTGTAATGTTATTGGTGACTTTTGCAATTCTATAAAATGGAAATAACTCACACCAATCCCTCTTTTCCTTCATCGCAATGACCCCAATATTCTCACTGAGCTTTAGCACAGGAGTCATTAAGATCTGGGTCAGGTGTGGCCAAGGAAGTTGATCATAGTCTGGCCAACTATTCAGATGTTTGTGGAAAGTAGAGCTTTAAAAAAAGGTCCCTGCACACTAAATATTACATCCAAGCGGTTTTACTTATTTCAGTGTTGCACACACTGATATGAGTTTCCTGTTGGCACCTGCAGATTCAAATGTGAGGATATGTTCGATTTAACAGTTCTGTTAGAAGAGCCATTTTAATCTCATTCTAACCTAATATTAAAAGTGGAAAAATAAACCCATATTTTTCTTTTAAAAGTAGAAATAATCAAATAGTGTATAAGTGTTTGTTTGAAAAGTGCTCCGATTTGAAACATAAACCTTTCATTAAAACCTATTTTACTTTGTAGTTCTACTTTCTTTTCCGTTTAGCATGAAAAATGTTTTTTTTAATTATGTACCACCATATAACCAGTTTTTTTTTTTTTTGCTACGTTTATTGTTTAAATAATTTAGATTGGTTTTATAAATTTTTTTTCTAATGTATTTTTTTTAGCTATGTTTTATTATGCATTATTTTCAGCAAAAAGCCATTGTGTGTGGTTTAGATTAAATCTAACTAAAAATAACAAACTAAGGACTTTCTGCAATACAGTCCTTTTTCTTTACTTTAGTTCATCAGCGGAAATTTCTCAGCATTTTCCCTTTAATTTTGTGTTGTTCCTTTCTCAGGTTTTTTTTTATTTTATTTTTGCTTTTTTTGTTTTTTTTATAGAAATCCAAAACTGTGGGATTGAAAACCACCCAATATTTTTCCCTTGTAGCTGCTTGCATTCAATGTTTTCTTTTTCATTCTCAGACTGGTATGTTGCACATCTTGCATGTGAATTTTGCCCTGAAAGCATAGAACTCTACAAAAGCTGCAACATCACCTTTCATGTAAACTCACCCTGTTTGAAAAACTGAAATAATTTTAATGTCTTTTTTTTTTTCCCCCGGCAGTCCTGCACTCTTTGTTGTCTCCAAAGGAGCAGTCGTATCACCCGGCTTTCATCCAGAGAACACCTCCACCCCTCACAGGTATGAAACACACACAATATGAAGCAAACGCCTACAAAATTACCTAAAAACAAATCGATTCAGGTGAATCCACCATAAAACAGCAGTTCATTTGTCTCGATTCATTGGTGAGAAATGCGAACTCACTCTAAAGCGTTTCCACATCGTCGTTGGCAATATTAGAGATTTTCAGGGACGTTGGTATTTAATGGATTTGTGAAAAGGAAATATTCTTTTACTCTGAGAAGTAAAGCAGTGAAGTTCAGCTACACTACAGAACAGGCAACAACTGTTAAAGATCGGATTAGAAATAATTTGTCAAGCAGCTGATTTTTCTAGTGGTGCCACCGCTCTGCCCAAGCCGATCTAAACTGGTTACATTAGTTTAGATCAGCAAACTAACAAAGGTTCTCCTTTTCATATCAGGATTATGTCCTCGCTTGTGTTTCAAAGTACTTCTCTCTCACATTATTTTAAATTTTAACAAAGGAAACTGCCACAATGTGTTTACAGCTTGAAAGCAAAGTGGGAAGTTTTCCATTTGGTTAATTTAACGAACAGAAACAAAACAAATTCAATTCTTTTTTCCTTTTCCTTATGCAACCTGCTTCTCACTAGGCAGAGCCGATCGAAAAGATATTGGCTAATTCTGATCACTAACTAATTGATTGGCTCCTGAGTTGTCCGTTCAAACGCTTTGCACCAGCAAGACAAACAAAAGGAGTTTCAGCCGAGCTGGTGGGGCTTTAGTTGAAACTGACGGGTAACATGAGACATGTAGCTACGTTTCATCCTGTGGAATAAGATAAAGGTGCAGTGTATGTATTTAAATCAGTTGTAAAGCTTGTAAGTATAAAATAGTTACTTCACAACAGTTCAACAGGCCTATATGTGGTATGTTCCACCTCTACATATGTGTGTTTTAGCAATTGGAGGCTTTATTTTACAGACAGACTTTGATTTGCTGGCTGTTGGCTTGCTATGGTTGACTGTCCCTCAGGTGGAAGAACAGGTTTTCTGTTTATCTTTTTGGCAGCGTAGTTCCTTCTCAACCTATATTTGTTGATGTTTTTATTAAATAAATGGAGTCCAAGTGTTTTCCAGTGGCTGCAGCTTTTGCAGTACAACCTTGTGTAAATGGATCAAGAAGAAATTAAATTGCTGGAAAAGAAGCATTTAATCATGGCCAAACCGGATCATCTCAATAAATTATAATATGACTGACTTTTTTTTTTTTTTTTTTTTTCACTTATTTGATTCAAAAGGAGAAACATGTCATAAAACTGTGTTGCATACAGTTTGATGTCCTTGAAGTGTTTATCTCATTTAATATTAATGATTGTGGCTTACAGCAAATGAAAACAGCAAAAAATAAGTTTGTCAAAAAATAGAAAATTGCATAAGACCAAATAAAAGATTGTTTTAGAAAACCTCATTGGCCTACTGAAGTCCACATATTGTGCGCTTGACACTTGTTTAGGACCTCTCTTCTTTTTCTGCTTTGCCTGAATTGACATGTTTGTATTTACTCCTCAAATTATCACCGACTGTGGAAACTTCACACTGGACCTCCGTCACATTGGATTGTGTTCCTCTACATGTTCCTTCACACTGTGTGACTTTGACTCCTGAAAGAAAAGCAGTGTTTTCTTTCACCTGAAAGCAGGACTTTGTTCCACTGAGCAACAGTCCCATTCTTTCATTCCTTGAATCCAGATGAACGGCTTCTGAGATTGTAGTTGTGACCGCGGTTGCAGGTCAGAGTGTGATGTCTCTTGAAACACTGATCCCAGTCTATTGGAACCTCTCAAGCACGTGGTTATCCTTAACACTAGTGCACCATTTTGTACCAAATTTTTTTCCTTCCACTAAACTTTCATTAATATGCTTTGATGCAGCATTCTAGGATCAGTCACATTCTTCAGCAGTTGTCTTAAATGGCTTCCCTTTCATATGCAGGGTGTCAGTGACTATCAAGTCAGCAGTCTCCAATAAGCCATGACATTTGAATTGGTCTTTTGTAATCTGTTTTTATTTTTCTAAAACCATACTCATTAAAATGCTTTAGAAAAACATCATCCTCTACAATAAATATGTTTTGATGTGTTATATATGCCTTCCATTTGTATTTTAATTGTCCAACTTTGCCGTCTAATCTCTGACTCTGTCGCCCATCTGCAGCTGATCATGTTTTTGTCAAACAGAACCTGCTCCTCTGTGTTTCGTGTACTTCATTAAGTTTGTTTCTCTGACTCTTTCAGGTCTCGACTCGCCCGTAGCAAATTCTTTTAACCGCATGACGCCGAGAGTTAGTCCAAACAGCACATACAGATCGCAGCTCTATTCTCCAGATTACAAGTCCTGATTGGGCGCCGTGCTCACGTCCTCTGTTCTTCGACACGACACCTCGGGTCATTAATATATGAAGAATGTGCCTCAAACCCTCAGCAGGAAAGCTGTGGGATGCTGCAGAAGATCTGCCTTCAAATGTTGGTACAGAAACTTCAAATAATAAAAAAAAGAATATATCATTTAAATTGAATGCAGAATGATTGCAAAGCTCTGTCTTTTTCTTGGTGTGTTTTCTGTTAAGTGTGACGTGGTGTTTGTGTATGAAGATCGAGTGTTGTAGAAATAATACACACCGTGCTCTTTTGTTGTGTTTCTTCTCTTCATTAATGACTGAAGTATTTGCAAAATGCTCGAACACCAAATCATTTGTTTGAGCTTGAAAAGATGCATATTGTGTTAGCCGATAACTTGTGTGCCGCTTATATTTGACACGTGAAGGTCAGTAACTCAGGAAAACAACCCTATCCATTTTCGAGTAACAAGCTAACTTGATATTGTTTGAGAACAAAATGACCTCTGTTGGTTGTAGCTTTGATAACCGTCGTCCACTGAATCCGTCCTGAAAGGTGCCGAACCCTCCAAATGTGTTGAACACACCAACGAAGTTGGTATAATTTCTGTCTCGGGCATTTTTAATTATTATATAACTGTTCTGACGTTTGAGCCACAGTGAATGCAGCTCTTCTTTTTTTTTTTTTTTTTTAATGTGAAACATTTGAAAATGTGAAGCATCATTCAATTTATCTGCAGTAAATGTCTCTTTACAAAACCACTCAAATGTTTTGGATTTTTTTTCCCAGCATTTCAAGAATGACAACTTTTAGCACTCTTGAAATGCTGATTCATTAAAGTATGACTTGGTTTTATGTGACATATTTTGGTGGTATGATTATTATTGGCAAAATATTCTATTTATGTTTTCTTATATCTGATTGATGCCATGCCTTACATTTAACTCTGAGCAGCTTTTTGGCACATGGTTGAAATTAGCTTGTTTGCTTGTGTGAGAATGTGCTTGTTTTTTTGCTAATTAAAGATTTTACTTTTTATGTCAGGAGTTTGTCATCAAATTTGTCCACGGTTTAACTTTTCTTCACAAATTTTTTTTTCCAGCCAGATCTTTGTTTCATCTTAATAACAGAACTGTGGTAAAAATATTTGTAATTTAATCCAGACGTCTGAGTTAGCTGAAAAATTCAGTTTCCTAGTACTACATGATATCAAACAAAATGCTATTCTGTTTAGCAGTGTTTCTAGCATTTATGCTTATGTCAGTGGTTGCACAGTAATGATTACAAGTCATCTTTAATCTGAATTATGTTGACTGTTTATTTCTGCATATAAACTGGATCTGTTTATTTTTCTTAAAGTGCCTTGAGATGTTTGCGGTGAATTGTCGCTGTTTGGATAAATTGAACTGTTATCTATCTATAAATCTCTCTCTATATATTTGTATATTTATACAAACACATCAAGAGACGGAATGCTTTTTATCACCCAGGTTCTGTAACACCCTTCGGCCACTGATCCTGTCTGTCTCCCATTTTTCTGACTTTCCCCTGAACTGCTGTGGTGTTAGTCACCAGGCTCATTTGTATGCCCGCAGCAGCAGCCTGTGTCAAAAACCGCTTCACAATCTCATGTAGGTGAGCACACTGTACACTACGATATGATATGGAAGGCAGCATAACATCAAATGGGGTTCACTTAAGCTGTGCAGCTGTCAAAGTGGCTTATTTTGGATGTGTTTTTTTCATGCATATTTACACCTTTTAGTTTGGGGAGCAGGTGGTTGATGCTCTCAAAGAAATGTATAGATAAGACAAATCCTATAGGATTGATTTGGTGAAATAATTTCTGGCTGAAAGTCCCAGTTTACTTTTTTTTTCCCTGATTTACCCAACCATGTACACTCTGCAGCTTTAGGTTTGTGGTTATTTACACAGTTTTGAGATTATTGGGCAAAGTGATCAGATGCACTATTATTTAAGGGATAACTATTGGCAAAACTGTGAAAAACCTATTTAACTCAGTACTTTTGCTCTGACCAAAAAAAATTCCACCTAATTTATTATAGTAAAGTTAGAAATAGAGTTTACAAATATGCAGTTATTTTTGATATGCGTCCAAAGCTGCTTGTATGATCATCGAGGTTAGAGGCTCTGTTACTCTGCAGAAATGATTCGCGTTATCTAGGAGTTTCCTCCTACAAAGTTCTCCCACCAGTGCAGAGCTTTCTCCAAAGACAACATAAAGGACAAACTAAACTTCTGCAGTAAGTGCAAGAAGGCACTATTTGATCACTCCTCCTGATTTCATGAGTCGACTTAACGGGAAACATGATGAACCAAATCCTTTGTGCTCATTATTACAGTTGCTTTTCACCAAGCAGAGCGGTGATCTATTCAGTTCTGCCTCCAAATACCTTCATAAAAAGAGGAGACTGAAAATGTCAGCAACTTCTTACATCCAGTAAACAAACTGAGGATGATCAGTGTATTTCCCACCACGAAGGATCAATGTGTCACAAGGCTAAAGTGATTGGAAATGCGAGTCACAGATCCCAAAACTCACGGTCAGAAAACTCCACAGATGTTTAACCTATTTAAGAAAATTTAGGAGCATAAATAGAAGAGAAGAAAACCGTGGTCCACTGAAGGCTTTAATAGGATGAGAATGAATCAATATCCATTAGGATTTGTCCCAGAAGCCGATATGAAGCATGTGGGTCAGCGCTGTAAATGCCAACTCCAGTGAGTTGTATGTAATTTTTTTTTCTCTTGCATATCAATGAAACTCTTTAACACATAAAAGAAACACTAAATAATACAAAAGCTGTTTCACCGCTCCTCACTTCATGCTTAAAAGATTCTTTAATTGAAATCTGTTAAGCTTTAACTGCGTCTTTTGATATCGGGTGAACCACCGACGACTCATCCAAACAATCTCGATTGTGGCGTTTGCATTTTCTCCCACATGCATGGCTGAAAGCTGTTCCTCTGTGGAGCCCTGACTGCTGGTCTTCTGCACCATCTGGCTGAGCAAGAAGAAAGAAAACATGTAAACAAGTGAATTGTGCAAAGAAGCAAACAAACCAGCTCACTGGCTGCCCGACTAATTCGGCAGAGGGTTATCGGAGACGTTTGTTGCAAACCAGTTTTAATTAACTGCCGCCTTCAGTTAAAATGGGACGAAACGCAAAGGTGAAAACGACTGTTTTCCCCATCAATAGGTAGCGGCATGTAGGTTTTCGAGAGTGACTGCACTTTCTAAATGATTAAAGCAGTTACGGGGGCTTAAATGACACTCAATTTATTCTCCCCATTAAAGCAGGCAGACCGCTCCAGCCCCTGATGTCAGCCTGCCGCGCTGATCCTGCAGTGAAGGGAAACTGTTCCACATGGCTTACTGTGCTGTCAGTGGAGGTGATCAATGAGGGGCTAACTGAGTGAACCTGACCAGCCGGGTTAGGCAGCTTCTGCTGGACTTTTGAAAGAAGCTTAGACATAAATAAAGCGAAACACTTTTTGTGACACTTACCGATTTGCTTTTGTTGCTTTTTAAAAAAATCACACTTAAATACAGTCAGAAATCAAAGACTAATAACAAACTTGACCCTGTGTGAAGCGGTTATTATCCCCTAAACCAACTTACTGATTGTCCAGCCCTTGGCAGCAAAAAAGAAATGCTGTCAACCACTGGCAACACTTCTGCAGAATCCCTGAGGAGCTTTGATCCACTCTACTTGACAGAATTGTTTTAATTCAGCCATATTGGAGTTCTGGAGAATAAAACGCCTAGTAAGAATCACACCTCAGCATTGTATCAGATTTGAATTCATACTTTGACTGGATGACTGCAAAACTCTTTTTTTTTTCTGTTTTCCAGAAGTGTAACTTTGAGTGTGCTTCTTTGGGAATTTTTTCCTAGTGATGTACATCAACCTTTACCAAACACTCAGAGTGAAGTAGCCTCAATCCATGACGGATACCATCACCGTGTTTCATTGTTAAATTCTGTTATTTTATTGACATGTTACACTTGTTTAACGATTACTTTTTAACATAAATCCAGGTTACTTGAATGCTATTTTTTTTAATCGTATAAAGAAATAAGTTGAAAACTGTATTTTGTATTGAATTAATTTGTTTTAGTCTGATAGAAAGTTTCTCAGATGGTCTCAGATATTTTGGTGACAAAAACACCAAAACAGAAGAAATCTGTCATGGGGAAAATACAACCCCCCAACCTCCCTCCACACTGTAAATCGTTTGGGAATTGATTTTAAAAAAAGGTAGGCATTGTGCTTCCCCAGAGTAAGAGCTGCCAGAGTGAGGAGAAAATTGCTAAAGAGGATTTTTTTTTCCCTCCCCTCATACATTTCACACAAATCAATTTAAACCTAATCAAGCTTTGTGTAAATTACCGCTGTTTAGGACTGACGCTGTGGCACAGCTGAGGAAACTCAATGACACGTTTTGTTTTGCCATTAACCCTTTTTAATGGTGGATTTCATGAAAATTAAGGACGCAGAGTGTACACGGCTTATCACGTTCTTGGTGAGGCAGGTTCAGTGCACCACAGACTCACGTTTACAGCTGGGAATCTTACCGGAAAGTTTTCCACTCTGCCCTTTCAGGATGAGATTTTGCCGACTGAAACCTGCTCTCACTCGGGCATTTTAGCTGTGAGCCAAAAGTGTGAGAGAACAAGCCTGTATTAATGACGAGCAGCAGAGTGTTTTAAAGTGACTTTTTTTTTTTTTTTGTGGGTGCTAGCATTCTTCGCACAGGAGTCAAATTCTGCTACTTTTAAAAGTTGCTATAAATTAAATGTCTGTAGAACCTGCTGAGCCGTGTGGTTTGATGGCGTTATCAGCTGCATGTGCAATGCTTTGGGACTTTTCTACATTTTGTCCTCTTACAACTACAAGCTGTGATGTATTTCCTTTGGATTCCACATGACTAACCAACACAAAGTAATCCAGAATGAAGGGAATGAATGTTAAAAATGTTTTTTTTTTTTTTTTACAAATCTGAAAGGTTTCAAAAGATCCAGTGCGGCCAGTTGCCTTCAAAAACCATCTGACTAAGAGGAGAAGAATGGAGAAGATATGGAGAAGTTTAAAACAGGGTTAGGCAATAAAATATCAGGTTATGGACATCTTCTGGAGCGTTGTTTAACCCATCATCTGAAACTCAGAAAAAATGTGTCATTATGAAAAACTACCAACACAATGGCTGCCCTTCTGACGGGGCAGACAGGGAGAGGATTCATCAGAAAAAGATTCTTCTGTAAGATGAGATCAGAACTGAACTTTGAAGATATGTGTTGTGGAAAAGTGACACAACGTGTGTACCGTTTACTCCGAGTACAACTTCCTCGCTTCACTTTGAAACGCGGTATTGGCAGTATCATGCTTTGGGGGGTGCTTTTCTATTTTAGGGACTCATTAGAGCAAACTTTCAGACCACAATCAAACTGAAAATTTGTGGCAAAACTTTAAAATGGCTGCTTGACTGTGGTTGAGTTTAGAGTTGATAGTAACAGATGTGATCTAATGGTGGAATCTTAGATCAGAAATAGATTGTCAGAATCACAGGATTATTAATTCATATTATGTTACTGTGGCATTCCTTTGATCCTCTTTTCTGTGTTTATGCTTTAAAAAAACCCCAAAACATAGTTTTGGTATTTTTTGGTAAAAGATGGTTTATGATGCAATTTTGTGCATTTCAATGTTTGTTGATTTCACCGACTAAAGCTACCCTGTTGTTGTTTTTAAAAATGTAAGCTTTTTGTTTTTAGTGGTTTTTGCCCTTCTCTTCCTGTTGTGTACTGTAAAACGGTTCAGTTTTTGACGTGCAAAATGTAATTGTGAAATGATCAACACTTTGCTCTCATAGCCTAAAAATTAGATTCCATTTTTTTGTTTACAACATTACTGTATTTTTACCCCTTCCCCCCCCAGGACCACTTCACATTCGCTGCTAATAGCTTCTCCTACTTCATCTGCATGCCATGTTCCCATTTTGTTGCTGCCACTCCCCCCCTCCACAGTAAAGCTCAGATTTCTCAGATCATATAAACACAGCCTTCAGGTGAAACGGCATAAAGACGAAGCATCCAGTTTCATGGACAAAGCACTCATCGTTCCCACTTTCACTTCAGCCCAAGCCAGGAACTGCAGCATTTCAAAAGGGCCTTGAAAAATGAATCAAAAGAAAATAAGAGCAGAGAGAGTACTAGAGCAGCAAAGTTTTTCATTGCTACTCTTCAGAGCAGATGTATGTTGCTTTGATAAAATAAACCCCGTTGACTGGAAGTTTGGTCGCATGCCGCATCACTAATCCTGAGCATCCGAGGCTGCAGCCCTGAGCATTGTCTGATTCATGTGTTAAACATTAAAAACATAATTTGGAAATGTCTGATCAAAAAGCAGGTCGTTTTGTTATTATTATTATTATTATTATTATTTCAAGCTAAACGTATATTTATTTCACTCTACGTGCTCCGTGAAAAGCTTACACTGCCTCCAACTATGCCTTCGTTCTGGAAACTCTCAGTAACAGGTCTCTAGTGATAGAATGTCATTCAAACCTCCTGTTGAATAAAAACTGGCCTGAGGAAGGAACCCTTTTGCAAAATTTGTGAAAACGGGCGCAAAAGAATCACAAGTTATGCCAAACAAAGAACCAATTAAAAGAAACTATGTGCTTTTCCTGGGGACAAATGTGAAACATGTCCAGCAAGAGCAGAATCAAAAGCTTGTTGATGCTTTGAAAAAGCTTGTACTTTGCATCCAACTTGCTAAGGAATGTTTAGCCAATTATTAACGCTGGTATGTTTACATATTTTAGCAAATTTTATTTGATCAACGATAATTTCAAACCAAATGTCTTTCTTTAATTCTTTGAATGTGTTTCTCGTATTTTCATTCCACCCTGAAAAATCTTCAGATTCACCATCGAACTCCCTCAAATTATGCGACGCTCCTGCCCTATACGACCTCAACTCTACACATGTAACACATGACGAAATAAATGCAGAGCCGCCAGGGAAATCACTTTTGGCTTTCGCTGATATGCGGTGGCGCTGCTGACGGATGTATTGTCTTCTTTCCTGGGTTAATTTGGTGAGGCCAGAGGAAGAAGAAGCTGTGTCTCTTTTACTGATGGCAGCAGAATCCAACATCATCAACTATAATCTCAACTTCCGGACGACAAGCTGAATCAGTGAGTCTCTGACTCAGCAGGGGAGAATATTTATGGAGACACTTTCTAAGAAACACCTTTACTAACATTTCCTTTATTTATTTATTTATTTTTTTTTACAAACATCAGTAACTATGACTGATAGACTTTGTTTTTGACAGCTTTGTCTACGAGACATCCTTTCCAGTCAGACTGTGGCTTTCTCATGTTAGACCAAATAAAAGAAACCCAAAAACATAACAAAAGCTCAGATTACAGTAATGATAAAAATGATGTAACCTAGTTATGAACATACAGTGAGCAAAAGAAAAAGCAAAAAACAGAAAGCATCTAAATAAATCACATTTGTGCTTGAACTGCCTGCTTGGCTGAATTTGATTCCACATGAAATAAACTTATTTATGACATCAGTTTTTAGTCTAATTATGAAATCTATTTAAACTTCAGTTCCTGTGGGATTGTGTCTTTGTTTTTTCTAGGCAGAGCTTGGGAGATAAAAAGTGACGAGGAGGAGCAAGAAAAGACAAGTACGCAGAGGAAGATGTCGAGATGCAACACGGATATAATACGGACTGCTATAGTTCAAAAGCATATGTCACACAAGAGGATTACAGACTCTTAGTTGTGCTGTTTGTTTTTTACTAACAGTTTTCCATTTTGGCTTCATCTTTGTTTCCTAAATATTCACATAGTGCATCAATTATAGATGATAAAAGTATATATTCAAAGTTTTCTATGTTATGTCACTTTGGATGCAAACAAAGTTAAATACAAAGTAGGATTGTGACAAGTTTACATGTAAGAGGAGGAAGTGGAAGAGTAGGAGAACAGAGTCCGGCCAACAATGATGGAACAACGCACCTCGCAGTTATTCTCTCACTTTTTATGAACTGAAAGATAATTTAACACAAAGATCCAGAGATAAAGACATTGGTGACGGATTTTTAAAGCTCCTATATTCCCCCTGTGAGTTGCACTAAGCAGGGCCACTAATGTAAGCCACCTTTGCTCGCACTCTTTATTGATTTGCCTCTCAGCTCTTATACAGATGTCTGTGACACCACGTTCTGCAGGGGTGGTGCGTGTAATGGGCTGACTGGTTGTACCCCACCGCCCCCCCAACCCCTACTCTGGTTACTTTGCACTGAAGTCTCTGAGATCATCCAGTGCCAGACGGAGAAGCGACGGCCACCCAGTGAAAACATCGATCTTTGCTCGACGGAGCTGCCGATCGGGAACTCATACTGAGCTCAGCTTGTGCAGAATCTGCAGCTCTACGCTCATTTATGCAGATGTGCTCAGTGAGGGGCTTTGATGCATGCGATGTAGTTCAGCGCCCTGGAAGCCCTTCCCTCACGGGCTGCAAAAGAAGAGAATGAGAGGTTTGGTCAGTTGTGGCCCAAGCTGAGTTTCCTGTTGCTTATTTTGCATCCACAGAATGGGAATCTGAGGACTTCTGTTGTTTTGCATAGTGAGAAAATGAAGCTGTGCAACGGTGGTTGATAACTCTAAACTTTAGTTAATAACTAAACAAGGAACATTTCACTGATTTTTTTTTTCTTTTTACTGTACAGTTCAAAAAAATACAAGCGCTTAACCTGAACAAAATTGAGCTTCTTTAATCAGCTCTGAAAAGAAACAGTTCAAAAACCACAGTTTCAAATTTATGAGTCACTTATTTTATTTGCAAAACCACAAATAAAAACTCTGGCCACTGAAAGCTCAAACATGTGTTCAGGTAACAGGAGAATCAACGTTTTTCCAGAAGAACTCTGTCAAAATCATCACACTACCTCTGCCAGCTTACAGTCTTCCCAAAGTACAAGCTAGGTCAATGTGGTTCCCATCTGGTCATCAAAAACAATAAAATGCGGGGGGCGGGGGGGGAGTAATTCATGAATCTAAGCCCAGTTTTTCCAACGCTGTGTGGTCCTGATTTTGATGTTGAGTCTGTAGGGGTTAAAATGGGCAAAATGAATAGTCCACAGATATATGGTCACATGCAATAAAAGGAGATACTCTGTATTTCTTCTTTCTATTACATCCAGCACTAACTTCTTCACTAATTTGGGCAACAATATAGGCAGCCTTCACTCCCCCTTGTGCGTCCAGAAGCCTTTTCCTGACCCCTCTACCTGTTCCTGTTCCTTTCTTGGAACACCTCTGATAGATGCTGAACACTGCAGGCTGGGAACACCCCGCAGGACGTGCAGGTTTGAAAATGCTCTGATCCTGACATTCAGCCAGCGTTAGCCAAACTCCCTCAAATCCTTACACTTGTTCATTGTTACCACTTCTAATACCTAGGGGCTTTCACTGCCTGATGTGCCATTCCCACCAACAGGAGGGAGGATGTAAAGATAATACTTAAGCAAGATATTTACATACATATTACAATGATCTTCCTGATATTGTGACTGGTTTTCTATTTGTCCATGTTGTCACACAAGGAAGCAGCGTGTGCCTTCGTGTAAAAGGCTTTGAATGAACATTAGAGAACTAAAAACTAATGACATCATCACCTGGGCTGTCCTAAATTGCACTTGGGCAGCTTATAAAAAACATATGTAGGCCATACCAAACTCTCTCTACGTTGCAGCTATTTTTTTTACTAGAAGGCACACAGTGCTCTGCTTTGTGGTCGTAAACAGCTCTGAGGGAGAGCAGAGAGCCACTCTGCGTTTACCAGGCTGCGCTGCAACATTAAACCCAGAGAGAGCTGATCAATGCAGCAAAAGTTACATTGAACCATTCCCCTATCTGGTGCGTTTTGGAGGACGAACCAGAACTCGGTGCAGTCACACTTGTGTTCAAATCTGCAACGTCGCAGCAGCACCTTGACCGCTGCACGGAGACCTGCAGATTCATAAAACTTGGAAGCCCCGCCCACACTTGCACGGCCAGCGTCTGTTTACGAAAAGTCACGGGAGCAGCATGGAGCGAGCGGAGAAATGTCACAGCGCGCTGCCAACAGGGGGAACAGTCAGACATATGTGAGCGGACAGTCAGCTGTGTTCCTCAGCATGAAGTCTGCCTCCCTCATATGTTAGCATCCGCTGACATTCCCAGCATTTACACGCGCGGAGCTTCGTGGCGACTTGGACACGCGTCTGCTGGGAGCATTTCTGGTTTTCTTCTTTTTAAACTAATAGACTTAGAGAGAGAGAGACAGAGAGAGAGAGAGAGAGAGAGAGAGAAAAAAGCAATGACGAGGCGTAAAAGGCTCGACCTACCGAATTGTTCCGCCTAAACCCAGCCAGGACCAAACAGCTGTCTCTTTCTCCCCCCCTCAACCCCCCCTCACGGCTTCTTCTGGGGGGAAATCTCGGCGAAAAGAAATAGACAGGAGTCAGGGGGGCGACATGGATTGTCCGACCGAGAACCCTACCAGGGCTGCGGAATATCTGAAGGAGCTTAACAAGATCATCGAGACCCAACAGGGGCTGCTGGAAAGGCAGAGAGGGAGGATAGAGGAGCTGGAGCAGCAAGTGTCCGACTTGTGCGCGGAAAACGCCTGCCTGAAGGAGCAGTACCAGCGGCACCTGGCAACCTGCAGGCTGCTGCAGGGCACCAGCAGCCTGGTCACACTGGGAGCCATCAAGGAACATGTCACTCACGACAAGTAAGAGATGACATCTAATCATCCCTTTTTAAATAAATAAATAAATAAATATCAAAGTTAAATAGCCCCCGCTTAACAGCATACTCATTAAAGTTGGGAAATGTCCCCAATGACAGACTGCCACGCTCTGATCAACAGTTCATTCTGGGTTTGGCGGTGTCTGCTGCTTAAAAATGGGTCGCTCAATTACACAGAAAAGCAGAAAATTGCTGTAGTTGGGTTGTAAAGAGCCATGGAAATGCGTGTGAGAAAATCCTGGCCATAGCAACCACAAGCCATCCATCTCTGTGTTAGGATGGGCATATAGTAGCAACCGCACGTTTTAAAACACAGAGCTGCATTTTGTCTGACCGACATATCACAGCAGATAAGCAAATTAAGATGGCATGTCAGTTATGCGACTGTGGTCGGTAATGTTTGTTTCTTTTTTCCCCCTGATCATCTATTCAAATATTTCCCCCTTCGTCACAATCATATTCAATAATTTCTGCTGCTAAAGTTGCCATACTTTTCAGTGAAACTCACTTTGCTGCGACCGAAACATATTTGTTTCGCTGTTTAGTGATAAATCATCCACAAAAAAATAATAATTAAAAAAGCTTCCAGGTAAACACGCCTTTTAACATAAGGTGTCCCTTTTTTGTGTTAATTTGTATTTTTGTATTCAAATTCCTCTTTCTAAAGCATCTACTTAAATTATATTTGGCTGCTGCAAAAATGTTTAAGCAATATTTGAGAACACCTGCATTGAAGGGAAATTTGGCATAGATGAAGCACATAGAGGAGGTTTGAGGATGACCAGAGCAGTCTGGAATGGTCAAATTTAATTACCCAAGATCCTCTGGGACCATTCAAGCCACGTTATAGACAGGAGTTTAACAATGCGTTCAGCTCATGATATTAGTTTCATTACAGCAATATTTCATGGAAGCTAGTATTTACTGATGTCATCCTACTGACAAAATTTCATTTTTATTTTCACAAACTAAAAAATTGATCTTAAACTGCTTTTTAAATAGATAATTATCCAGTTTAGGTTTGATCACTGCATTTTAGATTTTGAATTAGATATGCTCAAATGCATTCCTAAAATACTTTATCAGCATGGCACTGACGATAAGCTAACTTTATCACCTTTGGGGTTATCAGAGTCAAACTCTGGCCCAAATACACCAAGCTGAACCTCTGGCAGCCCAATTGCTTCAAAGTTGATGTCAAAACTAATAAAAAGCTGCCATATGTTCACCAATATCAGCAGATCAATGTATTTCGTGTGCCTCTTGTGATGTCATCAAGTCAAATGCACACAAAGCCGATTACGCTGTTTTTCATTGAAGGCTTTTTGAATACCATGCAAAAAACATCAGTGGCAGTCTATTTCACTACTTAACTGCTTTTTTTTTTATATTCAATGCACATTTGTTTTTGTTTTTTAAAGTGCACTGGATATTGTCTTTAAATGTTCTGGATAAACACATTAGTATCTGTGAAATTATGTAACAAAAAAGAGGGACACTAATTGATTATGTAGCCATGCTTCAGGCAAGGCAGTGGGTTGAGCTTCAGGAAGAGGAGAGCAGATACAGTAACCTCATCGGGCATCTGGCTGTAGTTTCTACAAAAAGACCTTTATACTTGGGCACTGTCAGGATTACCCTCCCCATGTTAAAGTTCACTGTCGGATAGCTGGATTCCCAAAATGCCTCGGCATGCAGACATTTGACTGAGCTCCTGACAGCCTGCAGGATCATGTGATTGTGCCTGACCTTTGTCTCCGGGGACATGTCCATGTCATGGGGATCAGTGGCAGCAAATCAATACTTTTGACTCAGGGGCTGTGTGTCTTTGCTGGTTGATAAAACCCGACTCATGAGATTAGGCCGCTGACCTTTAGCATACTTCCATCTGTAAATCTTGCTCCGGCGTCATGAAGGAGCGTTCTGTGGGGCTTCTCCATAAAATCAGCCTTTTGTCATCTCTGATCCTCTAAGGCCTCAGTGGCTGTTGAGTGTTGAATTTTACTTAGAAATCTGTTTACCTCAGCAACTCCTGATGGATATGTAGCTGCTGTTTGGTTTATGGAGAATGAATTATTCAAAATGTTAGTTATGGAAAGCCATTTAAAAAGATACAGAGGCCTTCAGCAAAGCTTACACCAGAGATATGCAACTTTACAATTTCTAATATGTACTCGCTGTGCCTTGCAAAAGTACGCGTAGCTCTTAAACATTTCACATTTCCTCACAGTAAATGTGAAATTTACACATATATTGTGTACATTTAAATTGAGTTTTTTTTTTTTAAAAAAAGATAATTATCCAGTTTAAATTTGATTACTCTGTGTATAATAATTTTTTTTTTCTACCATAAACATATTATATATTATAGGAGTTCAATGTGATAGACCAACACAAAGTAGTAGATAACTGTGAAGAAGAAGAACGGAGTTGCTTCTCATATTATTTTACAAACAACAATTTGAAAGGTGCACCGTGTATTGGTTTTCAGTCCAATATTTCCATACTCTGTAGAAACTTCTTAAACTGCAAACACAGCTGCGATACTTGGGAGTACGTTTCCAGCAGGTTTGTACATCTGAACACTGGAGAGCACATGTAAGCATCTCAGGCATTTCTGTTAGCATGCAGGATTCCCAAAATGCCTCGGTAGTAAAAGAGATGTGGAGAGATGTGTGAAGGTACAATTTATTGACACAGGTTTTCAGATGGATTTAGATCTTGACTTCTAAAACATAAGCAGCCTTTGACCTAAACCTTTTTGTTGCTCGGATCAAATGTTTAGTATTGCTTTCCTGCTGGGAGGTGAATGTTGAGGTCTAAAGTCTATTGGAATTCTGTAAAAGGTTTTCTCCTGGGTTGGTTTTCAGTTAGGTTTATCCATCTTCCAATCAACTCTAATCAGCCGTACTGAAGAAAGAAATCCCTACAGCATGAATCTGACATCATCCTATTGTGTTTTCAAGATGTGTTCAGTCTATGTTTTCTGCCACATATATACATGCAGGCCAAAAGGCTTAATTTCAGTTGGACCTGACCAGGTCACATTTTCTCGTAAGTTTACTGCGTCCCATTAACGGTTTGTGAAAACTGTAAACTGGACCTCACGCAGTTTTCTTGAAATAACTTTTTTCTTGACTCGCTTTCATTTTGGTTTTGGGAAGTGCATGATTGATACTTTCCATGTCGATAGAAATCTCCCACCTGAGTGGTGGATCTCTGTAGCTCCTCCAAAGTTCCCATGACCCATTAGGGTTTTTTCTGACAAATTCTGTGTTTGCTCTGCCTGTCTGTTTTGTTGTTGGTAGCTTTACAT
>NW_006800074.1:1385358-1403621 GCF_000485575.1 Poecilia formosa
AAAAATAAACCCATATTTTTCTTTTAAAAGTAGAAATTATCAAATAGTGTATAAATGTTTATTTGTTTGAAAAGTGCTCCAACGATTTGAAACATAAACCGTTCATTAAAACCTATTTTACTTTGTAGTTCTACTTTGTTTTCCATTTAGCATGAAAAATGTTTTTTTTAAATTATGTACCACCATATAACCAGTTTTTTTTTTTTTTTCTACGTTTATTGTTTAAATAATTGGTTTTATAAAAAATGTTTCTAATGTATTTTTTTTAGCTATGTTTTATTATGCATTATTTTCAGCAAAAAGCCATTGTGTGTGGTTTAGATTAAATCTAACTAAAAATAACAAACTAAGGACTTTCTGCAATACAATCCTTCTTTACTTTAGTTCATCAGCGGAAATTTTCCCTTTAATTTTGTGTTGTTCCTTTCTCAGGTTTTTTTTTATTTTATTTTTGCTTTTTTTGTTTTTTTTATAGAAATCCAAAACTGTGGGATTGAAAACCACCCAATATTTTTCCCTTGTAGCTGCTTGCATTCAATGTTTTCTTTTTCATTCTCAGACTGGTATGTTGCACATCTTGCATGTGAATTTTGCCCTGAAAGCATAGAACTCTACAAAAGCTGCAACATCACCTTTCATGTAAACTCACCCTGTTTGAAAAACTGAAATAATTTTAATGTCTTTTTTTTTTTTCCCCGGCAGTCCTGCACTCTTTGTTGTCTCCAAAGGAGCAGTCGTATCACCCGGCTTTCATCCAGAGAACACCTCCACCCCTCACAGGTATGAAACACACACAATATGAAGCAAACGCCTACAAAAACGAATCGATTCAGGTGAATCCACCATAAAACAGCAGTTCATTTGTCTCGATTCATTGGTGAGAAATGCGAACTCACTCTAAAGCGTTTCCACATCATCGTTGGCAATATTAGAGATTTTCAGGGACGTTGGTATTTAATGGATTTGTGAAAAGGAAATATTCTTTTACTCTGAGAAGTAAAGCAGTGAAGTTCAGCTACACTACAGAACAGGCAACAACTGTTAAAGATCGGATTAGAAATAATTTGTCAAGCAGCTGATTTTTCTAGTGGTGCCACCGCTCTGCCCAAGCCGATCTAAACTGGTTACATTAGTTTAGATCAGCAAACTAACAAAGGTTCTCCTTTTCATATCAGGATTATGTCCTCGCTTGTGTTTCAAAGTACTTCTCTCTCACATTATTTTAAATTTTAACAAAGGAAACTGCCACAATGTGTTTACAGCTTGAAAGCAAAGTGGGAAGTTTTCCATTTGGTTAATTTAACGAACAGAAACAAAACAAATTCAATTCTTTTTTCCTTTTCCTTATGCAACCTGCTTCTCACTAGGCAGAGCCGATCGAAAAGATATTGGCTAATTCTGATCACTAACTAATTCATTGGCTCCTGAGTTGTCCGTTCAAACGCTTTGCACCAGCAAGACAAACAAAAGGAGTTTCAGCCGAGCTGGTGGGGCTTTAGTTGAAACTGACGGGTAACATGAAACACGCAGCTACGTTTCATCCTGTGGAATAAGATAAAGGTGCAGTGTATGTATTTAAATCAGTTGTAAAGCTTGTAAGTATAAAATAGTTACTTCACAACAGTTCAACAGGCCTATATGTGGTATGTTCCACCTTTACATATGTGTGTTTTAGCAATTGGAGGCTTTATTTTACAGACAGACTTTGATTTGCTGGCTGTTGGCTTGCTATGGTTGACTGTCCCTCAGGTGGAAGAACAGGTTTTCTGTTTATCTTTTTGGCAGCGTAGTTCCTTCTCAACCTCTATTTGTTGATGTTTTTATTAAATAAATGGAGTCCAAGTGTTTTCCAGTGGCTGCAGCTTTTGCAGTACAACCTTGTGTAAATGGATCAAGAAGAAATTAAATTGCTGGAAAAGAAGCATTTAATCATGGCCAAACCGGATCATCTCAATAAATTATAATATGACTGACTTTTTTTTTTTTTTTTTTTTTCAGTTATTTGATTCAAAAGGAGAAACATGTCATAAAACTGTGTTGCATACAGTTTGATGTCCTTGAAGTGTTTATCTCATTTAATATTAATGATTGTGGCTTACAGCAAATGAAAACAGCAAAAAATAAGTTTGTCAAAAAATAGAAAATTGCATAAGACCAAATAAAAGATTGTTTTAGAAAACATCATTGGCCTACTGAAGTCCACATATTGTGCGCTTGACACTTGTTTAGGACCTCTCTTCTTTTTCTGCTTTGCCTGAATTGACATGTTTGTATTTACTCCTCAAATTATCACCGACTGTGGAAACTTCACACTGGACCTCCGTCACATTGGATTGTGTTCCTCTACATGTTCCTTCACACTGTGTGACTTTGACTCCTGAAAGAAAAGCAGTGTTTTCTTTCACCTGAAAGCAGGACTTTGTTCCACTGAGCAACAGTCCCATTCTTTCATTCCTTGAATCCAGATGAACGGCTTCTGAGATTGTAGTTGTGACCGCGGTTGCAGGTCAGAGTGTGATGTCTCTTGAAACACTGATCCCAGTCTATTGGAACCTCTCAAGCACGTGGTTATCCTTAACACTAGTGCACCATTTTGTACCAAATTTTTTTCCTTCCACTAAACTTTCATTAATATGCTTTGATGCAGCATTCTAGGATCAGTCACATTCTTCAGCAGTTGTCTTAAATGGCTTCCCTTTCATATGCAGGGTGTCAGTGACTATCAAGTCAGCAGTCTCCAATAAGCCATGACATTTGAATTGGTCTTTTGTAATCTGTTTTTATTTTTCTAAAACCATACTCATTAAAATGCTTTAGAAAAACATCATCCTCTACAATAAATATGTTTTGATGTGTTATATATGCCATCCATTTGTATTTTAATTGTCCAACTTTGCCGTCTAATCTCTGACTCTGTCGCCCATCTGCAGCTGATCATGTTTTTGTCAAACAGAACCTGCTCCTCTGTGTTTCGTGTACTTCATTAAGTTTGTTTCTCTGACTCTTTCAGGTCTCGACTCGCCCGTAGCAAATTCTTTTAACCGCATGACGCCGAGAGTTAGTCCAAACAGCACATACAGATCGCAGCTCTATTCTCCAGATTACAAGTCCTGATTGGGCGCCGTGCTCACGTCCTCTGTTCTTCGACACGACACCTCGGGTCATTAATATATGAAGAATGTGCCTCAAACCCTCAGCAGGAAAGCTGTGGGATGCTGCAGAAGATCTGCCTTCAAATGTTGGTACAGAAACTTCAAAAAAAAAAAAGAATATATCATTTAAATTGAATGCAGAATGATTGCAAAGCTCTGTCTTTTTCTTGGTGTGTTTTCTGTTAAGTGTGACGTGGTGTTTGTGTATGAAGATCGAGCGGTGTAGAAATAATACACACCGTGCTCTTTTGTTGTTTTTCTTCTCTTCATTAATGACTGAAGTATTTGCAAAATGCTCGAACACCAAATCATTTGTTTGAGCTTGAAAAGATGCATATTGTGTTTGCCGATAACTTGTGTGCCGCTTATATTTGACACGTGAAGGTCAGTAACTCAGGAAAACAACCCTATCCATTTTCGAGTAACAAGCTAACTTGATATTGTTTGAGAACAAAATGACCTCTGTTGGTTGTAGCTTTGATAACCGTCGTCCACTGAATCCGTCCTGAAAGGTGCCGAACCCTCCAAATGTGTTGAACACACCAACGAAGTTGGTATAATTTCTGTCTCGGGCATTTTTAATTATTATATAACTGTTCTGACGTTTGAGCCACAGTGAATGCAGCTCTTCTTTTTTTTTTTTTTTTTTAATGTGAAACATTTGCAAATGTGAAGTATCATTCAATTTATCTGCAGTAAACGTCTCTATACAAAACCACTCAAATGTGATGTGGGCTCATGTTGGAAAAAATTAATGTTTTGGGGGTTTTTTCCCAGCATTTCAAGAACGACAACTTTTAGCACTCTTGAAATGCTGATTCATTAAAGTATGACTTGGTTTTATGTGACATATTTTGGTGGTATGATTATTATTGGCAAAATATTCTATTTATGTTTTCTTATATCTGATTGATGCCATGCCTTACATTTAACTCTGAGCAGCTTTTTGGCACATGGTTGAAATTAGCTTGTTTGCTTGTGTGAGAATGTGCTTGTTTTTTTGCTAATTAAAGATTTTACTTTTTATGTCAGGAGTTTGTCATCAAATTTGTCCACGGTTTAACTTTTCTTCACAAATTTTTTTCCAGCCAGATGTTTGTTTCATCTTAATAACAGAACTGTGGTAAAAATATTTGTAATTTAATCCAGACGTCGGAGTTAGCTGAAAAATTCAGTTTCCTAGTACTACATGATATCAAACAAAATGCTATTCTGTTTAGCAGTGTTTCTAGGATTTATGCTTATGTCAATGATTGCACAGTAATTATTACAAGTCATCTTTAATCTGAATTATGTTGACTGTTTATTTCTGCATATAAACTGGATCTGTTTATTTTTCTTAAAGTGCCTTGAGATGTTTGCGGTGAATTGTCGCTGTTTGGATAAATTGAACTGTTATCTATCTATAAATCTCTCTCTATATATTTGTATATTTATACAAACACATCAAGAGACGGAATGCTTTTTATCACCCAGGTTCTGTAACACCCTTCGGCCACTGATCCCGTCTGTCTCCCATTTTTCTGACTTTCCCCTGAACTGCTGTGGTGTTAGTCACCAGGCTCATTTGTATGCCCGCAGCAGCAGCCTGTGTCAAAAACCGCTTCACAATCTCATGTAGGTGAGCACACTGTACACTACGATATGATATGGAAGGCAGCATAACATCAAATGGGGTTCACTTAAGCTGTGCAGCTGTCAAAGTGGCTTATTTTGGATGTGGGTTTTTTTTCATGTATATTTACACCTTTTAGTTTGGGGAGCAGGTGGTTGATGCTCTCAAAGAAATGTATAGATAAGACAAATCCTATAGGATTGATTTGGTGAAATAATTTCTGGCTGAAAGTCCCAGTTTACTTTTTTTTTCCCTGATTTACCCAACCATGTACACTCTGCAGCTTTAGGTTTGTGGTTATTTACACAGTTTTGAGATTATTGGGCAAAGTGATCAGATGCACTATTATTTAAGGGATAACTATTGGCAAAACTGTGAAAAACCTATTTAACTCAGTACTTTTGCTCTGACCAAAAAAAATTCCACCTAATTTATTATAGTAAAGTTAGAAATAGAGTTTACAAATATGCAGTTATTTTTGATATGCGTCCAAAGCTGCTTGTATGATCATCGAGGTTAGAGGCTCTGTTACTGTGCAGAAATGCTTCGGGTTATCTAGGAGTTTCCTCCTACAAAGTTCTCCCACCAGTGCAGAGCTTTCTCCAAAGACAACATAAAGGACAAACTAAACTTCTGCAGTAAGTGCAAGAAGGCACTATTTGATCACTCCTCCTGATTTCATGAGTCGACTTAACGGGAAACATGATGAACCAAATCCTTTGTGCTCATTATTACAGTTGCTTTTCACCAAGCAGAGCGGTGATCTATTCAGTTCTGCCTCCAAATACCTTCATAAAAAGAGGAGACTGAAAATGTCAGCAACTTCTTACATCCAGTAAACAAACTGAGGATGATCAGTGTATTTCCCACCACGAAGGATCAATGTGTCACAAGGCTAAAGTGATTGGAAATGCGAGTCACAGATCCCAAAACTCACGGTCAGAAAACTCCACAGATGTTTAACCTATTTAAGAAAATTTAGGAGCATAAATAGAAGAGAAGAAAACCGTGGTCCACTGAAGGCTTTAATAGGATGAGAATGAATCAATATCCATTAGGATTTGTCCCAGAAGCCGATCTGAAGCATGTGGGTCAGCGCTGTAAATGCCAACTCCAGTGAGTTGTATGTAATTTTTTTTTCTCTTGCATATCAATGAAACTCTTTAACACATAAAAGAAACACTAAATAATACAAAAGCTGTTTCACCGCTCCTCACTTCATGCTTAAAAGATTCTTTAATTGAAATCTGTTAAGCTTTAACTGCGTCTTTTGATATCGGGTGAACCACCGACGACTCATCCAAACAATCTCGATTTTGACGTTTGCATTTTCTCCCACATGCATGGCTGAAAGCTGTTCCTCTGTGGAGCCCTGACTGCTGGTCTTCTGCACCATCTGGCTGAGCAAGAAGAAAGAAAACATGTAAACAAGTGAATTGTGCAAAGAAGCAAACAAACCAGCTCACTGGCTGCCCGACTAATTCGGCAGAGGGTTATCGGAGACGTTTGTTGCAAACCAGTTTTAATTAACTGCCGCCTTCAGTTAAAATGGGACGAAACGCAAAGGTGAAAACGACTGTTTTCCCCATCAATAGGTAGCGGCATGTAGGTTTTCGAGAGTGACTGCACTTTCTAAATGATTAAAGCAGTTACGGGGGCTTAAATGACACTCAATTTATTCTCCCCATTAAAGCAGGCAGACCGCTCCAGCCCCTGATGTCAGCCTGCCGCGCTGATCCTGCAGTGAAGGGAAACTGTTCCACATGGCTTACTGTGCTGTCAGTGGAGGTGATCAATGAGGGGCTAACTGAGTGAACCTGACCAGCCGGGTTAGGCAGCTTCTGCTGGACTTTTGAAAGAAGCTTAGACATAAATAAAGCGAAACACTTTTTGTGACACTTACCGATTTGCTTTTGTTGCTTTTTAAAAAAATCACACTTAAATACAGTCAGAAATCAAAGACTAATAACAAACTTGACCCTGTGTGAAGCGGTTATTATCCCCTAAACCAACTTACTGACTGTCCAACCCTTGGCAGCAAAAAAGAAATGCTGTCAACCACTGGTAACACTTCTGCAGAATCCCTGAGGAGCTTTGATCCACTCTACTTGACAGAATTGTTTTAATTCAGCCATATTGGAGTTCTGGGGAATAAAATGCCTAGTAAGAATCACACCTCAGCATCGTATCAGATTTGAATTTATACTTTGACTGGATGACTGCAAAACTCTTTTTTTTTTCTGTTTTCCAGAAGTGTAACTTTGAGTGTGCTTCTTTGGGAATTTTTTCCTAGTGATGTACATCAACCTTTACCAAACACTCAGAGTGAAGTAGCCTCAATCCATGACGGATACCATCACCGTGTTTCATTGTTAAATTCTGTTATTTTATTGACATGTTACACTTGTTTAACGATTACTTTTTAACATAAATCCAGGTTACTTGAATGCTATTTTTTTTAATCTTATAAAGAAATAAGTTGAAAACTGTATTTTGTATTGAATTAATTTGTTTTAGTCTGATAGAAAGTTTCTCAGATGGTCTCAGATATTTTGGTGACAAAAACACCAAAACAGAAGAAATCTGTCATGGGGAAAATACAACCCCCCAACCTCCCTCCACACTGTAAATCGTTTGGGAATTGATTTTAAAAAAAGGTAGGCATTGTGCTTCCCCAGAGTAAGAGCTGCCAGAGTGAGGAGAAAATTGCTAAAGAGGATTTTTTTTTCCCTCCCCTCATACATTTCACACAAATCAATTTAAACCTAATCAAGCTTTGTGTAAATTACCGCTGTTTAGGACTGACGCTGTGGCACAGCTGAGGAAACTCAATGACACGTTTTGTTTTGCCATTAACCCTTTTTAATGGTGGATTTCATGAAAATTAAGGACGCAGAGTGTACACGGCTTATCACGTTCTTGGTGAGGCAGGTTCAGTGCACCACAGACTCACGTTTACAGCTGGGAATCTTACCGGAAGGTTTTCCACTCTGCCCTTTCAGGATGAGATTTTGCTAACTGAACCCTGCTCTCACTCGGGCATTTTAGCTGTGAGCCAAAAGTGTGAGAGAACAAGCCTGTATTAATGACGAGCAGCAGAGTGTTTTAAAGTGACTTATTTTTTTTTTTTGTGGGTGCTAGCATTCTTCGCACAGGAGTCAAATTCTGCTACTTTTAAAAGTTGCTATAAATTAAATGTCTGTAGAACCTGCTGAGCCGTGTGGTTTGATGGCGTTATCAGCTGCATGTGCAATGCTTTGGGACTTTTCTACATTTTGTCCTCTTACAACTACAAGCTGTGATGTATTTCCTTTGGATTCCACATGACTAACCAACACAAAGTAATCCAGAATGAAGGGAATGAATGTTAAAAATGTTTTTGTTTTTTTTTAACACATCTGAAAGGTTTCAAAAGATCCAGTGCAGCCAGTTGCCTTCAAAAACTATCTGAAGAAGATATGGAGAAGTTTAAAACAGGGTTTGGTAATAAAATATCTGGTTATGGACATCATCTGAAACTAAGAAAAAATGTGTCATTATAAAACACTACCAACACAATGGCTGCCCTTCTGACGGGGCAGACAGGGAGAGGATTCATCAGAAAAAGATTCTTCTGTAAGATGAGATCAAAACTGAACTTTGGAGACATGTGTTGTGGAAAAGTGACACAAAGTGTGTACCGTTTACTCCGAGTACAACTTCCTCACTTTGAAACGCGGTATTGGCAGTATCATGCTTCGGGGGGTGCTTTTCTATTTTAGGGACTCNGTTTTCCACTCTGCCCTTTCAGGATGAGATTTTGCCGACTGAAACCTGCTCTCACTCGGGCATTTTAGCTGTGAGCCAAAGGTGTGAGAGAACAAGCCTATATTAATGACGAGCAACAGAGTGTTTTAAAGTGACTTATTTTTTTGTGGGTGCTAGCATTCTTCGCACAGGAGTCAAATTCTGCTACTTTTAAAAGTTGCTATAAATGAAATGTCTGTAGAACCTGCTGAGCCGTGTGGTTTGATGGCGTTATCAGCTGCATGTGCAATGCTTTGGGACTTTTCTACATTTTGTCCTCTTACAACTACAAGCTGTGATGTATTTCCTTTGGATTCCACATGGCTAACCAACACAAAGTAATCCAGAATGAAGGGAATGAATGTTAAAAATGTTTTTTTTTTTTTTTTTTTTACAAATCTGAAAGGTTTCAAAAGATCCAGTGCGGCCAGTTGCCTTCAAAAACCATCTGACTAAGAGGAGAAGAATGGAGAAGATATGGAGAAGTTTAAAACAGGGTTAGGCAATAAAATATCAGGTTATGGACATCTTCTGGAGCGTTGTTTAACCCATCATCTGAAACTCAGAAAAAATGTGTCATTATGAAAAACTACCAACACAATGGCTGCCCTTCTGATGGGGCAGACAGGGAGAGGATTCATCAGAAAAAGATTCTTCTGTAAGATGAGATCAGAACTGAACTTTGAAGATATGTGTTGTGGAAAAGTGACACAACGTGTGTACCGTTTACTCCGAGTACAACTTCCTCACTTTGAAACGCGGTATTGGCAGTATCATGCTTTGGGGGGTGCTTTTCTATTTTAGGGACTCATTAGAGCAAACTTTCAGACCACAATCAAACTGAAAATTTGTGGCAAAACTTTAAAATGGCTGCTTGACTGTGGTTGAGTTTAGAGTTGATAGTAACAGATGTGATCTAATGGTGGAATCTTAGATCAGAAATAGATTGTCAGAATCACAGGATTATTAATTCATATTATGTTACTGTGGCATTCCTTTGATCCTCTTTTCTGTGTTTATGCTTTAAAAAAACCCCAAAACATAGTTTTGGTATTTTTTGGTAAAAGATGGTTTATGATGCAATTTTGTGCATTTCAATGTTTGTTGATTTCACCGACTAAAGCTACCCTGTTGTTGTTTTTAAAAATGTAAGCTTTTTGTTTTTAGTGGTTTTTGCCCTTCTCTTCCTGTTGTGTACTGTAAAACGGTTCAGTTTTTGACGTGCAAAATGTAATTGTGAAATGATCAACACTTTGCTCTCATAGCCTAAAAATTAGATTCCATTTTTTTGTTTACAACATTACTGTATTTTTACCCCTTCCCCCCCCAGGACCACTTCACATTCGCTGCTAATAGCTTCTCCTACTTCATCTGCATGCCATGTTCCCATTTTGTTGCTGCCACTCCCCCCCTCCACAGTAAAGCTCAGATTTCTCAGATCATATAAACACAGCCTTCAGGTGAAACGGCATAAAGACGAAGCATCCAGTTTCATGGACAAAGCACTCATCGTTCCCACTTTCACTTCAGCCCAAGCCAGGAACTGCAGCATTTCAAAAGGGCCTTGAAAAATGAATCAAAAGAAAATAAGAGCAGAGAGAGAACTAGAGCAGCAAAGTTTTTCATTGCTACTCTTCAGAGCAGATGTATGTTGCTTTGATAAAATAAACCCCGTTGACTGGAAGTTTGGTCGCATGCCGCATCACTAATCCTGAGCATCCGAGGCTGCAGCCCTGAGCATTGTCTGATTCATGTGTTAAACATTAAAAACATAATTTGGAAATGTCTGATCAAAAAGCAGGTCGTTTTGTTATTATTATTATTATTATTATTATTTCAAGCTAAACGTATATTTATTTCACTCTACGTGCTCCGTGAAAAGCTTACACTGCCTCCAACTATGCCTTCGTTCTGGAAACTCTCAGTAACAGGTCTCTAGTGATAGAATGTCATTCAAACCTCCTGTTGAATAAAAACTGGCCTGAGGAAGGAACCCTTTTGCAAAATTTGTGAAAACGGGCGCAAAAGAATCACAAGTTATGCCAAACAAAGAACCAATTAAAAGAAACTATGTGCTTTTCCTGGGGACAAATGTGAAACATGTCCAGCAAGAGCAGAATCAAAAGCTTGTTGATGCTTTGAAAAAGCTTGTACTTTGCATCCAACTTGCTAAGGAATGTTTAGCCAATTATTAACGCTGGTATGTTTACATATTTTAGCAAATTTTATTTGATCAACGATAATTTCAAACCAAATGTCTTTCTTTAATTCTTTGGATTTGTTTCTCGTATTTTCATTCCACCCTGAAAAATCTTCAGATTCACCATCGAACTCCCTCAAATTATGCGACTCTCCTGCCCTATACGACCTCAACTCTACACATGTAACACATGACGAAATAAATGCAGAGCCGCCAGGGAAATCACTTTTGGCTTTCGCTGATATGCGGTGGCGCTGCTGACGGATGTATTGTCTTCTTTCCTGGGTTAATTTGGTGAGGCCAGAGGAAGAAGAAGCTGTGTCTCTTTTACTGATGGCAGCAGAATCCAACATCATCAACTATAATCTCAACTTCCGGACGACAAGCTGAATCAGTGAGTCTCTGACTCAGCAGGGGAGAATATTTATGGAGACACTTTCTAAGAAACACCTTTACTAACATTTCCTTTATTTATTTATTTATTTTTTTTTACAAACATCAGTAACTATGACTGATAGACTTTGTTTTTGACAGCTTTGTCTACGAGACATCCTTTCCAGTCAGACTGTGGCTTTCTCATGTTAGACCAAATAAAAGAAACCCAAAAACATAACAAAAGCTCAGATTACAGTAATGATAAAAATGATGTAACCTAGTTATGAACATACAGTGAGCAAAAGAAGAAGCAAAAAACAGAAAGCATCTAAATAAATCACATTTGTGCTTGAACTGCCTGCTTGGCTGAATTTGATTCCACATGAAATAAACTTATTTATGACATCAGTTTTTAGTCTAATTATGAAATCTATTTAAACTTCAGTTCCTTTGGGATTGTGTCTTTGTTTTTCTAGGCAGAGCTTGGGAGATAAAAAGTGACGAGGAGGAGCAAGAAAAGACAAGTACGCAGAGGAAGATGTCGAGATGCAACACGGATATAATACGGACTGCTATAGTTCAAAAGCATATGTCACACAAGAGGATTACAGACTCTTAGTTGTGCTGTTTGTTTTTTACTAACAGTTTTCCATTTTGGCTTCATCTTTGTTTCCTAAATATTCACATAGTGCATCAATTATAGATGATAAAAGTATATATTCAAAGTTTTCTATGTTATGTCACTTTGGATGCAAACAAAGTTAAATACAAAGTAGGATTGTGACAAGTTTACATGTAAGAGGAGGAAGTGGAAGAGTAGGAGAACAGAGTCCGGCCAACAATGATGGAACAACGCACCTCGCAGTTATTCTCTCACTTTTTATGAACTGAAAGATAATTTAACACAAAGATCCAGAGATAAAGACATTGGTGACGGATTTTTAAAGCTCCTATATTCCCCCTGTGAGTTGCACTAAGCAGGGCCACTAATGTAAGCCACCTTTGCTCGCACTCTTTATTGATTTGCCTCTCAGCTCTTATACAGATGTCTGTGACACCACGTTCTGCAGGGGTGGTGTAATGGGCTGACTGGTTGTCCCCCACCCCTACTCTGGTTAGTTTGCACTGACGTCTCTGAGATCATCCAGTGCCAGACGGAGAAGCGACGGCCACCCAGTGAAAACATCGATCTTTGCTCGACGGAGCTGCCGATCGGGAACTCATACTGAGCTCAGCTTGTGCAGAATCTGCAGCTCTACGCTCATTTATGCAGATGTGCTCAGTGAGGGGCTTTGATGCATGCGATGTAGTTCAGCGCCCTGGAAGCCCTTCCCTCACGGGCTGCAAAAGAAGAGAATGAGAGGTTTGGTCAGTTGTGGCCCAAGCTGAGTTTCCTGTTGCTTATTTTGCATCCACAGAATGGGAATCTGGGGCCTTCTGTTGTTTTGCATAGTGAGAAAATGAAGCTGTGCAACGGTGGTTGATAACTCTAAACTTTAGTTAATAACTAAACAAGGAACATTTCACTGATTTTTTTTTTCTTTTTACTGTACAGTTCAAAAAAATACAAGCGCTTAACCTGAACAAAATTGAGCTTCTTTAATCAGCTCTGAAAAGAAACAGTTCAAAAACCACAGTTTCAAATTTATGAGTCACTTATTTTATTTGCAAAACCACAAATAAAAACTCTGGCCACTGAAAGCTCAAACATGTGTTCAGGTAACAGGAGAATCAACGTTTTTCCAGAAGAACTCTGTCAAAATCATCACACTACCTCTGCCAGCTTACAGTCTTCCCAAAGTACAAGCTAGGTCAATGTGGTTCCCATCTGGTCATCAAAAACAATAAAATGCGGGGGGCGGGGGGGGAGTAATTCATGAATCTAAGCCCAGTTTTTCCAACGCTGTGTGGTCCTGATTTTGATGTTGAGTCTGTAGGGGTTAAAATGGGCAAAATGAATAGTCCACAGATATATGGTCACATGCAATAAAAGGAGATACTCTGTATTTCTTCTTTCTATTACATCCAGCACTAACTTCTTCACTAATTTGGGCAACAATATAGGCAGCCTTCACTCCCCCTTGTGCGTCCAGAAGCCTTTTCCTGACCCCTCTACCTGTTCCTGTTCCTTTCTTGGAACACCTCTGATAGATGCTGAACACTGCAGGCTGGGAACACCCCGCAGGACGTGCAGGTTTGAAAATGCTCTGATCCTGACATTCAGCCAGCGTTAGCCAAACTCCCTCAAATCCTTACACTTGTTCATTGTTACCACTTCTAATACCTAGGGGCTTTCACTGCCTGATGTGCCATTCCCACCAACAGGAGGGAGGATGTAAAGATAATACTTAAGCAAGATATTTACATACATATTACAATGATCTTCCTGATATTGTGACTGGTTTTCTATTTGTCCATGTTGTCACACAAGGAAGCAGCGTGTGCCTTCGTGTAAAAGGCTTTGAATGAACATTAGAGAACTAAAAACTAATGACATCATCACCTGGGCTGTCCTAAATTGCACTTGGGCAGCTTATAAAAACATATGTAGCCCATACCAAACTCCCTCTACGTTGCAGCTATTTTTTTTACTAGAAGGCACACAGTGCTCTGCTTTGTGGTCGTAAACAGCTCTGAGGGAGAGCAGAGAGCCACTCTGCGTTTACCAGGCTGCGCTGCAACATTAAACCCAGAGAGAGCTGATCAATGCAGCAAAAGTTACATTGAACCATTCCCCTATCTGGTGCGTTTTGGAGGACGAAGCAGAACTCGGTGCAGTCACACTTGTGTTCAAATCTGCAACGTCGCAGCAGCACCTTGACCGCTGCACGGAGACCTGCAGATTCATAAAACTTGGAAGCCCCGCCCACACTTGCACGGCCAGCGTCTGTTTACGAAAAGTCACGGGAGCAGCATGGAGCGAGCGGAGAAATGTCACAGCGCGCTGCCAACAGGGGGAACAGTCAGACATATGTGAGCGGACAGTCAGCTGTGTTCCTCAGCATGAAGTCTGCCTCCCTCATATGTTAGCATCCGCTGACATTCCCAGCATTTACACGCGCGGAGCTTCGTGGCGACTTGGACACGCGTCTGCTGGGAGCATTTCTGGTTTTCTTCTTTTTAAACTAATAGACTTAGAGAGAGAGAGACAGAGAGAGAGAGAGAGAGAGAGAGAAAAAAGCAATGACGAGGCGTAAAAGGCTCGACCTACCGAATTGTTCCGCCTAAACCCAGCCAGGACCAAACAGCTGTCTCTTTCTCCCCCCCTCAACCCCCCCTCACGGCTTCTTCTGGGGGGAAATCTCGGCGAAAAGAAATAGACAGGAGTCAGGGGGGCGACATGGATTGTCCGACCGAGAACCCTACCAGGGCTGCGGAATATCTGAAGGAGCTTAACAAGATCATCGAGACCCAACAGGGGCTGCTGGAAAGGCAGAGAGGGAGGATAGAGGAGCTGGAGCAGCAAGTGTCCGACTTGTGCGCGGAAAACGCCTGCCTGAAGGAGCAGTACCAGCGGCACCTGGCAACCTGCAGGCTGCTGCAGGGCACCAGCAGCCTGGTCACACTGGGAGCCATCAAGGAACATGTCACTCACGACAAGTAAGAGATGACATCTAATCATCCCTTTTTAAATAAATAAATAAATAAATATCAAAGTTAAATAGCCCCCGCTTAACAGCATACTCATTAAAGTTGGGAAATGTCCCCAATGACAGACTGCCACGCTCTGATCAGCAGTTCATTCTGGGTTTGGCGGTGTCTGCTGCTTAAAAATGGGTCGCTCAATTACACAGAAAAGCAGAAAATTGCTGTAGTTGGGTTGTAAAGAGCCATGGAAATGCGTGTGAGAAAATCCTGGCCATAGCAACCACAAGCCATCCATCTCTGTGTTAGGATGGGCATATAGTAGCAACCGCACGTTTTAAAACACAGAGCTGCATTTTGTCTGACCGACATATCACAGCAGATAAGCAAATTAAGATGGCATGTCAGTTATGCGACTGTGGTCGGTAATGTTTGTTTCTTTTTTCCCCCTGATCATCTATTCAAATATTTCCCCCTTCGTCACAATCATATTCAATAATTTCTGCTGCTAAAGTTGCCATACTTTTCAGTGAAACTCACTTTGCTGCGACCGAAACATATTTGTTTCGCTGTTTAGTGATAAATCATCCACAAAAAAATAATAATTAAAAAAGCTTCCAGGTAAACACGCCTTTTAACATAAGGTGTCCCTTTTTTGTGTTAATTTGTATTTTTGTATTCAAATTCCTCTTTCTAAAGCATCTACTTAAATTATATTTGGCTGCTGCAAAAATGTTTAAGCAATATTTGAGAACACCTGCATTGAAGGGAAATTTGGCATAGATGAAGCACATAGAGGAGGTTTGAGGATGACCAGAGCAGTCTGGAATGGTCAAATTTAATTACCCAAGATCCTCTGGGACCATTCAAGCCACGTTATAGACAGGAGTTTAACAATGCGTTCAGCTCATGATATTAGTTTCATTACAGCAATATTTCATGGAAGCTAGTATTTACTGATGTCATCCTACTGACAAAATTTCATTTTTATTTTCACAAACTAAAAAATTGATCTTAAACTGCTTTTTAAATAGATAATTATCCAGTTTAGGTTTGATCACTGCATTTTAGATTTTGAATTAGATATGCTCAAATGCATTCCTAAAATACTTTATCAGCATGGCACTGACGATAAGCTAACTTTATCACCTTTGGGGTTATCAGAGTCAAACTCTGGCCCAAATACACCAAGCTGAACCTCTGGCAGCCCAATTGCTTCAAAGTTGATGTCAAAACTAATAAAAAGCTGCCATATGTTCACCAATATCAGCAGATCAATGTATTTCGTGTGCCTCTTGTGATGTCATCAAGTCAAATGCACACAAAGCCGATTACGCTGTTTTTCATTGAAGGCTTTTTGAATACCATGCAAAAAACATCAGTGGCAGTCTATTTCACTACTTAACTGCTTTTTTTTTTATATTCAATGCACATTTGTTTTTGTTTTTTAAAGTGCACTGGATATTGTCTTTAAATGTTCTGGATAAACACATTAGTATCTGTGAAATTATGTAACAAAAAAGAGGGACACTAATTGATTATGTAGCCATGCTTCAGGCAAGGCAGTGGGTTGAGCTTCAGGAAGAGGAGAGCAGATACAGTAACCTCATCGGGCATCTGGCTGTAGTTTCTACAAAAAGACCTTTATACTTGGGCACTGTCAGGATTACCCTCCCCATGTTAAAGTTCACTGTCGGATAGCTGGATTCCCAAAATGCCTCGGCATGCAGACATTTGACTGAGCTTCTGACAGCCTGCAGGATCATGTGATTGTGCCTGACCTTTGTCTCCGGGGACATGTCCATGTCATGGGGATCAGTGGCAGCAAATCAATACTTTTGACTCAGGGGCTGTGTGTCTTTGCTGGTTGATAAAACCCGACTCATGAGATTAGGCCGCTGACCTTTAGCATACTTCCATCTGTAAATCTTGCTCCGGCGTCATGAAGGAGCGTTCTGTGGGGCTTCTCCATAAAATCAGCCTTTTGTCATCTCTGATCCTCTAAGGCCTCAGTGGCTGTTGAGTGTTGAATTTTACTTAGAAATCTGTTTACCTCAGCAACTCCTGATGGATATGTAGCTGCTGTTTGGTTTATGGAGAATGAATTATTCAAAATGTTAGTTATGGAAAGCCATTTAAAAAGATACAGAGGCCTTCAGCAAAGCTTACACCAGAGATATGCAACTTTACAATTTCTAATATGTACTCACTGTGCCTTGCAAAAGTACGCGTAGCTCTTAAACATTTCACATTTCCTCACAGTAAATGTGAAATTTACACATATATTGTGTACATTTAAATGGAGTTTTTAAAAAAAAAAAAGATAATTATCCAGTTTAAATTTGATTACTCTGTGTATAATAATTTTTTTTTTCTACCATAAACATATTATATATTATAGGAGTTCAATGTGATAGACCAACACAAAGTAGTAGATAACTGTGAAGAAGAAGAACGGAGTTGCTTCTCATATTATTTTACAAACAACAATTTGAAAGGTGCACCGTGTATTGGTTTTCAGTCCAATATTTCCATACTCTGTAGAAACTTCTTAAACTGCAAACACAGCTGCGATACTTGGGAGTACGTTTCCAGCAGGTTTGTACATCTGAACACTGGAGAGCACATGTAAGCATCTCAGGCATTTCTGTTAGCATGCAGGATTCCCAAAATGCCTCGGTAGTAAAAGAGATGTGGAGAGATGTGTGAAGGTACAATTTATTGACACAGGTTTTCAGATGGATTTAGATCTTGACTTCTAAAACATAAGCAGCCTTTGACCTAAACCTTTTTGTTGCTCGGATCAAATGTTTAGTATTGCTTTCCTGCTGGGAGGTGAATGTTGAGGTCTAACGTCTTTTTGAATTCTGTAAAAGGTTTTCTCCTGGGTTGGTTTTCAGTTAGGTTTATCCATCTTCCAATCAACTCTAATCAGCCGTACTGAAGAAAGAAATCCCTACAGCATGAATCTGACATCATCCTATTGTGTTTTCAAGATGTGTTCAGTCTATGTTTTCTGCCACATATATACATGCAGGCCAAAAGGCTTAATTTCAGTTGGACCTGACCAGGTCACATTTTCTCGTAAGTTTACTGCGTCCCATTAACGGTTTGTGAAAACTGTAAACTGGACCTCACGTAGTTTTCTTGAAATAACTTTTTTCTTGACTCGCTTTCATTTTGGTTTTGGGAAGTGCATGATTGATACTTTCCATGTCGATAGAAATCTCCCACCTGAGTGGTGGATCTCTGTAGCTCCTCCAAAGTTCCCATGACCCATTAGGGTTTTTTCTGACAAATTCTGTGTTTGCTCTGCCTGTCTGTTTTGTTGTTGGTAGCTTTACATTTGTGCCAGACTCTTTCTCTTTGAATCATGAATTGAATAGTGCTCCAATTAGAGGTTTGAAGTTTGAGATCATGTTTATAACATAATCCAGTTTGAAACTCCACACTTTCTAGGTTTTTTATTAGTGTCAAAAAGTTATTACCATGCCTACTTTTTCGACCCTACTTTTTTGTATTAGTGTGTGTGTGTGTGTATATATATACA
>NW_006800074.1:1403631-1644723 GCF_000485575.1 Poecilia formosa
TATATATATATATATATATGAAATACGGTGTATACTGTGAACTTACTGTAGTCACTTCTTTCAAATGAAACTGTTTAGTCACTAGTGAATAGCAATGGAAGCAAAGATATCTTTTCCTTAGTTCTTTGTTTATCTTCAGGGTTTTCCAGGAAGGTCCATGCTGAAAGTGTTCTCTGTATCTGATTTTCTCTACATACTTTCAAAGTGAGTATGGAGCAGCATCAGAAGCTCCAAAAGGCATACAACTATTCAAGTTCTGTGTTTTATTAAAAAACATTGAAAACACCCCAAAATCTTAGCTTTATACATCTCTCTACATCTCTTTTACTGCCAGGAGCTTTTGTTTAAAGGCAGTACAAGTTGACCGAGTTAAAAAAAAATAAAAATGCATATTTGACATTTATCATTAGTGTAAGTTATTTTGGTGTTAAGAATGTTATTCTTTCTGAGGCGGTGAATGCTGCCTCTTTTGCTTTGAGCCAAAATGGATTTGAGTGTGTGAATGTTCACACATATTTTGGCCACATTACCAACTGAATAAACACTCCAGAGCAAATGAAGGATCATGTGTCTGAAAATCAACACTATCTTCAAACAGCAGATGTTTGAAGGGACACACTTCAGACCATGGCATTGCCTTTATTTCCTCTAAAATGAATACTATGCAGGTTGGTGAAGACAAAGCATATCTGGCTTCTCATGACATTACACACTGAAGTGTCTTTTCAACAGTATGCCAAGAATGTAGACAAAGCTGTTTGTGGTGTAAAGAGTTTCGTTTTTCTTGTTCACTGTATGATAGCTGTCATTGCTGTGCCTTACAGGAACTGGATGAGAGAAGCGAGTAGGTTTTCCCCCAGTTAAATAAATATCCTTTTCCTGGGTCATTTGTCTGTATGAACAAAAAGTCTTCTCTTGAAGAAAAATATGCTTCTTTTACTATAATTTTTTTTCTGTCTTGTGTCAAATAAAAAGGAAAAGATATTATTGTACGTTGACCTCTTAAGAGCTTTTGAATATTTGAATAAATTTGAATATTTGAACAAATTTGCAGAATTTCTCAAGTACTCAACCTAAATCTCAGTCAATTTGCTCTTTCTTTTTCTGGGTTTAATCTGTACAAACAGTGAAGTGCTGGAACTGTTAATCCATCATTCACCTTGTTGTATAAGCATCAGAATGGTGTAGTTCTGCAGTAACCCCAGAGGATGAGAGGATGAAAATGCATGTAGAGAAATCTTAAATGAATTTTAAGAAATTTGCATTCATTTGCTTTTAGAGCGCTCTTTGATGCACAATATATCAGTATCAACATCAGTATCAGTATCAGCTGATGCCATTTTTTAACATATTGGTATTTGTCCGATAAGTAAAGTTGAGCTGATATGAACAACTAATGTTTATTTCTATTTTGTTCCTGCTTGTGTTTCAGGAAGACGGTGTTAGTCATTTGGTATTCGTTAGAACAAATATCAGAAGCAGAGAAGCAATGAAGGCGGTGTGGTTGTTTTCACATGGTGTTGAAAGAATAGGGAAATATATATATTATGTGTAATGTCAGGAAATCGGCACAGCAGTGGTGTTAAAATCAGACATCAGTATCTGCCCAAATTGTTTAATCAGTGCATTCATAGTTTATACAAATACCCCAGTACACTTTCTAATGCCTATCTTCTATGGTGTATATGGAAATTCCCCGGGTGAATAAATGACGTGTAGACATAACCTTTTTAGGCACCTGTATTGTAGCACAATGTTTTCTAACTCTGGTCCTGAAGGCACACTGCCCTGCTTTAACATGCATGATTAGAATTGATGGCCAATTAACAAGCTTTTGTTGATCTGCAATTATCTGAATCAGGTGTGTGCAAGGAAACATCTAAAACATGCAGGATAATGCTTTGAGGACCAAGTTTTTGAAACACTGATGCAGTGGTGCTCCACATACATTTTGTCCATGTCAGAAGATTCTGTGGCATTCACATAGCAACTTGCACTGCTGCTCCAAAATCTTCATTGTTGCTATGCAAAGTTTGTGGCAATGAAGTGATCATAATGTTGAATAAATGCATGCAGTATCATGCAGATCGTTTGTCAGCTGCCCCCTGTTCCACTTGACTTATGTTGAGTGTGCGATGTAGCGATGACCGGCAGATTTACAGTAGAAACACACTGCGATTGGCTCAGACCTGTTCTGCATCAGTTGGGCTTAAAGAAGGAAACTGAAGTAAACCATGGAAGATGTCGGACAGATTTTCTGTGCAACGCTTTATATCAACCCAGCTGAGTCTGGTTCCTCACCTCCTCTGGTTCCACATTGCTTGATTAACCACTGAAAGCTGGATATCACTGATAGCACTTGGATAATTGACCAGATCTTACAGCAGCTCAGAGAGAGGCATGTCTTTGCAAGTGTGCAGAGCATGAGACTCTCAAACCCTAATGATTGGTCGGTTACCAAATAGGGGGTGAGGGAGAAAAATAAAAAATGTTGTATGAGAAGTTGCTTTTGTGTTTTTAGTAGATTACATGTAGCTAACTTGATATAAATAACCCAAAGTTGCGCTAAATAACATTTGTGGTTATTGTTGTCTAAATCGGTGTGTGTCTAACAAACGCAGCAGCTATGGTCATTGTGGTACACTTATCCTATACTGTGTAAAAATAAGACTTTTTAATTTATTAGAACAAGCAGTTCCTCTTCTGCTGTTTACTTTTTACAGCTGGTATGGCACTGCCAGAAATCACAGGGGCTATTTTGTGGTTTGCAAATGTGTCTGTAGATATCAGTACACGCTACAGTCTTCTTCTTTAATGCCGGAACCTGCTGAATCAGCTTTTGAGGTGAACTTGAAACGAAGTGTAAAAGCTAATGGCCCTAAATAAGACATGCACATGGGGTAGCTGAGTTAGGGACTGTGCTATTTCACCTCCAAACTTCCAGGCTTGTGTACACTAACTCAGTTTCTAGCTGTAAATTGGACAGCGTTCAGTTTGGTGAAGTATTTTCCCTGTGCACATTGAAAAGGTAGAACAGTAATGGAGTTGTCAAAGAAATGCAGAGGCTCAAGGCCTTGGTGGACATGGAGTGCAGTTTAAAAGTTTTCTTCATTTTTGTCACTCTTGCAGTTTTTCAGGCCATGAAAGAAATGTTAATACCAGACATAGATAATCTGAGTGGATACAGAAAGTTATTTTTTATGTGAGATTTTAACTATTAATTGAATGAAAATAGCTAACCAAACTACCCTGGCCCTATGTGAAAGTGATGGCAAGTGCTTCTGCCACCCTTTGATGGCAAGTGCCATCAAGTACTTGTGTTAGTTTTTACGTCACTGTTACTCTGTTGGGTTTGTAAAATACCCAACATAAATGGCATGCATACATCTATGCTAATCCATTTCAATCCAGTTTAAATCTAGGCTTTGTTTAGGTCACTCCCAAACTTTCGTTTAGTGGAGGGTTTTTTAGCCATTCACTTACTCATTTGCTTTGGACCACTGTCTTGTTGGATGTGTAACCCAAGAGCAGTTTAGCTTAAGGTTATGAATCAACGGGTGGGGATTCTTCTTTAAGGTATTAAGGTAGTGAGAGGAATCCATGGCAATTATGTTGACTTGTCCAAAGCAACTCCAGACGATCACACTTCAGTCTTTTCACATCTTTCAGAAAGGTCTGCTTTTGTCTTGTTGATATTTTCCAAAAGTCTTGGTGCTTTCCCATTAATACCATCATTTCTCAGTCTCTTTTTTTATTGTTGAATCCTGATCACTGTTCCTAACTAAGGCAAATTAAATCTGCAGTACTTTAGATGTTACTCTTGGATTATTTTGTGACTTCATGGCTGTGATGTTGATTTGCTCTTGGAGTAATTTTGGGAAGCCAGTTACTCCATTTTTTTCCCCTTTAGTAAATGAAATTGTCGTTGCAAAACTGCATGTGTCTGATAATAACATTTGTTTGATCTCAAACATGTTAGGGTGACAAAGTTACAAAAGCAAAAATAGAAATCTGTAATGGAGCAAATACTTTTTTATGGCACCGTCTGTCAACGTGCAGCTTTTATCTTAATTTTCTCCTTTTTTGTTATTGGATCTCTACTGCAAATACAGCACATCCTGTTTTTTCATAGTTTATGTGGAAATAGGTGAGCTTTGCTTTTACTTCCAAGTCAGTTCAGCATGAAGATGTTTCAAAGTCTCTTTTCAAGTTCGGAGAAATATAAAGGAAGGGAGAAAGAAAACAGACTGTGCACAACCAAACACGTGAGTGAGTATTTCTTCAGCAGAGAGCTGCTCCATTAATGTGTTTGCTGCTATCTTGGGTTGGCCTAAAATAGGAAGCTATTTTCCCTTCGTGTTGTGTCTGTATTTCTTCCCTTGACCCTTTTTTTAGAAACAAAAGACAGAGAGCCATAAATGTGATGCGCCACATATCGCGGAGCTGGTGTTGCCAAGTCAACAGATTTATCTGTGGATTGTGCAGAACAAGCTCCTGTATAACATGGTCAGTCCAGTTCTATGGGCGTACACAGAGGCTGCACAGATTAAGGAAATCGATCTGTCTTTTGGGATTGGCACCTGGTATGTGAAAACAATGCGCAATATATTGGGTAAGTTAGAAACAACATGCCACCATTCTCTATTTACATTTCTGACTGTCTAATTTTCTTTTCTTATATATACCAATGATTGTTATTTCTAAACTAATCTCAAAGCTGCGCGTCTCCTTTCCCTGTATAAATCCAGTATAAAGTCACTGCTGACAGTTGTTCTGATGAAAGGTTGCTGCTGGTTTAATCAGAGTGCATCACTCACGATATTAACCCTGCTCTGGGGTATGCGGGGGTATAGACCCTGCAATCACTTTCATTTCTTATCTCCTAACTGCTTGGTGCATCTGCCTGTCCATGTTTAGCATTCAAACTTTGTCCCAGGCCCAGATAGCCAACCGAGTGTAAACAATATTTGGGATGCTGACCTGATCGCTGGAGAGATAACTTCTTCAGCCGGGGATGGAAATCAGCTGACACGTCGTTTCCAGAAAAGCTGTATTTGAATGCAGATCTTCAAACTAGAAGCTCTTTAATGCCTGGTTTGGCAGCTTATATTGTGTTGCACAGAGAGAGGCATGCTCGTTGTTTCCTGACAGAATGAAGGAAAATCAGGCATCAGAAAGGGTGTCATCTCTAAAGCTGTTTTTATCTAAGTAGTCATTTAAATTTCTTATAAATCTGAGTGAGTAAAGAAGCAAAATTAGACTTAAAAGATCAATTATTAATGAATGACGTGAGAAATCTTTACCAACTCCAGCACCCGTCCTGTTAACACACTAATGAGCGTTTCAGTGCTGATGAATGTGCATCAAAGCTCTTGAGGTGTCAATTCATCTCGACCTCGATGTGTGAAAAGACGTCTCCCGCCACGTTCTCGTTTCTGCAGGTTTGTGAAGCCAGGCTGCACATACAGTAAAACAACGTTTTATGGTGTTTATGTTCACTAGTATATTTTTAGCTGTGATTAAACTGAAATTGCTTTGATGCCGTATCCCTGCAGTTTTTATGTTCTTGGTGAATTCAAGCAGCTGCATAATTATGCAAATAGTGATTTTTTTTTTATCAAAAATGTCTTTACTGTACTCTTTTCAGTTCAGCAAAAACTTGGACAGCTGTTCATGCAATTTAGCTTGAAGCATTTCTGTAAAAAAACAAAAAATCTATTTAGTCATATTTCTGAAAGTGGGATGTTTGACCAGGCCCAGGTTTAAAACTAAACAAAATAATTAATCTTACCTTATTTTGCTTTTTTTATTGTTTTTTTCAAACAGTTTTTCCCCTTTAAACCTATTTTATTAATATGTGCATAATATTATTGGCATTATCATGTATGATGCACAAGTTGCCAACAGTTTACATGTAAATTCAGTAAAATTAATCAAAATTTAGCTTTGTTTTGGAATGTAATCATTAAACTTTTACAATAACGTTCAGTAGAAATAACCACAATATATCTCAAATAGAAATTGTAAAATGATCTGTTACTTTTGTTGTACATGAAAAAGCAACAGTTAGTTTTAGTGTTGCAAAAATAATACATTGCATAGTTTAGTATTATTTTCGATTAGATTTTTTTATATTTAAAATATCACCTTATTAACCGCTGCTAAGTTTAATAGCGTTTTTTCCAGAGCTTATTCTGCAGAATAAAACTGCTCTTTGTCATTTTGTTCTTGTTGGAGCACCACAAGTATAAGAAGCTGAGGATTAGATGTCTAATTAGGCCACCCTACAGCTCATAGTTTGCTCACTGTAGTGTTAAAGGAACGTTACTTTAATAATTGTAATCCATGTCCCTACTTTAGTGCCCACATCATGATTGTGTGTGCTTTTTTGCTACTGGAAATAGCAAAATATGTTTTTCTTGGAAGCCAAATAGAGTGTAGCACCTTTTGTTGTTGTTGTTGTTGTTTTTTCAGCCAGCTGACTGTCAGCACACAGCAACTGATGTGATAAAGACAGTGAAGCTCTGCTCTATGATCCATGTAGCAGGACAAAGCCTTGTTCACTCTCCTTTTTTTCTATTGTACTCTATTAAAATAGCTTCAAACTGCAGGCGCAGCATGACAGAAATCTTGTGGGAATTTGAAATCATAGCATTTTTAAACCTTGGTGTTTCTTGATTCACCTCATGTCTACTTTTGTAAATAGTTTGGAAATAAGATTGTGGAGAAAAATGCTAGGTTGGATAATGTTAAGTGCTATTCTGTTCACTCAGGTTTCGGAGGAAGTTGAAGTCTGCTTAGAATAGGTTCCATGAATGTCACAGGCACTAAGGAAAACAAACAGATTTTAGGTTTATTCGTTTTTATTTATTTTTTATTTAATTTCTCGCTGAAATTATGCATTGTTCATTGTTGTCTAATTCTCCATCTAATTCTAGTTCGATGTGGAGTAAAACATACTTGTATCCTAATATTTCTAATCCCTAACTAGTTTACTCTAGTGAGAAATTTAACATGTCCAGCTGCTCAAATTGTTTGTGTTCATAAATAAATAACTGTGCTGTTTAAATTTTCCTCCCGCATAGTTGCGCAACATCTTCCAATTCGTTTGTGAATATTGAAAATGTTCAATTTGCAGCAGGAGATCTACTTTTGGTCTAATCAAACGTCATTTACTTCAACTGGTCCCTTCCCCAGCTCTTTTCACCCAGTGGTGCTGCTCAGCATCTGTTTGGAGAATTTTTGTAAAAAAAATGAAAAGTTGAAATAATTTCAAGACCTACCAATGGTTTCCTCAAGTGAAATTAAATCATATTTCCCTAGATATAGCGACAGTTGAGCAACTTACCTTTAATGTGCAATACAATTATGTTTTCTGCTGTTTTATTATGCTGCCACCTTGCTTTGCAGATATTGCAGCTAGCATGCCTCAAGTTGTTTTAGCAATTTAAAATTTCATAAGGTTCATCATAGGTCAGGTCACCAAACTTAATGTGATTCCCTGTCTCACTAAATAACACATACCATGCGCTGTGGCAGCATCTATCAATTGTACAGGCATGTCTGAATGAAGCATGAGAACGTCAATAGAGAAGTGTCCAGTTTGTGATTGACTCTGGCTGCACCAGATCAATGCAGCCATTAATTATGTGTAGAAATGGCTAAAGAAACTTTAATTGACTAAGATTGGATATCCTACTGGGCTCCGAATGGACACAAAGGCTTCAAATGTTGTCAATTTAAATAATCGACTTTACAGTATTGTACTTTTAGAAGAACCAGAGGTCAGCTTGGTGTGCCATTAGTTGTCTATTTTATGTTGTTTATTTTGCCGTGCATGCCATCTAAGAATGTTTTAATGATTCTAAATGTGAAAAAACACAGTAGAATTTGTGACTCAAGTTCTGTTTTATGTGAGAGGTTAGGGGTTAGTGTGTGTTGCTTGTTGCTTATGTATTTCGAGCACGTCTTTGGATGAAGCGGGCTAAATTTATAATGCCTTTTTTCATCAGGACAGTTTTGCATACTTTATAATTACCTCACCATCCAGGGATGAAAACTCTGTGCTTTGAACAACCAGCAACAATTAACACAATTTACCAGAAAATAGGTTGGACTACAGTGAGTTGGAGCCACTGCAAGCCTTCGGCCTGCTGTGGTGAGTTACTCTTGATGAGAGCAGATGAAGTGTCTGCATACTGTGGTTAAATAATGTTGTCAGGTCATTGTTGCAACATTTTAGTAACTGCTTGCAGAATGTCACTGTGCCGTATGAAATGTAAGGTTTGTCAGAGTTGTGATACCCCATTTGGCAGAACTTTCTTTACACATCCAGAAAACCTGGGGCAGCCTCTTACTTTGCTGGTAATCAACAATTTATGCTATAATCTCAGAAAGAGAGTTTTACTGAACTAAAACAGCGGGTTTTCCTATAGAAATTCAGGGCAGATATGCAATACTGGGACATGGTTGTAATGCAGATGACCACAGGAGAGCTTTAAATACAAATAGTGTGGTTTAATGAAATAGGCACCATATATTAAAGTTCTGTGTAAGGGCTGTTTCAGGTTGTTGATTTTGGCCTTTGCATATATCTTCTTAAAACCTCTGGTGGCTTTATAATTGCCTCCTTTATTAGTTATAATCACTGTGTCTTGGCTCCTTTACTGTAATTTGCTGCCCGAGGAAACTTCAGCTGCCCTCACTAAGCTCCTGGATGGAGCCTGCGTACTGGAGATTGGCAAGTTCATAAACAGTTCACCCCGAGCCACTGTAACCGTGTTAGCATGTGTCTTGAGGCCCCCTCAACAGGAAATAATAGCATAATGGGGAAAGCCTTTTCTTGTGGCTGGTGCTGTCCACTCGTTTACCCAGTGATCTGCTGAACAATCAGTGTGCCAAACAAAATTTACGAGCACACGCTCTCCCTCTCTTCAGCAAATGCCTTCTAATGAAATACTCTTGATAGATTAATGTCTACGCAAGAATGATTTGCATTCGGTCTAACCTATAAATCTTCGGCAATGGCCGAAGACGTGGGGCTTGCTCTCAAAATCCGCTGCAGGCTCCCTTGGTCTCTAAGAGGCCATGTCTCTCCGAGCATTTTGGTGTGGCAGCAGTCCTGCTGGAAGAAAGCCAGCAACTGCTGACCCATTGTTACCTGAATCAAGTCTTTAATGTTGAGTTTAAAAAAAATGCTTTGTGTACTTTGATGCTGCATGTCATTTGCCTTAAGGGGAAGCATAATTAAGTCATAAAGAGCATTCCTTAGGTTACAAGCTAGGGGGTGGGATATTACCGTTTTATATGGCCGTTAGTGGGAAAAGCTTTGCTGTTCTTAATTTTTTTTTTTTTTTTGCAAAATTCCCTCTCATTTGCCTGCTGGCCAGTCTCTGCTTGCAGAAAGAACACCCCATCCTTGTTCTCAGCCCTGAATCTCAGTAGTAAAAATGAAAATATGACTTTGACCAACTCACCAGCCAGCAGCAGTGGGACTTTAAAGCAGTTAGGCTGAGGGAGCGACAGAGGTGATAAATCTTTGAGAGTCCAGCTGCAGACCTCACAGCAGGTCACTTCTTGTCACATTCACAGGCTCCTTATGAAATGGTCATTACTAGACAGTAGCTGGTCACTGCCATTTAGGTGTTTCAAGGTTTGAAAAAGTTCCGAACCACTAAAATTTCCCATCATATCGTCCTTACCGTTTAAAGTCCTTTTAGTAAAAAGTTAGAGAACGTGCCAGAGCGGTTGGCGTTTTGCTTAGCTTCGAGCATGGATGCTGCTCCTCCACACTGTTGTGGTCAGCTGTTAATAATTTTGCATAAACATTGATTATTGTGATTCTATTTGCTTTCCTACTTGAAAAAAGGGAGATGTCAGAAATGACAGAATCTTTTCTGCCTCAATCATATTCTGTTTGATTGATCCAGCTGCTGGATGGCTTCAGTTGTAGCCAGCTGAACTACATCAGTGCAATTTTGCAGTAGAACAGATGTTTATCTGCTATTCAACCCATAGTCCAGCGATTCCTGTCATTGCTAGTAGTGGGTGTCTAAAACTCTGGCTTTAAAACTAGGCTTAGCTTTTGGCATTTTGAAAAGGTTTGAACTTTTGCAGTAGATTTTTGCAAGTTGCCATTTCTTGCAGGTTTGATGAATGAACTTGGTTTTAGCAGGAAAGAGCTTTTTTTCTGGCTTTGATCCAAAACAACTTTTAGAAGACACTTTATGACCCCCAGGATCCCCCTGGTAAACATGACATGACATGGAGCCCCATTTTTATTCAAACACTGCTCACGTATTTGTTTTGACACAACTCAGTGAGCAGGACACTGTCGCAAAAGAAAAAAAAAAAACAATTTCCAAAACTTACAACATGTAAACAGATACTTATGGACCACAACAAGATACTAGTTACACTTATTTAAAATTATTTGAATTTGAACAATTATGCAACTGGGGTTTTTAAAAACTAAATTGTTTTCTTTACTGAAGAAATGTTCTAAAATTAATAGTTTGGGGTTTTTCTAAAATTGTGTTAATTATGAGAGGAATCTTTGCAAGAAACTAGCCTTTCTTGATGTTGATGCACTCCACGACTGGTTTTACTTAAGCCTGGTAAAGCCCCGCCGTACTCATTCCACACTGTTTCATTATTCCACGCTGTAATCAACACTAAAACATCACACTTGAAGGGGCCAGGAGGCCACAGTGAGGTTGGCTTGTTCATTCTTTATTTCTTCACAGTTGAACCAATTATCCAGCTCTCAGCTGTCAAAACCAGCTGATGCAGCAGCCGAATCGAAGGCAATTTGTTGCGTAGTACCTGTGGAGAGCCATTTGAAAGGCTGCCACTAGTTTTCTGCCAAGCAGGAGTGTGTGCATGCGGGGTGTGTGTGTGTGTGCGTGTGCGTGTGGGTGTGTGTGTGTATAGCTGACGAGGTGGAGGCTGAGTCAACAGCTAAACACAGATGCGGATCTGCTGCTCACACATCTTCTTAGTCATCAGGGAAATATGTCAACACAGACTTCCTCTTCTTACACCACACAATGTTTGGGTTGAAATTTTAGTGAGAAGTAGTTAGTACATGTAAACAAGTTAATTTAGACACACACAGTGCAGCTACTGTAGTTTCGGTTTCTGACTTGTGTCAGACGCAGCCGACGAATATCAGAGTGACTTGCTGGTTTGCATTGGTTTTCAGTCATTCCTTCTGGGCTGTAATTTGTTTCCACTCGGCCTGCTGGTGTGTACTTATTTTCTCCTTTTTTTTTTTTTTTATTAACCCCGGACTTTGTAAAAAAAAAAACAAACAAAAAAAAAAAACGCTTAGGGCTTGTTTAAATCCAAGCAATATTTTCAGGAATGCGTCCAGAATAAAAGTGAGATCTCCTGGTAGATCTGGCTCCATGTGTCAGGTCCGCTGTTTAGCAGTTTCTCAAATTAAGGTGGGATAAAGGTCAGCCAGTTTTTCATCGAGAACAAATACTTTAAGGGAACCGAAATGTAAAAGTCAGAGCTTATTAACCTGTTCCAGTGCTTTCTTCTATGAAGCAGAAGTAGTTTGTTTTAAATAAATGGAGGGCAAATCAATTTATTGCACGATGATAACAAAAAAAACAGTAGCAATACTTCAGAAGTCGTCTGGCCGATGTGTGAGAGTGAGGCCTTCTTTGAGGGGATTTGAGAATTTTGTGCTCATATGTTACCGTACTATAAAGTCGTAAGTGCCTCACATAAAAAAACAAAAAACAAAAAAACAAAATAAGAACAGGACTGCTATTTCTTGTAATTGGTTTCATGGTTTTGGTTTCAGTTAACATTTTCTATTCTGAAACACTTTTCAGATGGTTCCCTATGTGGTGCTGCCTCAAGTTAGAACATAGTTTTTTTGCATTAGGATGAACATATCAGTGTCAAATATGTCAAAAAGAAGTTTAACCACACGCTTACATAAATGTGGACATGAGTGCCACATTGATTTCTAGCTTTTAACAACAAATTTATTTTTATTTTTTTATTTTTTGGAAGTACCAAGTATTTGGTGCTTTGAATTTGGAATCGTCTTGCATTCTAAATTTATGACGCATTTAAAAAAGGATCAGAGAAGACTCGCAAACATAAAAAGAATTGTGTTTTCAATCACAAGGGGACATATTTCCATCAAGGTAATTGATTATACAAAGAATTTACTTCAAATTGTGGCAGTCAAATCAATACAATATATTCATGTTTTTTGGGCAGAAATGAGATTAATGTGTCTTGACTTCAATTTAAATGACATGTCACCGGGTCAGTACATCAATTCTTTGGGGCTCAGTCCCTCCATCTCACACTGCTTGACATTTATCTAGATAATGTATTGGCTGGTAGTGCAGTGTCAGAGTAAATAATGAGAAATCAACACAGGTGAAGAAAGTGGGCGAACTATTTGGAACAGTTTCCAGAGTTTTGTAGCAGTGTGTGTGCGCGCGTGTGTGTATGTGTTTGCGACAGATTGCCTCCCTCATTTTTCTGGGCCAGACAGCTATTGAGGGTCACGCACCAGTAACTCCATCCAGATGCAGCACATAATACGAGAAGCAAACCTCCACAGAGGAGCGCTCTTCCGCATGTTTGTGCTGCTGATTTCTGCAGAAAACATGAATGATATAGATATATGTCAGAGTCAAGAATGTGGAGTAAATACCTGTGATACAAGTACTTCACTGAGACAGCGTTGCTATAACGCATCCACTCCCCCACAACCACGCATCCGGGGGGAGCAAACTCCTCTTTATGAGTAAAATGCTGTACACTATATCATGACTGCGGTCAAAAATGGATCTTTTGAAATATTGACAATAAATGGGCTGAAATGTGAGACATGATGAAGCTCTGCAGCAACCTACCAACATTAATGAGCTGCTGAATTTGTTTGCAGGTTCATTGATCATTTCGTGGCATTGTTGTGAATGGAAGCAAATGTACAAATATTGTGATTCATTATGTTTTTATTCTGTCAGCGAGGAGTTTACAAGGGACAGCACATAATATTTCATAGTTGCTGCTGAAGGGGAAAAAAAACAACTTTGGGTAACTTGTGGTTTATTAAGCACAGTTTTGGATGAGTTTGGAGATACATATGCCAATATACCTATGTATTTTTAAGTTAAAAGTAGAAATAGAAAAGCATTGTTTTTGCTTGTAGAAAAATATAATATTTCTGTTCATAATGCTTTTTTTCATTTTCTAAATTACTTTGCATAAAACATTTGACGCAATCTTTATCTCCTCTCTAAATATGAACAAGTTCAGTTTATTTCATGATCATTCTCGGTTGCCTGGACACCAATCAGGTCCCTTCATTTCAAGGCTAAATAAACTCATCTCATTGTTACTGCAATCTTTTTTTTCTCCCCCGGTGTATAGCTTAATCTCTTTCTATGTCTCTCTCTTGCTTTTTTCATTGAATTTTAAAAGCTGAAGACACATTTAGTTGACATCGTTATTTACTAAAAGTGATGCTCCGATCAGGGATTTGTGGCGAGTTCCAAGTCTACAATAACTAGACAGAATGCTTTTGTATTAAATGGTTTGTCGTGAAGTTTTACTGATACCCAAATTGACTGAGAGTCTTACCGAAAGTAGCAACTTCCACATCAAAGAGTGTTGCCCATGTTGTAGAGTTTTAGATATGCTTTGTTGATTGATCAGGAAAATTTTGGTTGTTTGATTTTTTCGATCAGTCAGTCACTGGTCAGGGCCAGTCAGGTCCAAATAATAGCCTGACTCCAGACGTCAGTAGATTACTTGCTGTCACTAAATGATGGTCATTTTTTCACAGCAAAAGGATGACAATAGACTTTTTTTTTTTTTTTTTTTTTTTTTTTTTTTTTTTTTTTTTTTTGTTTCGTTTTGTTTGTTCACAGAAAGGAGAATATTTGTTATTTGGAATTACCCAAGAAATCATCTTTTGTCATTTTTGTGGTTTTCACAGACAACCTCATTAGCTCTGATGTCATATCATCACATGTTCAATCACAGTTGAAGCTGTCTGCATCTTTATGTAACCCAGACATTGTGACAAACATATGGAGCTCTTCTGGTGTTTTCTCTTTTATTTTTTTATATGGCCTGTCAATGTTTCACAATCAGACAGTGTCTGGTGTTAATCTGTGTTCTGAGCCAGTTTAATATTTTCTCTTGATTAGCAGGTGTGCATATGTTGGAAAGCTCTCAAATATTCTTGCTCCTCAACTTTAGAGGGTGATGATTCTTGTTTTTTTTTTTGTCATATTTTTGGATTCAAAATCATGAATTGATCAGAGCAGAGCCACAGAATCACATTGCTTTGAAAATAACCATGCAAATGGTTGTTCAAGTTGACTATTCAAACTGCTGCTTTTTCTCTGTTGCATAGTCAGGCTATTTTAGATGCTTTCAATCTGAATAACTTGAACTTTCTGAATACTTACTGCTGTGTAGAATTCACCAAGTATGTAATTAGGCAACATTTTGTAAAATACTTATACTAAATTCTATTGAAACTGATGTGGCAACCCTGACAGGAACACATCTGTTTGAATATTTAGCTTTGTTTACTTTTCTCAAAGCAGCTGGATAGAGCAAATTGAGTTTTTCATTATGGGTAGGAGGAAATGATTAAATGAGCTTAGAACATCACACTTGTGTTTGCCAGTCTACATTCATCTGATTACCTTTTGTCTGCAATTTCAATAATGAATGCAGTAAAAATTGTGTGTTTTGCCACACAATTTGTAAAGATAGCTTATCTATCTTTACAACACAATAAATCAAATCATGCTATAATGCATTGATTTGTATTTAATGTTCTTTTTGGTATGTCTTATTGTTTTTATGTTTTGATACTTTGCCTGTTTTGGGGGACACAAATAAATCTGAATCTGAATGTGTGGTGTAGTATTACTCAGATTTTTTTTTTTTTTTTGTATTTGTGAATGTGGAAAAAAAAAAAAATCCAGCAAAATAGTATGACGATTAATTGCCAAACTAAATTGCACATATGGTTAAAATTGATCTTTTACCTGGTTCTAAATTTATTGACATCTAACTAAACACAAAGACATAGATGTTTTTTGTTTCCATTTTCTGAAGTTAAATCTTAATTTCTCTTGTTTTAGGTCAGGTAGAATTATCAAAATTATTTCTTTTTGCTTTATGCCACAATAATGAGAGAGTATGTCTTCAAAATGTGAAGTTTGCGTACAGAATAATTAATATCTCATTTTAAAAATGAAGGAAAGCCCAGATGATGATGTCATGGCTTTGGAAACTTCTGAAACTAACAGTTTGGAGGAATACTTGTCGAATCACACTGCTTTGCTGTTTGAAACGACTGGAAAGTCAAAAGAAATCAGTCAAGACATCAGGAACATAATTGTGCAAGTCTAGTTTAGCCTTTGGAACAATTTCCAGATGTATTTAAACAATTATATGCCATTACATGTCGATATGATGAGAGCAGGATGGTAGCATCATGTTGTGGGGCTGTTTGGCTGTTAAACTTTGTGAAATAGATAAGGAAATAACATTATGTAGAAATATTGACGAAACATCTGAAGATATCAGCCAGGAAGTAAAAGCTTGGGCAGAGATTGGTCCTCCAAATGGATAATAACCCTCATCATACATCCAAAGTGGCTTCAGGACTACGAAGGGAATGTTTTCAGGTGGCTTTTACAAAGCCTTGATCTCAGCCCTACAGAGAATCTGAAAAGGTGTGTGTGTGTGCATGGGTGTGGGTGTGTGTTTGTAAGGCAGCCTATGAAAACTTGAATCAGTTACATCAGTTCTGTCAGGAGGAATGGACCAGATTTCCATTGAACTATTATTAAGAAGCTTGTGGAAAATAAAAACAAAACTTTTGACCTAGGTTATGTAGCTTTATAGAAATACTGCCAAATACTAAGTGAAAGTGTGAGCATGAATGGGTGAATGGCTGAAGTGTGCAGCGTTTTGTGTTGCACTTAATGAGGTGCAACACAAGTACAAAGCCAAATGTATGTAAATTTCTGATTTTGAAGACGTTAATAAAATAAATCTCTGAGGTATCCGTTCTATCTTTATTGTGGCATTTAGTAAACTTTTTGTTAGTAAAGTTCTGGTTTCAATTATGTGTATGTAAAGCACTAGAATGTAAGAGAAGTGTTTTTTTTTGTTTTTTTTGCAGTAACATTTAGATAATCTTAAGACATTGTCTCGCCTTAAACAGGCTGCTTGAATTGGGCTGCTGTTTTGTGATTTCTGCATTGATTTTGGCCGTTGTAATCAATTTGTCAAGGGATTAAAGAGAACGCTGACACAGCAGTTTGAGGTCATATAATTAACCTGAGCAGCTTCAGCTAAAAGAAACAAGACTTTATTTAGACTGCTAGTTCACTCAATGCTGTTTACATCTTCTTCTGATAAGATATGAGTCTTCATGGATTGCGTGAGATGCTTCCCAACAAGTGTTGCTGTTAAATCATTCACGTGTATTAGTCAGACGTCCTGAAGCAATTGTTAAATGTTGTGTTGTAATTAGTGCCCTGACAATATGTGACAATGAAAAGTATTTTCATAGAGTTTTATTGATTCTAGAAAAATGCAGACAGTCTTGAACAGGCGTGTCAAACTCCAGTCTTCGAGGGCCGGTGTCCCTCATGCTCACCATGCATGATGCAAGAGTGGAAAGGAGAACTCCTCTAGAACAGGAAGGATCCTCCAGATTTTACACTGGTAATAAGGTTTTCCTTGGTTCCTGCGCTGGAAATGTCAGGGGTTAAAGTAATGGACCCAGGGAATTCCATGGTTCCTAGAAAAAAGGTTCTGCAGTTGAAATACACCAAAAGAGTGTAAAAATATTCCACTTATAAATGGGATTCTCCTGCAAAGAGCCAGTGGAAAATCACTTTGCAAACATTTCGCCTAAATGTTATGTGGTAGTGGCCGGCAAGCCTGCTGCAAATATTAGCATTTTATGTACTTTTTTTAGATGATATCAAATTGCATAAGTTTTCTTGAAAGAGCAAATATAGTCAGAAAAGTAACAGAAAAGTTTTTTTAACTCTTTATTTTTAACTTTTTTTTCCCCAAAAGAAAATCAACTATGTAACTTAACATAAACAATAAAAAACTGTTATTTGTGATAACATGACTAACATTTTTTTTAATATATATTTATATATTTTCTTTTGTATTTCCTATTTTTTTTTTTGTGCATGTTAAATATAAGAGACCATACTGTCAATTATCTGTCAATTAAGCAGTTATTACAAACATTTAGTATAATCATAAATGCTTTATAAGTAGAATAAACATATCTTATGACAGCATTTTCAAATTCAGAACATAATCATTTGATTTAGCTTAGATATTTTACTTTTGCACCATCGCACCAACGATTTGATATACCTTCATGCTTTTATCCATACAAAGTGTACAAGGAAATAACTTTCTCCCAGACACGCTGACCAAAGCAAAACAGCTTTTAACAGAACATGTTTAAGATGCATAACTAAAAGAAAAAAGTATATTGAAACACAAATTAAGTGCACATTTAAAAGGAGTAGTCTCAGATGGAGCGTTGCTCCGGGGTGCGATTCAGTGCCGCTGCATGGCCTGCAGTAAATGATGTTCCAGTTCATTTGAAGTCAAGCAGCAAGCTATGATTAAACGAGCAAGGCTGCTGCATTCCTGCAGTCGTGTCCGGTTGCACTTACTCCTGCAGAAAGGCAGATTGATAATTTCTGAGTCAGCATTTTCCTTGCTCGGTGTGCCCTCTGTTCTTTTCCACCCTCACAACAGGAAACAGGCTGTCCTCATAGCAACAGCTTATGTATCTGAGGTAGAGGAAACGGGGAATGAATATACCCGCCCCTGTGGGGCAGGGTGATGTCACTGACCCTGCAGGAAAAGGCAGAGCTGTAGGATTTAGTTTAAGGAAGTGGGTGGGATAAAGTATTAGTTTTACCACTGCAGCTTTGGCTGCTCCTGGTCCAGCATGGGAGGAAGCAATCACACACACCTCGCACAGGCCTTACTGTGGAATAATGCTTCCATTGGGATTTGGCCTTTCATGCATTATTTAAAAGGCTTTGGGAATGGACCTCAGTGAGCTTCAGCAGACTGTATTTCTACGCAATGCAGGAGAAAAACTGTTTAATTTAAATTTGAGCTTTAATTTTAGGTGTACATTATAAGCTTGATGGATGAGGGACAACAAAAAAATAATAATAAAACTTTATTTTTGATTACAAGCAGTAAGCTTGTGGACATAATAGAGAATTCACTGTGTCAAGACACACGTTTACGTTAGAGGGCAAAGAGCAAATATTGGGAGAGTAGACTGATTCTAATTGAATGCTAATGATGCATTATTTAAAAGGCTTTGGGAATGGACCTTAGTGAGCTTCAGCAGACTGTATTTGGTTGATGTGGTTGTGTCCTATTTTTCTCTTCTTGTATTCAAATAAGTTTGTGTGCTATTTCAATTGCAATTCAATTAATTTTCACTTCAGTCACACATCAAAACTGACATAAAAAAGAAAGACGAGATTTCAAGTTTTAAAATGATACGGCTGGAGTTCAGAACCAAAGAATCTCTCAGGTCACCTGACGAGTGAACAACAGATGTCCGCACAATATGATTTGAATTGGTCTAACATCACAAATCAAGCTGAAGTTAGATAAAAGGTGATTTAACAGATATTAGTTCAAGTGTTTGTTAGATTAACTTTACTTTTAAAATTATTACTTTAGTATTCTTCTACCATAGATGTATTTATTGAATTTGATGAATTGAACAAGATGTGTGCTGTATGAATAGTGAAAAAGGTTTTAAGTGGATCTTGACTATGTGTGCCTCCTTTGGAGATCCACTGTATTTTAAGATGTTTTGACCGGATCTGTCTTGAAAAAGACATTTTAATATCAGCGAGACTTTTACTAAATAGAGCACATAATAAAAAGTAGGGGTGCACCGATTTATTAGTGTGCATTTCCTTAAGTTTGGAAGATTAGTGATTGGCCAATACTTACATGTGAAGTCGATATTATCCACCGATAATGACCTTAATCTGCCTTAGCAATGGTGCAAAAATCAGCCACTGTCCTCTTCTGCTCTCCTGCAAGAGAGGTTTGAGTGATAGGCCGGCCCACCAGATCATGCCTGCACATTTGCTGTCAACAATAGTACTGTTGCCAATTCAGTGACTTTCTTGCTAATGACCAGTGACGTGCGGTCAGGGGAGGCAGGTGAGGCAGAGCCTCCCCTGTCGTCATGGAAAAATAATATATAATAAAACCCTTTATATTGCTATTTTCACCCTGTGGTTTGTACTATAAAGTATCTATTTTTTACTTAGCTTAACTAATTCTGATTAGTTTTTTCTTCAAAATCGCTGGATTTTCGCATGTTCCCATTAAAATGCTCAGAAGCGAAGCCGGTGAGGCAGCAGCGAGCTGAGCCTCACCTGGGATTGCGCAACCTCTCACCAAACACTGCACTGGCTGCCGTTCTTTGAGAGCATGTTCGTCCTGTCTGTACGCCGGTAATAAAATGGCTAAAAAAAACATTTAATATATGGGCTGATTTTCCATAATTTCGCTTATGTATATAATGTACAGTGTTTTTTGTCACCAACTGTGTGTGTATCGTGTTTTGGAGCGATCAGAAACGGCAGAAAACAGACTCCAGGGGAGGCAGGCAGTTCTCTTGCCTCACGGGAGGGGGCGCTCATGATCCCAGATATTCTGACTACACAACTGCAGAGTAAGACACAGTGAGCTAGCCATGGAGCTAGCCACACAGTAAATAAGTAAAGTACAGCGATATATTTGTTTTCTCCTCTATTCCGACGTAAACATGAAAGACTACATTTCTACACTTAAACAGTTTTCTAAAGTGGATTTTCAATTGAAGCAGGAGATGATAACTAAGGAAGACCAACACCGGAGCTGAAAGTTTCGCTTCGAGACAGTTTGATGATTCTTAAACGGAGTAGAAAAGACATGCCGAGGATAGACTTGGCTTTGGATGAACGGATATTTTTGTGCAGAATTAGCGTTGTATGGATTTCATTGATACGTAAAGGTAAGACAGCAATAAGATGTTTTTTTATGAAATGTGTGTTTTTTGGACTACAGTTTGTATGTCTAAATAATTCAGTAAAGTAGAAGCGGCAGCTAATGTACCACAGCAATTATTTATTAATTAAACATTAAGCCTAAAACAAACTACAACAACAGCTTTAATGTTCTGTTCTGTGTGCAAAATTCTTGAATGTTTTTTGTTGTTAAATCCTAAAACATGAAGTGGCATTGTTGTCCGTTGCTATGGCAACGAGTCTGCGTAGCTTGGCGAACACAGATAACTTTGCTGTGGATCATAGCACAAAATCAATATCTACATTTCTAAGTTTCACTGAGTTAACGCGGCTATGAATGACATGTAAATGATTAGTCTTTTTGCCCTCCAGCGTTGTATGCTTGCGCGAAATTTCCGTACGTCCAATAACATGCATGGTGTCTTAAGTCATAAGTCAGTGCCTCACCAGCAATGAACCTCACCGCACGTCACTGGTAATGACATTTCAGACAAAAAAAATAAAAAAATAATAATAATATCAGCTAAAATCAGAATCGGCAGATCAGGATTGTTAAAGATCAGAGATCGACCAGAGAACTGCAGTAGATGTACCCCTAAATAAAAGATGCATTTGTTTGGCTCCAAGTTTAGAAAAAAAAGGAACATTTGTTTTAACATCTTAATTAAAAAAAAAAAAGTATGCAAAACTGAATTTTTTTTGATGATATGTCTGTGTTTGCTTTGGGCTGGCCTTGAAGTGGCCGAGAAGGTTTGAACTTATCAAGCAGCAGCTCAGATGGGCACAAAGTGACGTTCCACATGAATAACAGTGACTGATGATGCGTCATGCTGTGTATGCTGCAGGAGACACCCCATCTGTCTTCTGTGGAAGTGGGACCCTCATTGCAGCGTCAGCATACTAAAACAAATTGTAACGTAAACAGCTTTGGTGATTGTGGTAAAATTAATAGTGGCGATAGTACTCTGAAGAGGTTTTTTTTGTTGTTGTTGTTTCAGAATGTAATAACTCCTTCCATTTGTGGTTTGCATATAAATGAGTGGGTGGAAGGCAGTTTAAAAGATGGGTGTATCATTCAACAACTGTTTAGCGATTAGTTTGAGTTTTTCCTTTTTTTTTTCCTGTATTGTGTTTTTTTTTTTTCACGGCAATCAATAGCTTGATTAATTGCTGTTGTGAGTGAAACGCAGAGAGTGAATCAGTGAATCTCATCCACCCACTGTGTTTCACTGACACTTCCACAACCTTCACCTGAACTACTTTCTACAATCTCAACATTATAATTTGCGCAAAGGAAAACAGCTAATACCATGTTTTTGTTGTGGTTTGTGGGAATTATTAAAAGACAATTACGGTCAGACAATTATAAACAAATGTTTCCAAAATAGAAATGAAGTTGCAGATGGCTGTTATTTCCTGAACAGTGGAACATTTCTGCACACAGCCGACAGTATTTAAAAAGTCCACACAAAGTCAAGTCTGTGTGGACTTTACTTCACTGTTTTCCTCCAAAGTGAGAGGAGCCAACCAAGCGGCTCATAAATTTGGCCTGACGCAGCCATGCAGTTGCTTTATTGCTCCTCAGTGCTATGGTTTGAAGAACAGGCCGCACATTTTATTTCTGCATGGTGAGGAGTACTTTCCCTTTCTAGTGCAGTCATCGTGACTGCAGTGGACCCCTAACAGCGTCTTTGAAACTTTGCAGCAAAAACTGAGGACTAATAGTGTGTAACAGAAAATTTGATGACAGTTATAGGTGCCCAAGGTAAAAAAAAAAAAAAAGAGAAGAGATCAACTTTTAAGCATATTCAGGTCAACTCTTTACTAAAACCTCAAAATGTAACGTTAAGCAATATAGGCAAAACAAATTGTGTTTTGATTGATTGATTTTTATTTAAATGGGATGGTGCATATTAATGAATGTGACATTGTTGTCGTAAATATACCGGATTTAGCAAAATGCTAATTTCTGTCCATAGTCCCATAAAACCAGATGCACCAGATCCAATCATACAATTTCATACATAGAAAATACAGCAAAAACAAACTATATAGTCGGGAAGCCCTATTTTAAGAGGCTTATATGAAAAAAATATATATATATATTTTTACAAAACTGTCAAAAATAAAAACTCAAAATTCTTTAAAGATACCTACGTTTCAATGATCACATTGCCGATAACTAATGAACCGTACACACTGCTGGTAACAGGCAGTGTGTTCCTGCACTGATATCTTTTAATTGATAGAACATTCTGTGAGAACAAAGACTTTCTAAACTGAACCTCATATTCCCTGAAGGTCGACCTAGTGCTTTGTAAACCATTTTGCTTTTTAATAAAATCCTCTACAGTTGGTGGGACCTTACACACAAAAGACTTATCTTATTTATACATAAGAAAATATTAAATTTTCAGTTATCTGCTGTCTTTAGTCACTATTTAATGCAATTACACAGTTATATGTATCAGAATAACAAGCCACAACACAAGATTTGTTGGTTCCACATCTCTGACGTTAATATCCATTTTGAAGGTGCTCTGTTGGACTGAGGTCTGGTCAGTACAGAGTACAGTCAACTCATTGTTATATTCTATAAACCAGTTGGGAAGGATTTAAGTTCGTAGTCGTGGTGCGTTACTGCAGGAAGAAGCCATCAGAAGATGGGTATAGTGTGGTCATGAAAGAATAGACATGGTCAGCAACAATACTCAGCTGTGGTTCTCAGTATAAAGCCAAGTAAGCGTCTCTCTTGCTGTTCCACCACCAGCACCACGCCGAGCCCTTAATACAAGGCAATATATCTTTTTCAGCTTATTCTGTGTAGACTTGTATGTGAAATTCCTTTTAGATCAGCAGGTTCTGAAATACCCAGATCAGACTCTGTCAATGGCAACAACAGCCCAAAAGTAACTACAATCCCATTTCATTTTGATTTTGATGCTCAGTTTGACCTCTGGGGGTCATTTGTATCGTAACTAGAGTCCTAAATACGTTTAGTTTCTCCCAAGTATTGGCTAATTCACTCTTTTGCATTAACAAGATGTACCTAAAAATGGCTTTACATGTTTAACTTGTAAATCTCACTTGATTGTAAATTGCTACAATCTCTCAGGAGATCAGTTGCAGTTCCACACTGCTGAACTCGATCTCACCTCTGACGTCACTGAATCAAATTATTTAATTTATTTTGTGTAGCAATTTCTTGAGCTTTTACTCTTGAAATATTTTTCTAGTTTTAATTTGTTTAAACAAAACTAACAATTTTTTTCCCCCCTACCTTACAGATTGGAGTTTGACCCCACCAGAATGGTCAGGTAGGTCGAGCTGTTTTTTTTGATTCCAGTTTTTATGATCAGTCGTAGACTTCTGCTGATTTTTTTTTTTTTTTTTTTCCATTACAACAGCATTTTGCTTTGGACATCCTTGACACAATATTGGGATTGGGTTTCAAAAATCTCAAGCTGTGGTTGTGTAAAAGTATATAACAGCAATCAGAACACTAGTCGGGGTGATACGGTTTCTTTTCTCTGAAGGACAAGCATAGACCTGTACGACAGAGACAGAACTCGTCACTTTTGTTTGTGTTGCCGACTGGTAGATTTTACAGAGTTGAAGAGAAAATGATGGGATATTTTTTTTTCTTTTTCATCAAGGCCCCTTGTCTTTGTTTTTACTTGTTGGCAGTTGGAGTGGTTCTGCTGCCACAGTTTTAAAACTGAAGTAAACCGATCTTTACTGGGGACATAACTGAGGAGTATAAGCCATGTGCAGAGAGTAGATGGGTTTTGCTCAGTGGTAAACACACTCCTTATCAGCTGTTTTTCTTCAAGCATCCTCCACCTCAGACAACCTCAGACTGCTATGTGTTCATAGCCAAAGGCAGTCTAAGTACGTTAGAAAGGGTGTCACACAAACTGTCTGCTGTTTTAGGTGAAAAAACCCCCCAAAACAACAACAACAAAAAAAAAAAAAACATTTCAGGTCTGTTCTGCAGCCTAGGCTCCCCCTCCTTCTGTATACCTCCTCAATAATTCCTGCTATAAAACTCGTGTGTTTATGTTCTGTCATGCAGCAGACTGGCAACATTGCCTGTTACAACAATTTAAAGAAATAAATGAAGTGTGGATAAAGAAAGTCAGCTGAAAAGACGGTTCTCAGTCTGCACTATTCATAATAATTTCACAGCTATTGTTAATATCATCCATTTATACTACAGAAGATCAGATACACGTTGATGTTAATTCTTTGTAGGTAGTTGCGTACACAAACTGTTTTGTAAAGCGATATCTAACTGTATTTATTGAAGCTGATGAACAATAACAGGGTTACATGCAAAAACCTGGAAGAAGTTATTCTTGAAAGTTACTTATTTACCTTTACGTAATAGTTCTGATCATCATTGACACCATTTTCATATTCATTTTGGGCTTTTCATGATGCATTAAACTTCTTCTTCTCTAACTGGAGTGGGACCCAGGTAAGGTCCTTGAGAGCTACCAACCCTACAATGTCCTGATTTCACCCAGGTGCTCCACGTTGAATTTGATGCATATTTTAAATGCTGGCTTGAATATATTTAGAATGTATATCACTTAGTAAGTTGTGCCCCAACCAAAAGCTCTTTCAAACCTCAAACAATCTTTTTGCATATTTCTGGCTGACGCAGCTCTTAAGCGTGGCCTATTCATTTTTAATAGTGTTGAGGTTTATCCCAGAAGCTTACTTTTAGCCTCATTTATTTATGTCCAAGACCGACTTTGATGTGGTAGCGAGCATTGTTCTGCCGAAACACCAAATCGTGTCGAAGTTTCACTCCTCCAAATCAAGCCGTCACCTCAGGTGAAAGGAAATTGGTGAGGATGTTTACGTATAATCCAGGAACCCAGACTCAAGTGCCTCATAAACTGGAAGCTGCTGAAACAGAAGTGTGACTGTCCACCGTGAAGCAAGTTTAAAATCAATATGGACTGAGACTCTGCTGACCAACAAATAAGCCCCTTTTCCAAAATCGACACCTTCAAGCTCTGCTGAAATTTGCAGACCATAAAACTGGGAGGTTTTATGGTCAAAGGAGACAAAGATTGAGCTGTTCGGCCCCAAAACAAGAAGAATGTTTGGAGGAGGCATGAGTAGACTATTCAAGCAAAGGACACTCAGTTTATTAAAAGCATGGCAGTAATAACATCATGCTTAGTCTATTTTGGTGGTGATATTTCATCAAGTGGAATATTAAAGAAGGCGGGCTGCCTTACATGCACAAAGTTATTTGGATGTCTCAAGAAGATCCCGTGCAAATAGACTGAACAACATAAGAGACTAACAAGCTATATGAATGGTCTAAACTAGTCTAAACCAGTTCAGTTTATATGTCTAAACTGGTATCAATGTTCTAAAGCTGTACCCATACCACTAACCCAACCAACTGATCTCTATCAATTCTCATGAGATGTTTAGTCAAATGTCCAGGTGGAGATATGCCAGGAGTGTGCAACCATTATGTATAATTTTGAAACATAAACGTAGCCCTAATTACAATATAACAATTGAGGATTTTTAGCGACATAATTTCACACAAAGTTCAGTAGCATTTGAGCAAGACCATATTTCTGAAATACTAAATAATATAATGTTATTTGACTCCGGTGAAGTTGGCCTGTTAAGCTCAAACACCTGTGAATCAACTTGTTTTATAACTAGTGCTGGAATCTATTGTACTCTGCAACTCCCAGCATTAATAATACAGACCTGATATAAAATATTTATTGGGAAAAAGTGATCACAGACAGGAAAGTATGTTTTACAGAGTGCTAAAAATGTAGAGAGTATTGCTTCAACTATTTTCAAACAGATGCATCTATGTATTTTTTTTTTTTATTTTTTTGCAAGTTGTTGTGGGAATTGAAACCAAAACACAGACGGAACGTTAGGGGAAACAGAACTTCGATTTGATGTGGTTGGAAACCAAACGGCCTCTGCATTCTTAGCTGTTGTGCTTTTGTTGCATTTCCTCAATTAGTCCTGAGCTTACAACCCAAGACGACATTCTCATTCTGTAAAAAGAAGTGTAACCTTTTTGCTTTTAAAGCAGAGCCATCAGGTGTAGATGCGGCTTAATGCGAAACAAGAGGTGATGTAATCTGAAGACAGTTTGATAAATAGAACGGACAAGAAAGTAGGTGTGCCAGTGCAGCGAGGGCTTCATTAGACATCACGGTTCTTTAGCTTCAAAAGTAGACCTGGTCGAGTACGGCCACTGAGAGCTTTTTTATGGATGCGAAATAGAACAGCAAAGTGGCTTCACATCAAAGCCTCATTCATTATCATCATCCTGTGAAAAGCAGGCATATGTTTTGATGAACACCCTCTTACAAAAATCCATGAATGAGTTGTGTTCCAGCAGTGTGCTCTGCTGTTTATTTTGGAACAGCGGAAAGAAGAAACAGTTTTTTTTTTCTTTCTTTTGTTTTGTTTTTTTACTTACATCAACATGTTTACATTTTCTTAACAGTTCTGGTATTCACAGCTCTGACATGTTGAGGCATCAGCAAGTGTTCACTGGTGTGTTACAGCTGAGTGGATGTCTATTGTTGTTGCAAGTGTTTGATTATGTTATGTATGAGTTTAATACAGTCAGACAAAAAAAATGTCAGACATGTTGACTTCTCCTCTAACCCAGCAAACATATGTTTTTGGATTGTCTGAGTTCCCATAGAGAACCCACACATGCACAGGGAAAACATGCAGACTCCATGCATAAAGACCTCAGCCCAGATTTAAACCTAAACTTTCTTGCTCAAAGGCATTCGTGCTACCAGGGTGCTTCACTGGAAATGTTCCAGTGAAACATAAAAACTACTTTGAAAGATCTCTGTTTCTTTTGATAACAAAATCATCATTTTACAGTTCAGTATATGCTTTTATAATTAGTGATATGTCCTAAATAACTCTCTTTTGATAAGAATGGCGTGTAAGTCTGCTGTTGCTTCAGTTTGGGAAGCATCACAGTTACCTGTCATTATGATTTTCTCCATCTTTTTTGCTGTTCCTTGTTTGTCACCTGAACCGACAGCAGGATAAACTGAACTGTCATAACAGCAATCTGCTGACAACACACAGTTGCTTACATCTCACACCTTGTTAATATGCTACAGCATGACACCAGTGAGACTGGCAGTTTTAAAAAAAAATTCTGTGCAACATGGCTCGGTAGGTTTCATTATCATTAATAATGCAGGAGCCTCTGAACTTGGCACTGGCGCTATAAATAAATAAGGCACGATCCTGCAGGATTGCTTTGCACTGGTTTGGAGGAGGTTTTTGTTGGGGGGGGGAGAAGTCGGCAGCGCTGCCTATACTGTCCACCACACTCTGTGCTTAATGAGAGAGGATTACCGACATGGTTGTGTTTAATTGGTCTGCTGTTGTGAAATCAGAATAGATGGCTTTATTCAGACGTGATTAGACGTTGGCTGAGACATTCAGGCAGGGGATCAACAGCTTCACAGTGACCTGCTTTCACTGGATTGTTCCTCGGTGAATGTTCCCACACTGCCGCTCCTCCTCGTGCCCTTTTCACTCATTCATAAAAGCGTAGCTGCTGAGCTTTGGGATGGATGGCAGTTGTATTTGACAAGAGTATGAAAGGAAAAAAAATGATGGCTAATTGAAATTTCATATTTATTAGAATCGACTCCAAGCAAGACGGGGGATCTTGTGAGAGACTCTAGCACAGTGATTGACTGCATGCATTGTAGAAAAACCTTGGACTGTGGCTTTTATTTTCCTTTACTCCTCCGCCGAGACTTGGAGAAAACAGAGAGGCGAGGATTATACAGCTCAACCATTATTATATAGATGACAATGAAGAGAATAAAGCTCTGCTGGGCTGATGTGTTGGAGGTCCCAACCTCTCTCTTTTAGTGTGTTTCGAAGCCACAGCAGCAAAGCACAGCGTGTCCGATCAATTGCATCATTTGCTCTATTCATGGCATTGTTGTCAATGGAATGTGAGATAATTAATGAAGCGGAATATTATGCCAAAGGAATTAATGTAATGCATTTGTAAAAGGGAAGCACAGAAGATGCACACTTGCAGTTTCTTTTCAAGGTAAGTTATTGCAGGAAAACCCTTGGAGCAGGGGTTTTCTGCAGCTGAGGAAACGGCACACGGTGTGGACCAAACGGCTCTTAGTTCACAAAGATATCTAACCTTAAAAAGTCCTTTGATGTAGTGACAGAATAGCTGAGCTGATATTTATCTTCAGGGACAGGAAGTGACAGTGCGGTGTTTCAACACCTGCTGTAGAGCTGTCTCACACCCAAAGCAGGAGTAGTCCTCAGGGATCACTGAAACCCGTCCTCTGCTGCCGACAAATACTCAACTTTGGTATCTAGGGCTCCAACTGTGTCCTTTGTCTCTGCCCTTGACAAGGGCAGAAGTCCCTTTTGACAAGCAACCTCAATTTTGGGCATTGTTTTCCAAATGTGTGACTAAATAGATTGCCTTAATTCAATACAGTTCATTTTAATCCAGCTTAAAATGATTTTATTACTCTGAAACGGAAATTAGGTTTGGATTTTAGAGATTTTGATTTTCCTTCTTAGAGAACAAGAAACTGTATATGTGTAGTTAAAGGATATCTGTGTTTCCTGACCATTTGCTGCTTTGTGTAAAGACTAATATTTCAAAATGAATTCTGAGCTCAACAGGAAGCCGGTGTGAAGAATTTAGAACGGGGGGTTATATGATCTCGCTTATTGGAACGTGTCACTGACCTTGCTTCGGCAAAGGAGAAGCTTTCTACAGTTAGATAAACGAGGCATCACACTGCTCTGAACATTTTTAAGTGAATGATGAAAGACCAAGAGATTAATTTTATATGCAAGTCCAGTGAATGAAAATTTAGCCAAGGTTATATGTTGGACTTCATTAATTACTTAACTGATGTGTGAGTATAATCTAGGTGGTTCTATAATCATTGTTTCTGAAAATTGTAAGCCAGATAGGTTTTTCATGAGTAAAGTGGATAACATGCCTCTCCATGTCAGTGTACACAAGCTCCTTTTTAGCTCAGCTGAACAGCCATGTTTCACTCAAAGTTGTACAATTTTTTTTACTATGGCCTCTTAGACAGCATCAGTGTACTTTTGTAATCCAGTAGAGCAGCACATCATATCAAGTATCAATCCTCAGTCTATTTATATTACATTTCAAGTGGCACACATCCAAACTGCGTGCCAAAAGTATATTTTCCTGGTTGGATGGACTTTCCCTGCCCTCTGTGCCAGCATGATCACAAAAATCTGGACTGCAAGGATCCTTAATGAATCTTAGTGGGTAAGTACAAATGATAAAGGACTGTCTAGCAGACACTAGAGACCACACCAGGAGGTATGCATTAGGCCCAACACAGTCGATCAATTTAGATAACATTTTATGCTAATGTGTTTTAGAAGACAGCAAATATCATGAACATTGTAACAGATATAATTATAAGACTGAATAAATACCTGGACTGAGTACTGAGCCTTGGGGAGCTCCACTGGTTAAAGACATTTTCACTGAAGAGAGATCATAAGCCTTAACTGCCAAACTCCTTTGCCGTAAATATTGGGGAAAGAAGCCAACGCAGAACCAGAAATGCATGTTAGATGTCTAAGGCTGTTATGTAAAACACTGTGGTCATTATTGTTGATGTGCTGAAGTTTGAAGAATTTTCAACATTAACAGCCATCAAAAGACCAAGAAAAAGCTTTAAGACATCTCCTTGGACTCATTCTTCTGAAGACCAGTATCAAAAGTAATCCGAAATCTGTAGTTATGCTGTTAAGTGTTTCAATCAGTAAAGATTTGAATGTCCACTTTAAAATAGCTGAACTCTTTTTGAATCTATTCAAGTCACATTTTAACTTTTAAAGCTGTAAAAGTTAAAATATGATGTGAACAGATTGAAGACTTGCTTTAATAAAATTTTACATAAAAATGGAAAACTTGGTCATCAGTGTAGAATATGAAAGGATGAATGTAAGGGCCCTTCTGGTTAAATTTAAGTTTCTTAAAACATAAAGGAGTTTTTGCTGTACTGATATCCATCCCCCAACTCATATAATCTAAAGGAAGCAACTGAAGTCGCCACGTCTCCAAATGTCAACTAGTGTTTGATGATTTTTATGATGGTCAAAAGCCAAAGTGGGGGGCAGCCTGTAGGACTTGTTAGACCAACAAGGCGAGAGGAGTGCTATTTAAATCCACTCCATTATACATGAACTCCATTTACAGTAAACTGTGTATGCTGAGTACAGTCTGTGTACAGCAGACTGAGGGCTTTGTCTGCAACACATCTCTGTCTGGGGGAAGAGAATCTTTCTAAAGCAGCTTTGCCACTTTCAGGTTTGAAAAAAGTTCACAGCATTTGACTTGGTGTCACCCCTGGAGTAGCTAAAGGTGAGAAGCTGAGTGAATTCCTTCTTAGTTAGGGTCCATAGCTCTGAGTCCTGAATTTGCATATTTCAAATTAATATTTCATTATGCAGAAAAATAGCAGCAAATGGCGGTAGGCATGACACAATCAGCCTCTGCTGTCTCTCTGGACTTCAGAGCTGGATTTGTGTCTGCAACTTGTTTTAAACAATAAAATTAATTTAATGCTTGGAAAAAAAGAAAAGCACAGAAGAGATCTGACATAAAGACTTCATCTTCTCAGTAGTACGTGCTGGTGTGGGATTCTCATGACATGATGACCTTGAGTTAAAATGCCAGCATTTTGCTGTATTCACACAGAATTTCAAAAAAAGAAATGTACAGATGCATCTCCTTTAAGTTATTACAATATAACCAAGCTCCTAAATTTAATACACAAAGATTTTTTTTTAATCTTTGCTTCACGTTCCTCGCCAGATTAAGATCTCTGTAGCTTGTGCAACCTTTTCTACCACACTTTTGTCTTCCACTCAACTTTCCATTTCTATGCCTGGACAGAACATGCTGAGAGTGTCGGCAGTGTTATAAATCATCACTGGTTAAAAGTCGTATTACAAAATATTCCATTTTTATGAAGGACTGAGTTTTGGTATTAACTCTAAGCCATAATAACTAAAGTTAAAAGCAATAAACGCTTTACATTTATAAGTAGTTGACTGACATTCAGTTGTATGACATGATCAAATTGCTTTAATGCTCCCAAAATAATATTTAGGTAGTACAATTTTACTAATGTTGTTTACAGCATTACATTTTGTCTTTAAAGAGCAATACGAGTATTTGAAGGTGGAACAGTCTTACACCCAGCTGACCGACAGTGCACAGCAACAGGTGGTGGAGGGGCAGGGCTGTGACCTTCGTCCCATACAGCAAGAGAAATTGTCTACCATCCTGGTATTTTCTCTGCCATCTCATTTAAGGGAAGAATAAGATGGAAAATTGTTGCGGTTTTTAAAAAAAACGTTGAATAAAGTTGGATTTCTTGATCTGGTACTGAAATAACTGGGTGACAACATTGTTCTTAGTGTTTGGCTGCAAGCTGCAAGCTTACGAACTGTGCTTCATCCATCTGAAACAACCAAAAGGCTTTGTTTTGTTGAAGCATTAGTGAACAATGGATGAGAGAGACATGCCTCTTAGGAGATCTCTACATACAACAGTCTTGTGTAGAGTACAAACAAAGCTTAAAAGTGAGGTCAGATGCTCTACAATTAAACCTCACTCCTGTTGGCTTTTCCTTTCTGTGATCCTCCATATTGGACAGGATTATAATTTCTATTAGCCTCTTATTGCTGATGAAGACTTGCTTAGAAAATGTAACAGTGTAAATACAGATGAAGAGAAATATCACACATCATGACGCATATGATTAATAGCTGATCAACGAATGTACACTGAACATAATTTTCAGTGTTTACATTCTAAAATGTATGTACATTAACTAAATAGTTTTAATATCTTTAATATATATCTGTCTGTGTGTCTGAAAAGGTGAATGCCTTGCTTTTTTTTTCTAATATTTTTCTTTGGACTAGATGATATTATTGCTCGTAATTCAGTTTCTCCCAGTCAGAGCGGACTGCGTTTTTCTGAGAAATTGTGTTTTACACACAGGGAGATTTGAGGCATGTGGAGAAAAATTCAGTTCAAGGACAATAATGTTTTCAAAACTAAGCCATAGAATCTACCCGCTTAAATTAATGCAGTTAGTTTTCCTCAATATCTGTACAGCTTATTTTCTACAGCATTCTGTAATTTAAAGAGTAAAACTCTTGCAGCGCAGTGCAGGTGTATTTTACTTAATTGGGTGGAGATGGGGTAAAACCAATCCCAGGAGATGTTGTCGATAACAAAAATAAATAAATAAATAAAAAATCCTCCATCCCATTTTCAATTGCTCACAGCTTTCTAAGAAATGGTGTGTAAACGTCAAAAACAACCAGCTCAATAGTTGTAGTGACTTTTTTACAAAATAGAAGAGAGAAAATCAAAATAAATGTTTCGAAAATAACAGAAATATGATCGATAGAGCATAAATAAAAAAAACTGAATACGAGCTCATCAGTCTTATTAACGAGCCGCAGGCAGTAGCACGTACAGCTTTTACGTCGTTTGTAGTTGATCATAGTGGGACCTGAGGCCATTTCTCTGTTCCTGTAGCTTACCTTTTAATATGTTAAAAAATGAATTCAGGTAATATGCTGTAGTAGTAGTATTTGTGCCAAACTGATAAAAAGATATCGCTTTGCAAATGACTTTTTTTCTTTCCTTTTGATGACATATTGTAGAAATAAAACTGAAATGTGTCATTTCCAGTTTGCAGTTTATATCTGAAATGTTTGATTACGCCGATGAAAATAAACAAAACATTGGGAAGAGTGAAATCCACAAAGAGATTTAGTTCTTCAAATAATTAATGCTTCACTGACAAGTGGCAGTTTCACACTGATCATTTTTCTCCTCTCATCTGTCGTCATACGTTTGCAGGTTTGTGTTGTGCTGTGACACTGTTTCTCTTTTTTTTTTTTTTTTTTTTTAGGAGGCATGCATCACTGCCGGTTGAAGCCACAGAAAATCCCGGGAGGTTAGGATCCGAAGGTTGCAAGAGGGTCATCCCCTGCCGCAAGTGGAAGTCTGCGTCCTTTGGGTACAGTAAGATATTATTTGGTGTTACAGTTCTAAATGTGCGCCGTGTCTCTTAATAAGAGCAGCGTGTACATATCACATCCAAACACCAGCGGCTTTCTGTCGTCCTTCTGTCATTGTCTAGAAGTTGTCCCAGCTAAAATCAGTGCCCTGCTGTAGTTAGCCTTTCTTCGTCAGATGTATCGGGAGTGACAGCTTGACAGCTGCAGACTTTGCCGTGTCCTAATGTCGGAGGCTTTGCAGCTGTTCTCCAGTCATCAGCGTCTCATGAATGCAGGTCTGGGAGCCTCTGTTTTGTTCGCCTGATGTGTACGCTCGTCTTTTTTGTGACCAAGTGCACTATGGGAGGAGATAATCAGGTTCAGCCTTAATGAAATATGATCTCGTCTTAAAATGAGCCTTCAGTGCTGCTGAGCCATTAGCCTGCCCTGAGCTCAGACCTTCAGAAACCTTCTCGGCAAACAAGGAGAAAAAGAGAGCAGTCTGTCAAATCTGTGGGACTGACTAGTGGGAGCTTCAAAAGACTTGTGAGAGTTTCAGAGCTGCCTCCTAGTGCTTTGTGCTTCATCATTAAAAAGAAATATGCGCTTAATCCATAGCCCACTTTTGGCTCATGTGCAGCACAAAAATAAATCATTCTTCACGGTTTAAAAAAAAAAAAAGTTCTATAAAAAAAAAATAAAAAAACTGTTCAGTGTCTGATGAGAAACATTTGCAAGTTGTTTTTAGACTTTGTTAAATTGCGAAAACGTCACTGATTAACTCACTTATTTATCCGCTCCTCTTGTCTTGGCTTGATTGTTGCTTAGTGAGTCATTTTTAAAAACAGCTAAAGGCTATTAGGTTAAATGGATTATGATGACTGTAAGCAGCTGAGGAGCTTTGTTTACTGTACAGCAGGATTATCCTGACACAATTACAATCAGCTGATTGCTAACTGATAACGGCTGAATGCGGTGCGCCTCCATGAAACTCTGCTTCTTTGTCCTTGCTGGATTGATTCTCAAAAGCTGCAGTATTATTTGGAGCTAAGATTTGTGGTACATGGCACAGAAGTTAGTCTTATCAAAAGAATAATGGCGCCTCATCATACCATGCTAAAAGCTACGATTTTGTGGCTGGAGAACATTATAATCCTTTCTGCTTTCTATACAGTCGCCTGGGAGTTTCAGGTATTCTGACAGTCAGCACAGTCTGGTCCAAAAAAAGGTTAGCATTAAGGGTACAGCGGTTCACAAAAATGAATCAGAATTCTTGTTGGGTTAAATTCTGATGAGAGGGAGCTTTGGAAAGGGACTCTATTATGGTCATATTTCTGTTGGTATAAACAGTATTTTTTTATTTTTTTTTCCGGCTTTGGTCAGGTTTGAATTCTTTGTTGCTGCAGTTTTCTGGCCTTGCACATTAGTTCGTTTCCTTCCTTCTCATCAGTTGTATTTACATTTTTGTGTTTCAACTTGGTTTTTCAGTTCATGGCGGAGTCAGCTTGTGGTGGAGCCAGCTACATAAATGATCAGAATTGTTTGTGAAAACACGTCGGACAGTCAGACATAACCAACGTAATTTATTACCGTCCAATGAAAAACCTTAAAATTGTCGGGCATGTTGACTGAAATGCTTTTCTTCTATAATCTAGCAAATATATTGCAATAAAAATGAAAGTTGGCCAATTATTGTACTGATGTCACACATGATATGCTGCTGCCTCAAGCATCTCTGTGTTGTGTGTTGATCATTGTATGTTGCTATAAAATGTATATATTCATGGATATTATGGTGTCTGAAACTTGGTTTTATCATTAATTTCTAAAAGTGTCCCTGAGTCAATGTATACAGTAGAAAGTCAAATTTTGCTACAGCTGACAATGAAGTTTGTGAAGTGCAAGGTTAATGTTAGCATGCTAAATCTTTTTTTTTTTTTAAATATGATTCGATCTTTCTTTTTATAAAATATTTCAGTGTGGTTTCAGTTGATAATGTCGAGACACAACTTGCAGAAAACGTTACTCATTCTTCTGTAGCTTGGCGATTTGTTTTGAACATCTTATAGTTTAATGCTTCAGATTATCTCTAGGAGCTCTTTCCTACTCAGCAGCTGTTTGTGGGCAGCATACAGAGAAGGTGACAAGATGCAGAAAGGCAGAAAGGTGCACCAGTCAATACAGTCTCTCTGTCACTGTGACTTTAAAAGTCGGTGGTAACTTAGTGATTGCATACGCATTGGTTCTAATATCAGCAGCTGAGTAAAGATAACGCTGCTGATTATATGGGGGAGTATTTCTGTATTTCTTCACATTGAAACAAATGTGCAACAGTGTATTGGGATCAGCTGTGAAGTGTTCTCAGAAACGGATTCGGTACAGGCTGATCATTCATCCAATTCACAAACAAACAGTTCCATCCTGTTTTCTAAATGGATTTCCTTGAGGGATTTGTACATCAACCAACACCAACGTTTGGTTTCGGGTTTCTCTGGCCAGAAAAGGTAATTTGTGCCAGTCTTTCCATTCTTTCTGTGTCAAGCATCCGTGACACTGTGAAGCTCATTGTTCAGCTGTTTATTGTGTCAAACATTTCAGGCCAGTTTGAAGTGTAACAATGAATATGAGTGGGCAGCTTGCTGAATGCATGCCTTAGAAAACACAAACACACTGTACAGGGCTGACGGAAAGTTTAAAAAATGAATAGCTGCACGAAACGGATTGAAAGCCAGTGCCGACGCCTCCATCACAAACTGTCTTGTTATGAATTATTTTTGAGGGACGATTTCCTTCGGTAGTGGAAGCTCTCTCACCACAACGTGACGAAGGTCATGCACCAGATTTGAACTCAGGATGTTGCATTGATGTGGAATGCAGTGTTGACCACGGAGCCGTTGGGAAACGGCATTTTTCACATTGTGTTTGAAGCGAAATGAGGAAAGATATTGTGTAATCATTTCCCGCTGAAGCTCTGCGGCTGTGTGAGACTCCCGATGAGTGACTGATTCTTGCGACTGTGTTTTCTGACTGTGTTTGTGTGGCGTTAATGTGAAACGAGTGGGTGAAATATTAATTACTTTGCCACTTCTGATGTGCGGTGCCATGCCCGGCAGCATGCTCATTGCCTCGCTTGGTTTAGATGTATGTGATAATAGAACATGTTGAAGAAAAAAACTTTAATTATCCAAACCGTTTGGAGGACTGAATTATTCATTACAAATTTTTGTTTGGAAAAGGGGGAGTCTGACCTGTGTCGAGTTGTTGTTGCCCAGTCATTTACAGTAACGTTCAAAACTGAACTACTTTCAGATTTTTCACATTGATGCTGCAACATTTTGGGATCTTGCTGAGCTTGTGCGTGATAGAACATCACAAGGTAATGGCTAATTGTGAAGGGGAAAGTAAATTACTCATATTTTTCTTTTAAATTCACAAATAAAAGTGTGAAAACTAAAACCGCACATCATTCTTGAACACAGCATATCCTTGGTCGAAACGGTTTGGAAGATGGATAGAGCTAAACACAGGGCAATCCTGGGAAGAATCGTGTTAAAAGCAGCAAAAGACTTGAGTCTGGGGCAGAAGTTCACCTTCCAGCTTGAATACAAAGTCAGAGCTACAATGGAATGGTTTTAGATCAAAGCAGAAATGGTCTAGTCAAAACCCAGATATAAATATTGAGCTTGTTTGTAAAGGCAAATGGGCATACATTTTTGCCAAATGTTGTAGACATTCCCCAATAGCAGTAAAACGTGGTATTGATTTGGGGGATAAGTGATAGTGCCAACATTTCAGATTTATAGTTGTAAAAAAAAAAAAAGTCAAAAACTGTCATTTGTGATGTGTGTGACTGATTTCACAATCTTTACAATTTTTTTATGTTTTTATGATGTAAAGCACTCTGAACTGCCTTGTTGCTGAAATGTGCCATGCAAATAAACTTGATTTAATTGTTTGATTTTACTCCCACTTCACAAATTATACACTAATTAAGCTAGCTACTATTGAAGCATGAGAAAATGTGCAGAAGTTAAAGGGGTATGAATAGTTCTGTTTTCAGATCTCTTATTGTTTTTTAATAGCTCCATGATTTGCTTGAGCCTCTGAGTTCTGAGCTCGAGAAGATATTGGAAATTAATATATGAATCTTGACGTTCGAGCCATGCTACTCGCAGAGACGTGCTCAGAGCTGGAGTTGGAGCAATCTCTGGAGACGAGCAGTCAGATTCAAAGCAAGCAGAACGACTGCCTTACTGTAATAGTGAAAAAATACTCCAGGGATATGCTTGAATCAGGACTGCTGTTGTATTCTTCTCCTTCCATCTCCGTACGTGTTTGCACTCCTTGTGTCTCACCCTGCTGGTTTTCTTTTTCTGTTGCTCAAGCTCTTCTCTTGCTTTCAACAGTAACACACATAAGACACATTTGATCTGCATGTGTAAGGGACTTAACAACAAGCTCTAAAGGCTTAGATGCGATGACTTACTTCCTGTGCCAAGATGTATATGAGTCAGTGCATGTTACGATGATTCTGTGTGCAAATTTGCTAACAGTTCCACAAGTGAGCACCTCTCTGTAACGGCCAACAAGCAACAGTTACAACCAATATTTAAGAGTGGAGCAATGATTTGTTGTTTCACCTAACCCTAACCTGAGCAAATGATCAACTGACCACTGAAACCTTTCTTGTTGGGGTTTGCTGTAGAGAAAAGAAATCCTCCTAAACTCTTAGTTAACTTCAACAAGAAAGTAAGTGAAACTTTCTGAAAGATAAATTCCACCATATCAGTGATCATCCAGAGACAGCATGGCAGATCGTCAAATAATAATAATACTAATAATAATACTACTTCTAATAATAATAATAAAACAAAACAAAACAGAGATTCAGATGTTCCAGGAAGAACAAAAGTGAGTTAGGAATATGTTGAAAATTTTCTCGGGAGATATAATCTTGATGAGTCAAATTTCCTCCGGCTTTGGTGACTACTGTCAAGTGATGGTGATATACAAGCAGTGTTATGAGACTGCTGGGAGATTTTTCCTTTATTCAGTTGAAAGAAAAACAATCCTTTCAACTATTACAGTGCTATTTAGTCATTATAGGCTTGTGCTTATGCAGGGAATACTTTGGGAATACTTGGGGATTTTTATGTATTTATTTTAACAACAACAACAAAAAAAAAAAAGGTTAAGACGTTTTGAAATTCTTTGCAATCAGTAAGGAAACTGTTTGCAGTCAGCAGCTAACTCTTAGTAATCTACAGTAAAATGTAAGACTGGCCATATTTATTTATTGGCTCATTGGGATCAGGATTGAAGTAGTGTGATCTCAAAATTATAAATATAAAAAAAATCCATCCTTATTTGTTCAGTGGAGAGTATTTAATTTAATATGCTTACTATTTAAGTTTCTTCTCTAACTTTTCACAGAGTTGGAGCACAGAGACAAAATGATTTATGACTATTCCTTTTATCATCCACATGTTTTCCTCGGGGTTTAGCACCCTGGGCATGTTTCAGCTGATGTAATGATCAGTACAGGTAAATGAAACATGCACTAACATGCGTCTGCTAAATTAGCATTTCTGAACTTGACCAAATGCACTAAATTACCTGAACTCTGCCACGGCGTCCTCGTCTAATTTATAGACCTGTTCCTCGATGTGTTTAATGTCCTTTCTCTGTAGGTTTTGTGTGCGTTTCTCATAGCGCATCCAGTCAGGAGCCGACAGTAATCCTGAGCCAGCAGGCCGCACAGTAAGAGGAGAAATAAATTTAAAAAAAGAACTGAACATTAAAAGAGTAAATGTGGAATAAACTGAATAAAAGTGGAGATTACCTGAATGTGAGTTTTAATTGTTATATCATAGCTCCCATTAGCTTAAAAAATGTCTCACCAGCCAATAAGTTAACAGTTAAAATGGCTTCCTGAGAATGCCAGGCTGTGCAACACTTAATCTCAACAAAAGTCAGAAAATCTACACTAAAAATCTTATAATGAGAGCCCAAGGGAGAGTGTTGTCCTAAACTGACCTGACTCCAGTCCAAAGTTTGTATTTTCTTTCACCTATTCTTATTATTTTACTGTGTCCTTCTGTGTGATGACAATCTGCAACATTTTTCACACTTGCAGCTTTTGTTCTAAAAATGTTTGGCTGTTTTTGGGGGCGGCGGTTTCTTCTTGACTCCATTGCCGCCGTGTTTTCCAGTGTCTGCTGAGTGCTCTCTGTGGCATTGAGAGGTAAACGCAGGAAGTGTGTTTATGTCAGACTGAGACTGTAAAAGTGGAGTGGTCAGGAAGAGTAGATGTGAAGAAGCAATGCTGGACAGGAGGGTTAGCTTTGTACTGTAGGGTTTACATAAACATAACAAGGTTTTTCTAGAACATATCTCCAAATCTTACAGAAGTGCAGATGAACTCATCAATTAAGGAGGAAACAACCTTCCTGTCCAAGGCACTTTCTTGTCATCATTAAATCCAAGAGAGAGAGAGAGAAAAAAAAGTTTGAGCTGATTGGTGTACTGCCTGTGAAGTAGCTGTTGCATTCATTGCCCGCAGCTGCCTTCTAGTTCAGTCCTGTGTAGAGTTAAGACCTCCCTGCCTCTCTGCACCCATCAAGTCCAGCTCAAGGCTGAATGAAGGCTTTTAAATACCCAAGATGCTCGCTGTGCTTCTCCCTTTTCCTGACTTCACGCTTCTCTTTTGATTCCCCTTCTCTCCCCCTTTACTTTAGATTTTTCTCCTTCTTCCTCTCAGTCGATAAAACCCCTGGCAGGTCTCAGTTCTGCCACCTTCTCCGACTCTCCTCGTCTCTCGTTCTGTGTCGTCAGTCATGACAAATCTGATTGGATTTATAGGTATAGATACAGATTGTGGGCTTGGCAGCACGTATTTATACTCCTCTCTGTGTTGCGGCCCAAGGCCTATAATAGGGTTAAACTGCAGTAGGTTATATTTATGTTCATATGTCTATCTGTCAAAATCAATATGGAGATTTAAGACTTCTTTTCCATGAAGCAATGTGTAACATTACAATAGAAGAAGCAGGAGGAACAAAAAATTTGACGCTTTACTTGAACACCAAGTCATTACATTCCTAGCCTGGTTTTCTAAATGAACAAAGTGATATTTTCAATTTAACTCATCTAAGAGAAACCTTTCCCAAAAGCTGTTGATGATAAACGGTGCAGGAACGAATACCGTTGTCGTAAACTCAGACTGCATCTGGCATGCATAGCAGTTTGTTTTGACTAAATCTATGAACCCTCAAGGCCATTTGAAGTGTCATCTCTTGAACGCTCCCAAAACGTCTTGGGCTCATTTTCACAGACTTTCGGTGCATATTTAGGTTACGCCTCCTAACTGGTTGGTGATCATTAGAACGAGCCGCATAAATAACGCATACACATTATGTTCTTCATTACAGTGAATGTCCATTTCAGGACAGAACCTGTGATTATCTGCAGGCCTTTTAAATAATAGCACTGCAGAATCAGAGCCTATCGATTTAGAATCGCGGAGACGCTGCCTCTGCTGCTGAAGCAGCTGCCCTGTTATTTGCTGACTGCTTGAGGCAGAAAGGCAGCTCATAAGAGCGTGTCGCAGAGCCGAACACGGCGGAAAAACGACACGCCGTGGAAGTGGAAATGTCTTCCCATGTGTGGGTTCACGAACCCCGCATTGTGGCATTAATTGTAACTATCCCTTTGTGAGGGATGACTATACCTGAAGTCATTTCGAGACAGGCTTAACAGCACAATAAACATTTATTGTATGTGGCAGCAGACAGTGTTTGGTAAATAAATGAGCAGTTATTGTGGGGATGAAATACTGCTGGGCCAAAAAAATAAAAAATAAAAAAGGGAATAAAGAAAATGGCTTCTTCTGAACATAACGTTACACCAGCTGTAGGAAATCCATCTTTATTGGGCTTTTTATTTACTGCTGTTTGTATTGTAAAATTTTGATGCCACCAGATGGGAAATCACAACTTCACGATTATTTAATAGGCCTATAGAACCAAAGGCCCGCTTCAGTAATGAGTCTGAACTCGTGGGAACGCTGTCTTTGAGGTTCCCAGCTTCTGTTTCGTCACCATATTCCCCAACAGTTAATTACAGGCTCAGTTCGGCACTCTGAGGCTGGATCTGAGGAAATGCATGCTTCTGATCAAGGAGCGCATGGTTTTTCCTTTCGGCTCAGAATGAGTTTCTTTGACCGAAAGTCAGATGGGAGAACGTTTTTGCGGTGTGCCTTTCACTTCACTCGGTCCTACTGACGATCCTATCGGCATTATCTTCTGCTGGGACACGGAGCCATGCACAGAGTGTGTAGTGTGTGTGGTGTGCATGCACACTGTTTTGCCTCTATGCAGCTATGCCGTGCCACAATATTTTTAGGGCTTTTGATGCAGTGAAAGGTAGGCAGGAATCAGCTGTATTGATTACCCTTTTATGTGCATCAGAATGAACTCAGTTCCAACTTTGATTGCATAAAAAAAAAATGCTGTGCTGTTTCTGTGCCAAATCTGCTGACTGATACCTTTGCACAATGATATAATTGTTGTTACTTTTTTTTAGCATGCCTGCAAACTGTAGCTTTAGAAAAGGATGTTAAATAGCACGTGTCAGTAAAATTCTGCCGAACTGAATTTTGAATTTAAATGTTCAGTGAGATTGATGACAGGAAAATGAATCACTAAGACTGAATCAAAACGGTGTTAAAGGTTTCACATTTAAGCAAACCAGGTCTTTGCAGCTTTTCCGCTCATATTTTTCTACTTATGCTATTTTTGTTGTTTCAGTTTAATTGTACACAGTATAATCATGTCACATTTTACTGGAAAATGTTTTGAAATGATTTAACATATTATTAATATATGACATCACAAAATCTGTTTTAATGGGGTTGGGTTTGCTTTTTATCTCCACTTTCCGTTTGTATGAGTGAATAAATGTCTTCTATTGTCGCTGAACTAGGACAACAAAACTCGGTGCACTAAACGATTGCAGAACACATGAATGAAAATGTGGTAAAACAGTAATAAATGACTAAAACGTTTAACATTCAGGAATCTAATAAATGCACAGTACGGATGTTTCATGGGAACCGTTGAAATTATCTTGATTTACACGTCTCCCTATTCATAAAAACCCTTAAAACGATGTTTCCTAACAGGTTTCTATTTATAAACTGTATTTCAGTTTGTTCTGTTCCATCTGGTTTAAAGGCGAAAGCTGTCAGCATGAAAGTACGTGATTACCTTCAGTCATAATAACCAATTTGTCCTTTTACACACTATTATGGTTTCAGCGAGCACACAGCCTGCTATCTGCGTTGCCTTCAACCCCCCTCCCCGAATCAGATACCAGGCAGCAAGCCGTCTCTCTGAATTGCAATGTCATTATCAAGACAACTGCTCTTGTAAAATATTAATTTCAATTTCTCTTTTAGCTGATGGGGTGGAAAAGAAAACTTTTCAATCTAAAAACTGCATGCATAATCAAGCAATTTGATTATACAATCGGAATCAATCACAAAGGTGGGAGTTTGTGTTTCAGTCGAGGTTAAGAGTTGTGAGTCTGCGGTGGTTATATTGGTTCAAGCGGTAAGTACCCAGATAGGTGTGTGTTATGTTCATGTGGCGATGCTGTGATTCAGAAAGCCTCAGAGTGAAACAACATGAAACGGATGTTCCTCACACTATAGCAACGACATGTCATGCTTTTTGTCTTTTTTCCTCTCCCAGCTTTACTGCCACCATATTACCCTGTGCCACTTCGGCAGGATAATTAGATCAAGTGATAGATTAGCGATACTGCAACTCCCTCACAGCTTATCCTTTCATCAGCTCCACGCACCAGTGATATTAGGCAAAAGAGCCTCAAAGCGTATCAGATCTGTCTGCCAGTCTGATGATAGAAAGTTGCTGTTCCAAAGCCGCTCAGATCGAGCAGATGTAAAGAGAGCGTCACACAGATCAGCTAATAGAGCAAGGTGTGTCGCACTTTTCTCTAGTTTCCTAAAGATCGGAGAGCACTCACGGTCGATCTCGGCTGATTTTTCAAGGATTCTGAACATGAGCAACAACTTATTGACAAGAGGGTTGACCTGGATATATATTTGTGTGTGTGTGTGTGTGTGTGTTTGAATTTGTGTTGCATCTTCAGATGACAAAAAAAGAAAAACAATTGATTCAGATAGTTATGCTCTAGATTAGTGTTTATCAAACCTTTCAGCTACAACTCCCCAGAGTACACAATACCAGCGTAATGCACTTGTATCCCAGACTAGTGGAACCTGCAAACATCTCCACTAAATCAAGTAAATCAACAATCGATTTAGTGCTTTTATCTATTTGTAAGTTCTGTTTGTAGCTCTTCTCACATTTTAGAGCATTATTCGACTTTGTCATGATAATATTTTGGATTTTAATTTCTGATGAGTATCTTAAGATGTCACACCAGAGCTGCTGAATTGACATAATGACCCAAGTCGCACTTTAGTCACAAAAACAAAGACTCAAGACTTGACCTAGACTTAAGCTGTGAAGACTGTTATAGTCAGACTATAAATGGCATGCAAGGAGAAATATGTATGTAATTGGAGACTTGAGAATTTATTTGGACTGGAATTAAAATGAATAAAACTTGACTGGGAATTGCCTGTGAAAGTCTGATGCGACTTGGACCTAATAAAAAAAGGACTGCTATCTCTTTGCATACATGACAATTTTGTAAAATATTTCATATAAAAATGTGAACAAATCTCAAAGTCAAATGTGAAAATACTACAGGAGAAACTGAAGGAGAAAAGAAAATACGTTTTTATCTAATAGATATGGTAATGATTTTATATTATCTGGTTATTTAAACTGAAACAAATAATTTAAGTGTTAATAATTTGACTAAAATGCATAAGAGGTATTGCATAATTACTTACCAATGTTGAAAAGCTGTCCTCCTAAGATGGGCTTTGTTCAGTGATCAACCGGCCAAGTATTTGGAAATCTAAAGTATCTGTTCATTACAATAAAACTAAATAGAAAACAAAAAACTGTCTCAGTCAGCAAATCATCAACAAAAAGGATGCTCTTTGATTCCATCTGATTTTTTTTCTCTCTAATATTTTAAGTATTTAAAAATAGTATCTTTTTGCATCAGTTTACTAGTGTTTTCGCTGGGATAAAAGTATTCGAGGTACATTTTCTAAAACTAATACAGCTGTGCATGCGAGGTGGTGAGTGGCTTATTACCGATATCAATTCATCTACTGATATCAGTTTTTCCACTGAAGTCTAAATCTTTGCGATGGCAGCAAAGAGACTCAGCTGCTGACTGGTGGGGGTGGTGGGGGGGGGGGGGGGGGGGGGGTCACGCTCTTGTCTCTGTGTCACATTCAGACAGAGAGAGACGGCGCTTTGTTTGGCCTGCCAATGAAAAGCTCGTCTGTCTTCCACTTCTGATCTTCTCAGGCTTGAGGCCAAGCAGGGAACAGAAGGAGCCTTTGCACAGCGGCAGAGCCCTCTGCCAGTGAGGCGCAGAGAGGCCGTGCAGAGCCGTAACATGGAAAACAGCAGGGGAACTAAACCTCTCGCCTCTCATGCCCAGAGCAGGGCGGAGAGGTCTCTTATCTAAACGCGGGGGGAGGCGTTTACACGCTGTTACTGGGGAGGTTGGAAAAATATTTATATGGAAAAAAAAAAAAGAAACTTTATGGGTGTGTTTTAATCAGAGGAAGTTGCTGATAACTAAACACATCAAAGCTGAAATAACGAAAGAGGTGATAGGTTGTTATATTTTCATTTTGTGTGTGTGTGTGTGTGTGTGTGTGTGTGTAGCTGCAGTTTAAATGTTTGAGACCACATATATGTAACTGTTGTCTAATCTTGTGATACATAAACACTCCAATTAGGTGTTTTTTTTTTTAACAGCAGCAGTGGTTTATGGAGAGAGAGGGATGGGAAGAGTGGCTTCCTCAGGCAGAGAAGATCATGCACTGCCATCTTGTGGTTTGTAGCATCAATCACCCAGGGAATGATTAGCTCTCACCACCTCTCTGTTTTGGAGATGTTTGAATTAGGAGGAAGCCCCATGAGAGGAGGACAAATCTCTACAGAGCTGCATGTCTTAGAAAACAAAAAAAAACAAAAAATCTTTCTGTTTGGTTTTCACTGTTAGAAGATTTTTCTTAAGCGCTGTGGCTCCCACTTAAGTGTGTGTGTGCATATCAGAGCTTCCCTGGGTTCATGCACAAAATAAAGGCAAAGACAGGTTGAAGGTCTGTTGTGACAAAGTGGTGAGTCAGTCTGTTAGAGGGCAAACACAGAACATGATGTTTCTGACGTTCAGTACTTGTGTTATCTGTGTTTATGTCAGACAGACCAACTCCCAATATCACTAAACTAGGCGAGCAAAGGGTAAGAAACCTTGGATGGTTCGCTTATTATTTTGGGGAATGAACACGCTGTTGGTATTGCCTGATTACTGACTACATGTATTATAAAGTGTAGTTTTTTTTTTTTTTAGATAAAAATGCAATAGAATAAATTTGACAATAGAGTGTCTTGCAAAAGATCTAATACCCAATTGAATTTCTAAATCACAAACTTGACTTTATTTAATCATAGTTTTAGATTAAAATGGTGCATAATTTGGAGGAGGAGGGAAAAGATGCATGCTTTTTAACTTTTTCTACAAATAAAATCCAAAAAGTGTGTAGTGTTTTTATATCTGGCTCTTCTGAGTCAAGACTTTGTAAAAATCAACTTTCAATGTAATTCCAGTTTTTTGGTTTAGAGATTGATTTTTTTCCCTGTTCTTTGTTTTGTCTTAGTCAGGGTGGATAAAGAATGTCTGTCAACATCAGTTTTCAAAGTTTGCAATATTATATATCAACCACACAGATTTCCAATATTGCTGCTTTGGCTGTATGTTTGGGTTGATGTACTGCTTGAAAGTGAACCGCCGTCCCAATCTTATCCTTGACCTGTCGAGTGTATTCCATAATGACCTTCCTTCCTTTTTATTATAAGCCCCCCTAAAAATGGTAAATTTCCTTCTACTTCAGAAAAATGCCCTACCTCATGTTGATCATCGCATTGCATCCTAGTAATAGACTTTGAGGTTTGTGGTTGTAACGTGACAACCTGTGCATGCTTTTTAAACCCCTGTAGTTGTTTAAATGGCAGGAAAAAACAATTTGAACTTTTTTGCATAAAATTATGCATAGATGGCTTATAAGCCGTTGTCAGAGTTGGCGGTTTTTAATCCTTGTAGGCTTGACTCAAAGGTTAATTGTCTCAGCTCAAGTGCGAGGACATGAGTCACCGTTGTTAAAGATCTAATAAGGCCGTCTGGTGTCTCACTCCCTTTTCTCTGCTTTTTTTTATTTTTATTAATCTGATCTGAGCAACCCCAGTTTTACAATTCATCAGAGTTTCATATGACTGTAAAACATTGACTGGTCATAAATGTCAGGAAATCTGAATAATTTATTCAGTTTTTACAATGTTCTTAAATAAATGAAAGCTAAAAATGTGAGTAATACTTCAGAAAGGGTTTGGTATTGCAATATAAAAAAATACATAATGTTTAGCTGTACTAAAGTGATTGTATTGTGGGAAGGGAGTGGAGAATCCATTTGTGTGAAGAAGTTTTTTTAATAAGGGAAGGGAGCAAGGATAAAAGTGAAGATTGGTGCGTGTGGGGTTATTTAGTTTTTACCATTTTCATCAAGACCTTTCAGATGATCTCATGAAATCAGGAGAGAGAGACAGAGAGAGAGAGAGAGAGAGAGATGTACTGTAGTGATGTCGTCTCATGAGTGGGTTCAGTTGCTACCAGGCGCTGCTCACTGAGCAGCTACTGCTCTACAAGAAGGAGGTCAAGAAGGACACAACTGCTGGAGAAAAACAAAATCCACCCACTCCGATTTTTGTTCACAAAACCTATCATATGGCTTCTTGGGAAAAAATAAAATAAAAAAAATCATCTCTTTTGCATTTAGCTTCTTTCACTTTGCTACAAAAACGAAGATCGCAGATGCAACTATTTATTAGCCAAACATTTTGAATTTACGAGACATACTTCGAAGGAAAATGATTTTGTCAATTTATAGATCATGTTGTTTCTGATCAAATAGAGGGGAAAAATCAGCAATTGCAACATATTTATAAAAATGGTGTTCCAGAGGCCACGGTTAGTGCTTTGCTTCCTTTCCTCTGATTTCTCTAGCAGCTTTAATTCTTTGGAGCACAGATTTTTCTTTATCAGTCAGGTTCTAATGTTCTCATTCAGACAGGTCAGCTTTGCAGGACCAAGCTCTTTGATCGCCAAGTTCTCCTTGGGTGATATGCCTCAAAACAATCTGACCACACATTTTTAAAGTTTCTTTTGAGGCTTAGGAATTATTTCTTTAGTTTAAAATTGCTTACAGTTTCAAAAGATATTTGAATTTTTTTAGGACAACTTCAGACCACTGTGAGAAATAAATACTTCAGACTGCACAAATAGAAAAACTATGGAAATTGGGAATATACTAATAATTCAGATTATTAGGGAGGGTTTTTTATTTTATTTTTTTATTTTATTTTTACCCTAATAAGAATGAGTAAGCTGTGCAGGCCACTGTGTGGGTTTGTGATTTGGAGTGCACGCCGTCTGTGCAGTCCTGAACAGAATCCTGCAGCTAGAGTTAAGCAGCTCACATCAGACTGTTCACCAAGGCCAGCTGGATCAAAAAGGGGCCATATGGTGAGAGAGGACAGCGGGGAGGTTGGGAGAAGAACACCAACATGTGCAATATTTGTACATCTAAAAGCCCACAAAGCAGCTTCCAAGAAGTTGGACCCGCTGTCAGTGTTTTTAAAGGATTCCTTTAACTTTTCGTACATTTGCAGTTTAGGTCTACATTCAGGCCTGTGAGGGATCCAATGTCAAGGGAGATTTTATATCGACCGTGGAGTAGTTTGGAGCTGCCTCGGGGTCGCTTCGTACTACAGTGTGGGCAGGTGCCAAATCCCACTGGAAAATGAAATCAGCATTTCCATAAACCTCGACAGCAGAGGGAAGCATGAGGTGCTTTAAATTTCCTGGTAGACTGCTGCACTGGCTTTGGACTTGATAAAGAACACTGGACCAATATCAGGAGATAACATGGCTCTTCAAATCGTCACTTAGTGCAAAAAAAAAAACCTCACATTGGACCCCAAGCAGTTTGGACTCCATCTCTACCACCAGATTTTTGGGGCGTTATTTCTAGAAGAAATGCAAAATTTACCTGAAGATTTAGATTTTTGAGCAACAGTCCAGTCTTTTTCCTCCTCCGCCCAGGTAAGACACTTCTGACATTGTCTCTGGTTCATTATGGATATAACAGAAGCAATGTGACATTTGCAGCCTGTGGATATGCCAGTGTTTTGAAAAGGATTGTACAACAAACTCTCTGATGGACTTTGCTGCACAATTCCCTCAAAGCAGCCGTTATATTTGTAGCGGGTACAAATTTTTCAACAGTACTTCTTCCTACCAAGCAACTATTCATTGATATATGCAGATACAGCACCAGGTCAAATGGTAAGCTTTTTACGGTGTGCCCTTTTGTAGCTTACCCTCCAACCTGCTGGACAATTATCAAGCCAGCAGATCTACCACATGGCCATAACATAACAATGTACTTTTTTTTTTGTAATTTACTGTTAGCTAAAAGCTATAATTATCAAAATTAATTCACAAAAGTTGCAAATGTGTCTCAAAAAATAGATAATTGAAATAAGTTTTAAATTGGGTTTTTCTGCGCTGTCTTATTTGCGGTCTTCTGCAAAGATTGTGTCAGACTGTTCCTTTTTCTTTTTGTTGAATTAAACCAAACCCCAGTGAACACAACTTGACAGACATAAAATAGTATTTTGATACCAACTAGCTGATCCCCTTAGAGCTGTATCCTTGAATTTCAATTAGCTATTGGCGTTCAGGGATGGTGCATCTCACAGGTCCTATACCCGGTCTTTGCTGGATCTTAAAGACACAACTTTCAGTTGCAGAGTTGAGTTTTCCTCTCCGCTCCTGTAAGAAGCCATTGTTCACACACACCAGCACGTAGTGCACACATTGTGCAGCAGTGAGGGCACGCAAATTGGCCTGGAAGTGAAGTTACATGTCAAGCTTTGGTGGAATTGTACTTGACATTTAGAGGAAATTCCCACAAATTAACTGTCTAGAAGTGACATGAGAAGAGCTGCATTACAAGAGTTAAGCGGTTCAAAGTGCGAAGCTCTGTAAGTCGGAGGCCCTGGCATTCAGAATATCGAGTGAAATAAAAGGTAGAGCTAGTTTCAGATGTAGCGTGGCGCTGTGCTTGTTCACACATCACACGGGGTGTCCTATCGCATGCACGGTCTCACGCAGCACTTCATGATCAGTATGTCTGACGGCGGAAAGAGCTCTCATGCTTGATGATTACAGACTGAAGCAATTACGCAGTGGATGTAATCACGATTAGATGATGTGCATACACCATTACTACGCCAGACAGGTTCATTAACAAAAAAGACAGAGGTCTGATGTTATTATTCTCTTTGACCTTAAAGATCAAGATATCAACAGCACTGCATCAAGCGTGCCGCTCTGGAGACTGGAGGCCATCAGCCTGGGATTTCTGTTCCATGATTGTGTGTAGGTGTGTGTTTCTTTGTTTCCTTTTTTATGAACTTTTCTTGTATTTTCATTAACCTTCTGAAGACAAATAGGCCTTTCAGGGACTAAGGCCTGGTCCTAATGCTGCAGACACTTTTATATTTAAAAATATACTATTAATGGTTAGAGTTACAAGCTTCCATACTGAAATTAATCAGAGTCAAAACCCTATTAAGAGTAGGAATACAAACTTGTGTATGTGTGCACGTAGGCGTCTGTTTTTTCTTTTCACCCTCTCCCATCCCTGACAACCGTCCCGCTTTAGTTGCCGTTACCTGGTGAGAGCTTGAACAACATTATCATCTGCATTATTTAGTAGAAGCACAGCACAATGTGGCTGCTGTATGTATTTTACAGCATCTGTTCCGACTCATTTTGCAGCCAAAATGTCAGTTTTCAGTTCATAATCGAAGAACTGAAATAAAATGTCCATTGTTTGGACCTTAGCAGAGCTTATCAGACATCCTCTCTGGTTTCATGATGCAACCTCTGTGCAAGCTATACGTCTCTGGGCATGTCTGGCATTATAAAGCTCGGAGATGTTAGCAGCAACTGATTTGTAAAATATTTAAATAGGTAAGTCAGTTTCTAGTGCAGTTTGGAGATTTTTGTGGTCGATCTCCATCTTACCAAGATTGAAACGTTCTGGTCTGCTGATAGCAGTTTTATCCGATAATGATTTCTCTCAGGACTTTTTATTTCCATCAAATCAGCAGCAGTGCTTAATGGAAGCTAGCGCTGACTTGGCACCGGTTCTTTTGGTTTCCACTAAACTCTGCCTCGAAATAGATTCTTAACTCTCAGCTCTAACCCGAGCCAGAGGAAAGAACCACTTTTGGAGACTAACTAGAATGTCGTGTGATGTTTAAAACTGAAGTTAGAAATGAAAAATGTAAAAAAACAAAACAAAAAAAAAAACCCCAACAATAATAATAGTAATTACCAAAAGGTGAGATAAGCATTGAAAAACATCACCATGAAAAACTATTGCTCATCCTAGAGATTCAGTTGTTTAGTCCTCCACATTGAGCCAATGTTTTTCAAATCAGCTACTAAACACTTTGCCTTTTCATAATGAGATGTAATAAATCCTTCTCTGAATACTGAGCTCAAGTGCTTTTAATGTTCTCTTGTTACCAATCAAAAATCGAAAGGATTCTTCATAAAATGATCAACATTATGTTATGTTATGCTGATCATCTTCTTCAGGCTGCTGATATCAACAAAATGTCTTAAGTCGGAGGCTTCTTCAGATTCGCTGTAATACGGACTGCTACAGCAGATCCTTTGTGCCGACAACCAACAACGTCTACAACAACTCTTGGAAGAATCTTGCAGTTACAACATCTGGGATTAATAACATACTTTTCAATTGACCTGAATTGCCAGGAATGATTATTATCACAAAGAAAAAACCAACCAAACTAAAAATGTCTTATTATTATTTGTGTTGAATTTAGCTTACAGCAGCTTTTGTGCTTCTCCTGACTTTATTTTTAACAGCTCAATATACTGAAAATAGCTCACTTTGTGTTTTCATATTTCTAAAATTAGATTTACCTTACCGACAGCCTCCACTCCACGTAGTATTTTTGTTGCTATGATATAGTGGTGCATTTATATCGCGGGTTCACTGACTGGAAACAGATTTTTTTGCTCATTTCTCCTGGTCAGAGCCGATCACCCCGTTCCCTAGTGGATTTGTCGGTGCATACTTTATTTGATTTATGTTTCCCCCTAAATGTAATATATAAAAGAAAGCATACCCAGTAGGTATCACTAGCTTTTTGGATCATAATGAGAATGTGTTTTTAAAGGACTCTGCAGAGAAAAAAAATCATTGATTCCAGCGGAGAGAGGGATGCTGTGGTGGGGCTCAGTGTGTGAGGAGAAAAGAAATTGGAGAAGAGAGGGAGAGAAAACAAAAAATGGAAAGGAGGGGAAATAGGAGGCATGATAATGAGCCCTACCTCTGACACATCCTCTTGTTTCTATGGAGACCTTGCAGCCAATCAAATGGCCCCGTCTGAGGACTGTACTACTGAGAGTAGATGAGAGGGTGCAGAGACGTATCCGCAGATGCTTCCCAGTATCTTCGAGATGCACAGTAATCCCAGTGAACCTTCCAGCAGCCTCCCTGCGAGTTGTGCCCTCTTTTCATTTATGTATGTGTGGCAGTCGCTGCCGACACTCCTACCTGTGAAGAATTACCAATCATCCTTCATGCCTTAGAACAGAGGCTGCACACCACACGGCTCATTTAGCTCCCGGGCTCCACATCCCCTCCCCACTCCCTCCTCCTTTCTTGCTGGTCCTCCACACCCCTCTGTACCTCCCCACCGTCCGTCAGCCTCTTGGATGCTCCTCATTACATCACGCACGCACTGCTCTGTGGCAGCCCATGTTTGTGACTGGGAAGGAGAGTGAGTGTGAGTGAGTCTGAGTGAGTGAGCCTGTGTGCACACGCCGTCCCACCATCACGTCCCGTTCACCAGAAGACAGGATGGACAAGCCAAGCGTGTGGCGCGCTGTGGTGAGCAGCACGGACCCCCGGAGGACACGGGACCCCGGGTCCCACCCGAGCAGACCGGGCTCGGCCATGGGCTACAGGCTCTACGACATGTGAGTAAAGCTTGATTGTTGTGAACACGGTCGGACAGGTAGACGGGCGGGCGGGCAGAGGCTCGCCTGCCTGGGCGGCGCTGGTGCGGCTCCCATTCACAGGCAGAGCAGTCAAGTGGGTGGCAGAGGAAAACACTGTGTCTGCCCACTCCACAGTCCATGCTGAGTCACCCACGGCTCTCAGACCTTGCTGTGTCTCTCCTGTTCCCTTCCCGTGTTCTTTGTAAACAACGTGTTCTGGGGATTGGGTGGCACGGTGGAGTGTGCTATTGTTTGGATGGCAGTCTCCAATAGCACCAAGATGCATGAATGCCATGTGTGTTCATGTAACATGATAACACCTCGGGGTTGTTTTGTGTTTGCGGAGCTGCCGTTGTAGCTGTGATCACAGCGGAGTCATGTGAGGGATGCTTTTAGAGCCTCGGGGAAACATGACTCATTTCTGCATGATGCTGTGACAGCTCGTACTGGGCACATGAGTCCCTTTCAGCCTCTGCTGTATTTTTGTGGGAGTGATTGTGGTCCTGTGCGTGATTGGTACAATCTCGGTGTGTGTGCGCGCGTGTGCGTGCGCGCACATGTGTGTGTGTGGCACAGCTCGTAAGTCAGCTTGTGCGTGTGCGTGCAAAATGCGGCTGGGTCTTTCATTTTATTTTAGGATCCTACACACAGTCGGTGTGTTGCAAGGTTTGCAATTCTTCCAAAGTAAACCATCTAGGAATCCGGCGAGGACAAAAGGTTGACAAAATGTCACGCTTGTTTTATTACCGTTTGGCAGTTGTGTAACAATTCTTCAAACCGACTTGTGTTGCCTTGTGCACAGTACAATCAGCTGAATAAGGTTTTTTGACTATATTCCTCTGCAGAGATACTATTAAATATGTTGTTATACCAAGTGAGGTCTGTCTTATAGATCCCTGTGAGCATGTGCACATATATTTTGCACATGCATGTACACGCTGATGGGTAATGTTAAATGACCCTTCCATGGCATGATAGGTGGGGATCAGTCTCCTTAATGAATGTGAGACCTTCACTGGTCTCCATTTAGCCTTCTGGAGGCAAACTGCTGCTGCTGCTCTTTTAGTGTCCTAAATCACTGCCTTGTATCTTTTCTTGTGTGCATTTTCTCAGTTTAACAACATGAGGAAGAATTTGCTACATTCCTAAATCTGATATGCTTTTGGAGCTGCACAAAAAGCAAGTGGACATCTGTTTCTGCAAACAGATGTCTGCCTGTTAAGAATCTAAGAGATTCTTAGATTGAATCTCTGGTTCAATCTAAGAAAAGCTTTAGCCGTACAAAGTGATGTGACCGGTTCAAGGGACAAACCTCACAAAGATGATGCAAATCCACTACTTGGTTTAACGTCGGTTCGTGGAGGACAAAGGAGATTTGTGAGGGATGGGTACTAAGACTGCCAGTGTCTTGCCAATAACTGGGGTTGGCAAGACAACGTCTGTCCAAATCCACGGACAGAACGTCCGTGGATTTACGGACGTTCTGTTGAAAATCACATTTCATCATAGCTGGCAGCTCAGCAGCCCTCTGGATTCCTAAAGCTGATTGTACCTCATTGGCGGGCCAGAAGCAGAGATGTTTCTCGAGCATTTAAAGATAAGACGTCACTATTTTGACAGGCATTTACAGTTATATAAATAAGTATAAAGAACAAGATCCAAGGAACTATTCTAGCCCTCCTTAATGATTTAGACTGGTAGAGGTGACATCACTGTGTGTGAAAGACCTGTCACTGTAAAGCAGATTAACTATTACTTAAGTTATAGACAAAGACAACATTTTTAAAGTGTTGACATTTTTAAAGTGCTTTTGGCGTCTTAGCAATTAGATTGGCTGGCACAGCTAGAATTTGAAAAGTCCGATTTTCTCACATGTTCCCTGCAGAATGTAGACGTAAATTCTTACCTTAGCACACCAACCTATCCAGTATGTTCCAATACACTGTGACTCTCAACCCTTGTTCTTCAGAACCACTGTTCTTCATGTTTTAGATATGAATCTTCCCCAGCAAACTTGATTCACATAATTGCATTATTTCTTAAGTTTGCCATTAAGTACTGCAGAAGCCTGGTAATCAGGAATTTATTTTTATTCAGTTGTGTGGGAGCACACAAACACCTAAAACAAGCAGGGCAGTCAGCCCTGGAGACGAGTGTAGAAAAACATTATCATAAAAGAAAGAAATTTGAATCTACAAAATGTAAAAGCAGAAAAATGTTGTACCTAATTGAGCCTTCCTGTTATCTTCTGGAAATCTCTCTGTCTCGCTCTTTATGGCCGGAATAAAACAGGTATGTTGGCAAATGTCCTAGAAAAAAGAAACGTGAATATTTCACTGTTATATAGCAAAATGTCTGTGTTACCATCTAAATCGTCATCATTCTAAACACTCTACTGATCCTAATAATTGCCAACATTGAGTCTTTCATCAGAAATAGCATCCACAATAAAAAGTGCCACTGGCAGCATGGCCAACGAGTGCTTATCTGTTGCATTCACTGATTTGAAAGAAGTTGGATGTTTGAGTGTCCCACCAGTAAACAGCTGATTATTATTATTTTTTTTTTTGTGCTACTTATACACTTTGCAGATGTAGAAAATACTTTTTGGCTTCAATTTGTGTTGCATTTTTATGTTGCAGATTAATTATATTTAGTAAATTTATTAGACTTGCTGGTAATTTTTGTATAACTTGGGCTCAAAAAAGAACCATGATTATTATTTTTTTAAAATAGCCTTTAGATCTGATCACAGTGCGTTGGTTGTTTTTCTACCCATAACAGCATGTTGTAATCGATTCCTTGGAGAAGCTGTACTATTTAATCTCCAGATAAACACCGATAGGGTAAAGCATATCAGTTGAAGGCTTTACCCTTCAACTGATATAATGTCATGTATCCTCAGAGGGCAGCTGTGTTATGAAATGTTTCCAGGAGGAATGCCCTTTCCCCCCCATCCCTGGCGGAGTCATACTTAATGCAGTGCTCCTGTTCAAGTGACGCCAGCGATGATGAAAAATAGTGCGTCACCAGAGCTGTTAGGCACTGACGGCACATTCCTTTGCTATAAGCTTGAGCCTTCTGACAACACAGTGTGTTTGGTCTGCAGACTGAGGGAGTATGCAACTGGCAGCGCTGCTCTGAATATGCCTCCATTGCAGACTGCAACTGTAGGATGCCTGGTCCAATTGCATAAGACAACACCATCCAAGGTTGTGCAGTGCGAGCACACAATCTGGCATTGAGGATGCTGTCAGCACACATATCAAAGCATACGGAGCCTAATGCTATAACGCAAGATGTGAGGCAGTTGTTAAATCAGTTTGATATCAGCTTTGGCTTTTTATTGGCTTTTTATAAACAACTACTGTCATGTGGCAAGGTGGACATAATCACTTTCTTTGGCACTGAGTCATTATGCCTAGGACCCTGTAAAGCACAGCTCAGTCTCCTCTGTTTCTGACTAGTAGGAACTTCGTGTGGCATTTCTTCTCCGGCTCCATCAATTATCCAATGAACGGAACAGATTGGATGAGAGAGGAATTTTATGCCATTCAATCAGGAGTAGGTGAAAAGGGATGACACATTAGTCACTATGTGTTTTGCATAAACCTCAATCAGCCCCAGCGTAGCTTGAAAAGCTGTCATTTCCAAATGAGAACTTCAACTGCAGGACATCTGCCGTCTGTCTTCCAGCTTCCAGGAGCTGAGTCTGCAGCTGGAGCTGCGTCAGCCATGTGGAAAGATGGTCAAAACCAGCGATGGCTGTAGTGCTCTCAGGGGAGCATCTCACTGAGTTAAACTTTCCTCTGGGGAGAGGCGCTTATTGATGCATCCGTGGTTTGAAACGGCCCATAATAAGCCCCTGCCTTTGCCAACGGCAACGTCAGAAGCGACAGCACGAAGGAGTGTGTGGTGCAATGGAAAAAGGATGCATTTCCAGAACATTTTGTTCCTGTGGACACATACGAGGATGCATTTGCGAACAGCAACGTTATACAAAGGAAACCAGATTAAGACATGAACAAGCATTTCCTGTTTTCTCCTCCCTGGGTTGTAATTCAACGGGGTCCAGTTGTGTGCAATGAGTATTTTCAGTCAGAATGATACATTTTGCACGCGCACATGTTCGCTTTCATGACTTCGGAATTTCTGCAAAGGTTTCATTCCCATGCAGCACAACGAGGCGTGATAATCCTGTTAGGCTTTGATTGGTAAATCACATTGATGTGCTAATGCTGACTCAGTTCATTCAGACAGCTGTGTTCAAAATAATTGCAGTCCAACATCATCGACCAAATCAATTCCTGTTTATGTTCCAAACCACAGTATAGCTTTACATGGCAAGATAATTAGGAGCTGGTGTAGCAGAGTAATAGAAAACCTGTAAACCCAACAATCATGACATGCAGTTTGCAGATTCTGTGTAATGTGTTAGAAGGTGGCCCTCAGTAAAGTGAGCAGGCATCATGATATGAGGGTTGTTCCTAGCCTATTACTGTAAAAGCCACATATGACAGAGGAACTGGTATTCTGCATCAGTGTTAGTTTAAGTTATCTTCTATGCTTCCTCCCTACGAATCTTCTGTTCTGTCATCTCCTTCACTCCCTCCGCTCTACACGGCTACACAGTTGCACTGCAGGATATGTGTGAGCTTTTATTAATGCATATTACTGTGCTGTAATTTTCATGCAAGATTGGCCTGAGTGACAGCTCCATGATAGTTGTTGGTTGTTAGCATTGTTGCCTTGCAGCTAAAGAGTGCCAGGTTTGAATGCCAGCGTGGGGTCTTTCTACACAGAGCTGTAGAAAGTGAAAAGCTGTTCACTAAAAATGATATTACCCGTTCTGTTTGTAATAAACAGAATGGTGTGTTTTTTTCTTTTTTTAGACCTCTTTTGCTCTGTGGTTTTAGTCCATTTATCAAATTTCTGTGCCCGTTTAACCCTTGCATGTTCCTGGGTGCGGGGCTGGTGCCCATCTTCATTGGGCGAAATGCGGCGCAAGCTCTGGACATGTCATAATTTCACCTCAAGTAGAGATGCAGCAGAAATCAATCAGCCACAGATTTAAATTTGCTGGTTTTACCTCGATATTCTCCGATCAGTGATCAGCAAGTAAGATGCACATTATTTATTTAATGCATCAATACTAAAAAAAACACGCAGTTTCAGTTCAAAAATATCAAACCAACAGCTTGAACTTTCAGGTACATGTTAACAGCCACATAAAGGTTTCATCTGGGTTCATCTGGATCAAAAACTTACTACCGCTCCCCAAGAATATGCAGCACATTCTTCTCTTTCATGTGGCATTGTTCTTAGGAAAAAACAGAGCGTAAATCAGTCAATATTAAGATTGATTAGCTTGTGCACAGAGAAATTTTAAAGTGGAATCAGTAGGAAACACTCTGATTGGTACATCTGTACTCACAGGGAAACAAACATGCAAAGGACACGCATACGTGCACATGCATATTCTGCAGCTTCTCTTGTGAACATCAACAGTGTCATCCTGCTGGGGGCTTGGTGAGGTTGACATTTGTAAATTTCCATTATTAAAATCTCATTCTTATAATTTTAGAGGAACGACACAATGTGATTCTACCTGTTTGGTGTTCACTGAATGCTCCTGTGGCGCAGTTTGAATGGGAAAAGAATACGACACATGTACCTTTGTGTTCAAACGCAGTCGGGACTAATCCCCAAATCCGCCAGACTCCTCATTCCTCCCATCGCAACATCAGCGCATTGGCTCCTCAGCTTTCAAAACATGGAAACTGCTGTAGTCTACCACCAGGGGGTGAACTTTTCTAACACATTTTTTCAGACTCTGTTCACATAGGCATGAATGTAAGCTCTGACTCTTTATTAAACATTTGTATAACTCAAGGAAGAATTTTTTTCATGCGCTTTTACCACACAATTTGGAAGAATTTGGCAATGGGGATTTATCCAGTCAGGAAAAACGGATTATCTTACATGCGTTTCCGCCCGGTTTAAATTCATTTTAGGGTTTTAGGGAATGAGAGGGATGCTTTCTGTTCTGATTTTTCTTTTCACTTGTCTGCCGCCTCCTCCTATGCCGTGGGGTCCATTTTCGATTGATGTGTTTATCGACTGCACACGCCTTGCCCAAAGTGAGCCATTGTGAAATCCACAGGGCAAATAATCAGTGTCTTTGACACTGGCAGAGGGAAGTGTGCTCTCTTTTCTCCTCAACCTTAATATCAGCCCGGATCCCTATACGGCAGTGTAAAGTGGCAAGGCATGAGGAGACATTTTGAGCAATTCAGGTGGTTTTTCAAAGGAGGTCATTTGTTCAGATTGATGGTTGAACAACCATGATAGCGTTTTGATGTCTGAAACGTGGAGAATTTGTATCGATTCGCCTGCAGTGAGATGCAGAGGGATTTTAGAGAAAATCTTAATAAGGCATTGATATTTTCTGCATATTTCTACTTTATATTGACTTAGAAAAACAGTCTGAAGCTCTTTGTCAGATGATTAACTTTCACTACAGGCTATTCTGACAGTCTATTTCATGCTCAAATAGACATGCACATTTTGTACATTTTTAAACGAACCAACTCAGTCGCACATTCCTTTGGAATACACTGTTGTTTTTTTTATATAACTGCACAGTATTTTGAAATATTGTCCTCGTGCAATACTTTTAATCTTTATTCCGAAAATCTCAGACAGTAGACCTACAAGTGGTACGATTAGTGAAGGTTTATCAAATACCAATCGATTAAAAAAGTCTTAATCGGGACCTCAAGCTGTCGACTGGAAGATCCCCATCTGCCTTAACACCTTTTCATTAGGTTTCCGCCATGTTTTCTTTCTCTAATGTTAAAGCATTGGTAGTAATCTGACTTGTGTCCTGTGGTACTGTAGCTGGCAAAACTTGTGCAGGTGGATCTGTGCAGTGCTGGACGTGGAGAAAATGTCCAATTAACCAGCAGCTTTCAGTTTAAGTCGCATGCCTGCCATTTTGAACCACCAAAGCGAAAACCGGCTATGCTCTACACACGTTTTTCTAATCTCTTTCACTCAAAAGGAAAATTAGCTTTTCTTTTCATGCAATATGAATGAAAATGTTCCTGCTCTGACTTTTGAGTGACAGACTCAGCAGGGCTTAAGCATTGCACTCACCTCTAAAGTTAAAATTTCGTGAATTAAAAAGAAAGGAACTAAAAGGTTTCTCCTTGAGTGAATCGTCACAACAGATGACAGACATTATGAGCTTTTGTGCATACAATTTAAAGAGGCTCTTTTGTAATAAGTGATTTAATTGTGTTTTATGACTTGTGTATCTCCAGCACGACAGCTCTTTTAAAGATATAATCCAATAATATTCTACTAATACCCCCATTTGTTTCCAACAAATACGGGTAGCAATAGAGATTTATTTTAACAATGTCATATCATTACATTCTGTGAAAGTGTAAGGTAGCAATTTCCGTTTTTTTTTAATCAAATTGTCATAAGACAGAGATAAAGCACAGTAATAATGTGTAGACAGTAAAGGATATTGAGTTTCACATGGCAATGTTTTAGTTACATTTTGAGAAACTGAGAGTCCTATTATTTTTTCATCATTACAGAGTAAAAGATTCACAAATCACCAGCTGTTCTTTTAAAGAATCTGTAAACCCATTTGTAATTTAGTTCAACCTCGGCATCATTAGTGGCTAATGGTTAGCATGTCTTGTTCTTCTCACAGTGAGTCAAAAATATTGCTGTCTTGCCTTAGAGTTTCTTGCATTAGATTGAGTTTCTGTTTGCACGATTTTGCAAGCTGGTACTGTCCTTTTTGCTAACTTGTCGATGAAAAACACAACTCATGAACAGGTTAGTGCATAAATTTAAAGACGTTGATAAAAAGCTGATGAAAGCTTTTGCTCACATATGTGTCTGTGATGCTGGGTTTTGATCAAGAAACAAAAATGTCTGTAATTCATATTGTGATCACTTAATATGGTAGAAATTTCATTTTAAAACAGTAAAGTTAATATACTGTATTAACATTAGAATAGCATTAAATTGGTGTGATGTGGTGGTGCAGGGGTTAAGCACAGCCCACATATGGAGGTTTTAGTTCTCAACTCGGCTGTCGCAGTTTCGATTCCCGGCCTGGTGACCTTTGCCGCATGTCTTCCCCTTTCTCTCATTACGCACTTTCCTGTCAATTAACTGTCAAATAAAGCCCACTAGAGTCAATAAAACCTTTTAAAAAGAATAGCATTATATTGTCACCCCGACAATGTAAAAGCTAGTTTATGACGGAAAAGTAGGAAAACCAAAATTATGCCCGTAGGTACGAGGACAGGGGCATAGAATGAATGTGCTGTGATGGCGATCCCACCAGAGAAGAAATATCAATGTAATAATAATTAACAGTACTGTCGAAAGAAGATCAAGTTTGATTTTAAGTGTCAGAAATAACAAGCAACATGCTGAAGTCCTTTGATACATAATAACTCTTCAGGATGTGACCTCCTGGTTTCTCAAAGTGATTTTTCAGCCACTATATTACTGAAAGATCATCCTATTCCTGCTAAATAGGTGTCGTTAAACAGTGTATTTAACGACACTGTTACCAGAACCAAAGCGTGGCAATAAAATGAAGTTGCAGCTATGATTTTATTATCTGATTTAAGTTATTATAGTTGGTATTCCCACATGTAAATGCTATGCGAGAGATTGCTTACAAGTGTGAATGCCTGTCACACAAACCCTGTTCTTATAAACTGTGGTTTATGAAGAAAAAGGTGGGTAGCTTGTCAGCTTGACAAGTCCCTCATTCGCCAACTCTACCAAACCGGCAGAGCAACTCAAGAACTACTTGCTTTATATTGTAATTATAGATTTGTGCTGTTGAGCTTAAAGCACTCTTCTTTATAGCCAGGGGTCATAATAATAGCTCACTTAAAAGTCATCCGCTGACAGCATCTAGATGACTCTTCCTGAGGCAGACTTCTCTTTGACAAGATAAATCTTACTTTTATATCATCACCATAGCAGTTCACTGCATTCCTACTGTCCCGACTGTATGGAGAGCGCCTAAATTGAGGCAGAAGTCCGAAGAATAGCATTTAGATTATTTAATTTCTTAGCATCTCCCTGCTGAAGTTCAACTTTTGCCAGGAGTTGTGTGGAAAGACTCGCGCTGCGATCGACTCGTCGGAGCCAACAGATCGAACTAGCGATTACTCTAATACACACGCAACGATGCATGTTTGTCTTTCTCCGCTTTGAGTATTAGTGCGTCCTCCTCTGGGTAAATCCATGAAATTCTCGAAGTGTTTGCGGACACTGTGAGCGGCTGAATATTGATGAGAGCTACCCCCGCCCCGCAGTCCCCATCCGTGCCTGTTTCCCACGGCTGCTGGGTCAGAGTGGCACTGCAGCGTGGCACTGCATCCCATGCAGAGAAAGAACAGCACTTTGCTCGTGTTCAAATGCAAAAACCCTCTTTAGCTGGAAAAGAGGGCAGTGAAGCAGCTTCTAAATGCTGCAGCACTTCTGAACCTGTGACTGATGAAGAAGGTTGCTTAGGTTTAAAATGGTGGTTTTTCTGAAGTGCCTCGTAATTAAAATTTGAAGTTTAATTGTGGATAAAAATCGTGCAAGAATAAACATTAGACTTGCATTTTACCTGTATTTCTTGCATGAAATGATGGAAGAATTAAAAGCTCATTTATTTAACCAAAGATCCTGCATGAACTCATGTGGTCCTACAACATTGCAGCAGCCCCTCCCTATTTAAAGGCCAGCCAATCGCAGGCTGCTCGGCTTCCATTTGAAGCTTCAGTAGTACGGTAGTGTTGCCCGGCAACGGGAGTCGGCACATTTCTCGGAGGTCCTGTGTGGATGGCTGTAGCTGTAACAGGGAGAGGGAGACAGAGAGAGCAAGACATGGAAAAGCAGGAGAAGGGGAAAGAGAAGGAGAGGAAAGGTTCATGGTTTCAAGGTGAGGATGTCTAGAAGCTCAGGAGAGGAAAAAAAAAACCCTGTTGGAAAGTTTGTTCTTGCAGCAGGAGGAGATGGATCGGAGCAGGGGCATGGGAACCCCATTCAGTTGTTTCAAACTGGGATGAGGGAGTTTAGGAGACTTTCACACATTCCAGTGCCAGTGCCGGCTGGAGGGGCGCCAAGCTTTGACCGTAGCGTTACGTCTCACAGGATCCCGAGACGTGTGGAGAGGCGTCCACAGAGGACACGCTGACTGACCTGGATAAGATTTAAAATAGAGCCAAAGCAGCCACTGTACTGCTTATTTTGGGAGGTGGATCCCAGACATTAATACCGAGTCCAAATCAGTCCACGAGGACTTCTGATCTTTTATTTTTATTTTTATTTGGCTCTTAAGGCTGCGACCACGTCCAGGATTGATGTGGTTGTTCTGGGCGGGTTAAAATCTCTCCCTCTGTCATCCAGCGGCAGTGGCGAAGCTGGAGTTTGGAGAGGAGGACGGAGCTGACGTCCATGCTCGGGATTTTCTGCCTAATAAAAAAATTATGAACAGCCAGCTGTGATTCTGCTGCAGGGATGCCTTGTAATATGGTTGGATACTCGTCTACCCTGTTGATTCTCTGAACTGAAGATGTGGAAATTCAAAGCGTTTTGCCTGGATTATTGGCACGTGTTGTGTCTGCACCCACACAACAACTTTTACAAGAGGTATGTTTAAAAATGGTTGCATCTGGCTGTCATGTTTGCCTTGCATGTTATGTTTTTTTTTTTTTTTTGTAAGCCCGTCACTGTTTCTGTGTGTGCTAAATTGCCTCCTACACTACATCACTTAAAACAAAAGAGCGATTACTTCATCGGGATATGATCAGTTTCTGAGTGAATCTGCTTTGGGCTTTTTTCCACAAACTCTTGGCTTGATGACTTTTTGTTAAAACAAAAAAACCTAACGCTGCATTCAGCAGTTTGCATTTCTGTCCATCTCCTTATGTTGACCTTTCACCTGGTGGCCACTCAGTACCTCATTTTTGATTCTATCTTTGCAGGTTACATCAAATTATTTCTTTTTTTTTTTTTAATCTGACATGCAAATCATGGGATCACACCAAATAAAATTAGATATCTTTTGCCAACGTTTCAATTTGTAAATAGTAGCAGGAAAAATCACAAGATGCGCATGGTCAGAATTATGTTTTTTTTTTTTCTTTTTATCTTTTAAATTAAGTTCATCACTTATATTTTCACACCTTCTGAGCTTATTGCCATGTGTGCGTCAATAGAATATGGTGCTCCATATTCTGTACATATTGCTCTACAGTCTCAGGCTGAGATGCAGTTTGATTTGCTTTGCACAAAGCCTTCAACTTTCGTATATCTCAAAACAATTCTCTCTGCTACATGTAAGATTTCTAGCTGTGAATCTTTGCGGAAATTTCCTGCGAGCGCTCCGCCGTAATGCAGATGTTTGATGTCAGGAATGGAGGCGAGCCGCAGTGTGAAATATGTTTGAAATCAGATGCTGCTTTCTGTCTGTATGCTAATCTGTTCTCACGTTGTTCAAACACACACACACACACACACACACAGACACACGCACAGAAACGCACACACACAGTTTTGATGTCTCATGAACTCGTTCCATAAAAATTCAATCAGAATGCAGTGTGTCCAGGATTTATTAATAATTTATCATTTTTAGCCTCCAGCCTGCAGGGAAACCCTTGTCTGTAGGCTGTGTTGTGCTTCTCTGAATTTGAAATAATTGCTTTACTGTACTAATTTTTCTCCCTGTCTTCCCTTTTTGTTTCAATTGGAAGAAACATCATTTTTCATTTCACAATTACGTTGATAATTCTCAGATTTTTCTCCTTATCAAAAGAACTTTGCAGTCAGTCTGAATAACTCACTGGATTGTCTGAATGATTTGAAATCATGAATGGCATACCATGAAAGAAAATAAAGCTGGTATAACAAACTTAAAATTTTTTTTGAAAAACCTGCTTGATATTTTTAAGTTTATTGGGAAAAAAAAAAAAAAAAAAAAACTTTTCCAAACTTGAAAACTTTGGGAAAATTATTGCAACTTGTTCAAAACACTTCAGCTTGACTTCCAAAAGGCAAGTGCAATCGAGACCAGAACTCGACTATCATGGCTTCCTATTTTCATTTTAAAATTTAAAAAAGATTTTTTAAAAATTTTAAATGTGCTTAGTTTGCTTAGTGCTTAGTTTTATTAAAGACTATTTCAATAAGGATTTCTTTTTGGTTCTGATCCAAGACCTAAGATCAAATATCCAGGCAAAAAACAAAAAAATAAATAAAAATAAATAAATATATATATATATATATATATATATATATATATATATATATATATATATATATATAGCTCTTCTGCTGCAATTTTTTCTTAACTGTATTAGCATATAATTGCATAATGTTAAGAGTGACTCTTTATTGGCTAAATAAACTTTTTATTAAAAAGCTGCTCATTCTACACTGTTCAGAGTTGAGGGGACTTAGGGTGCAAAGTGGACCTTAGAGCATAAAGGTAAATTAAACTATTGTTTTATTAGGGTGTAAATGTTGCTAAATATGCCTTGACAAAATCCCCAACTAACAAGCTTTTCTGCTTGCCATGCTAAGTAGCTGTTAGCAGAGCCATTATTGTGTGTGTGTCCATGACAAACTGAGAGAGATTATATAAAACAGCTCAAAAGTATCCAACTCTTGTCAAACAAAGCAAAGGTGACCTTTCTAAACAACTTTCATTCGTGATTAGCGTGTGATTAATTACTTACTTCCCTCCTTTCTCTTGTAGCAAACTGTTCAGTGAATTTGGTCTTCCATAATGTGTGTGTCATAATTTGAATGTATGCCTTAACATTTGTTACACCCTGCTTTAATATGCAAGTACTACTAAGTATTGATATAGCGCCTGTCACAGATCAACGTCATAAAGGGCTTCACAGCATAAACATTAAAATTTTATTAAATTCGTAAGAAGAAACAAATTAAAACCTAAATTAGGATACTGTTGATACTAAACATTTTCAAAACCAGTAAATTGTGTTGCTCTTCAAAACAGAGGTCTAATATTTTTATCTTGGTGTCTGCCATGTACTGCAGATCTCGGCATTTTACACCCTGCGAGCCACATTCAGTCCTTTAAATGACCTTTTATTTAGAAAAGCAGATCTTATTTTCATTTCTTACCCCCCTTGCAGTTGTTTTTATTTATTTATGCTAAAATGGACTCAATTTATAACGCACTTTTCTATGAATACTGACCACTCAAAGCACTTGAGTCGGGTGACATTTATACACCAATGCAGATTGGGCAACTTGGGGTTAAATGCCTTTGCTATGTCGCATCCATACTTGACAAAATGCTGGAACTTAACCATGTGAAATAAACATAATGTTTCTTTTGCAGGCATAGTGCATCACATTATGTTGCTCAGTTGCAGAGTGCAGTGTTGAAAGAAGAGGATGAAAAAAACTTATTTATAGTGTACTAATAAATCTTAAGACGTTTATGCTTAGAAAACGTGTTCTGTACTTTGATCAATTCTATTTTAAACTGTACCATTTGTGCCTACGTTCTCTTATTGCGCCAATTTCCTTGCATACGCATCAACGTTTTATGCATACAACATTTTGGTGAACTTCTGCTGTTTTTCAACGTAGTTATAAATAAGTTTAACTTTGCATGCAGCTGTCTATGACTCAGTGTCCTCTGGAATTATTTGATTTTTCCACCCAATCTTAGCAGCTCATTATATGTCTAATTCCGAAGCAACTGGAATATTTTACTCAGTGGGTGTAACTCATTACTTTGCTTTGACTGCAGCATAGCGTTGTCTGCGTCCTGAGACTGTGCTGTTTGAGCCAGGTTCAGAGAACTAACTGAAAACAGCCTCTCCCAGCTGCTGAACTGGGGTTCACCCTCCCTCCCAGCACGGCCTTCCTGCTGAGAATGGAGTGATTGTTGGACCCAGGCCCAGGTATTATCATACACAAGAAGAATCAAAGTGTATTGTGCTTTGTCTTTTGCTTTTAAAGTTTTTACCAAAAAAAAAAAAAAAAAGAAAAGTGAATGCAGGGCCTGTCCGTCACTGTCGGGAAGCAAGCATCCTGCAAGAAGCAGCTGAGTGAAGGATTGCATTGGACAGAACGGAACGGAACAAGGAGTGTCTGCAGAGGGGAGAACGAGGGCTGGTGTGTGGGTCAGTGTGGGTGGAGAGCTTTTGTTAAGAAGAGAGATGATTTTTTTTTCTTCTTCTTCTTTACATACTGGTCCTTTACCTTACTTGGTCATCAGACAGATTGCAAGAGCTGCAACTCTGAGCCCAATATAAAGTGGGTCAGGGAGGGCTTCGGAAAGGCAAAGACAGAGCAACTTTTAGCAGTGAAAGAATGAATCTCACTGTGGCTTCGTCTATGGAAAGTGAAACATGTGGGGTGTAATTTGTGGTTGAGGAAGCAGTTTGCACAGACTTTTTTTTTTCTTCTGCTGCTGCTTTTAGGGAGCAGTTACTGCACTTTGAGACTTTTTTTTTTATTTTTTTTATGGAACTGCCTTTGGGTGCCATGTATGTGTTTTTCTGATGCCCACGCTGATGTCACCGTCATATGGAACAAGATGTGGAAGTACTGCATTGCCAGTCGGACTATAAGGTAGGAGAGCATATGGCGAAGAGTGTTGATGGCAGTGGCTTGCGGTCGGAGCGCTGGTTGTTTTTCAGACTGACCGCAGCAGTTTGTGCAGATATTTCTGATCAAGTAACATTCCTGTCCATATGCTCACAAGCCCGGTGGTTTCCTCTCTGAAACCATTGGAAATATATTATCAGCCAGCTAAAAAAGGCAGGGAGGAAACGGTGAAGACATGTTCAAGGTCTTTCCTGGTACTTTTTTCTTTGTCAAGGACATGTCTTTGACTGTAAAGGCATAAAAACTAATCTGGAGTTTCTGTTTTTGCCTTCCTTGAGCCTTATTAAAGTTTTATCTTTGTCTTGGAAGAGAGGATTTCATCCAAGATGTTCCCTGACATAACATTTTTTGGAAGGAACACAGAAACCAGTAAGGAGAAAAGCTTTTCCTTGCTCTGTGTGACATCCCTTTCTCACTAAATTTAGTCACTAAATCTAGTGAGAAAGGAATTAAATGATATGATTATGATCGTATCAATTAATCTATATTTTTGTTACTCTGCATTTTTGCACTTTTGCTTCTATCAATGTTTAAAATTGAACCTGGGCATAGGACTGCAAAAAATACTCACTTGTGCAAGCAAGTTTTATTTTTTTTTTCTTTCTCAAATATACATGTAATTTAAGCATTTCTTTTCCTGCTTGGATCAAATGATCTATTATCACTGATGAATAAAAGGACACACGCAGAGTAGTTTCTAATTATAATGTGTGTAATGATTAACTCATTATGAGATCACTGCAAAACGCATTTAATCAAGCAAATATAAAGAATCAACTCTCATGGTCTAAAATACCAACACGTGCTTCAGTCTGGGGCCTGCACAGATTCTCAGTTTTAATGTCATCATGGCAACTGGCACTTAATGAAAATTGGTAAACCAATGCATCACGGTGAATGGTTCAATCCCCAATCTAATTACAAATAGGCTTGTACTAATTAATTAAACGTTTAATCACAATTGCTTCAGATAATCAAAGTCATGCCAACATAATTTCTCTAAACACCTTTGTTTACTGGAGTTTAAAACAACCGGGTAACGCATACACTCGCACATACGCTCGATTGATTTTGAGAGTTTTTGCATTTAAATTGTTTTAACTTATCTATGAATTTTTCCCACGTCGATCTCCCTGGAGCTTTTATTCATCTCACCCAGTCAGGCACAACGTAAACTACAAAAGACAAACTTTAATTATACTGTATTTACTGGTTTGTAAGTAGCTGTGAAGAGCAAAACCTACAAGTCAGTCAAAAAAAAACATTTGAGACTTCACAAAACCAGTCAGGGGTTGGATGGAGGTCTAGCTTTTAGCACCATTGCTTCACACCAAGGAAAGGTCAGGGATCAACTCCAGTCCTGTGTGGAGTTTTCTCTCCCTGTGCACGCCTGGGTTTTCTCCAGATACCCTCCACAACACAAATGTACATTCAGGGGTGAATGCTTGCATGCATAGTTTTCTGTCTTGTAGAAATCCTGTATAACCAGAAGACACACAGAGCATATTGTTAATACTGCATTCAAGAAGAATTACAGGTACAGGTTTGGTTGGGTACTAAAATGATGCTGCTGTCTTTAAGGTAAGTGAGACTTTTGGTTTTGCTCTATATGTTGTATATTAGAGGTGCGTGCACAATATTATGAACATTAAAGGACTGTGGATGCACTATTTAGACAGATATTATATTACATTGAGTGTGTCATGTTCATTTCTTAATTTTTGTATTTGGCCAGCTAAATGAACACTACTGTAACTCCTCCTAACGTAACGACTGAGGTTCTGGATCGCATAGGAAGTGAAAAGTGTCCTCTGAATGAGGATAAATCATGACAAATGTAAGACATTCAGCAGCAGTATTGCAGTATATTTTCCTGAAATCGGTGGCAAATGTCTTTAATTTAGCGCATTTGATTTAGCAAATCCATTCTTGTAACATACTGTCTTTCCACCTGTGAGCGATCTGGTTTGTGTCAAGTCCAAAAGGAAAACTCAGACATTTATTCCCTAGTGAACTTCTCCCAACATGTTTTAGAGATTCTGGGCTCTGACAACTCGAACTCTTCTGAGATGCTTCACATCATCTCCACTGAGTTCTCTTGATGCAAATGTTGAGTCCAGCCACCTCTTGCTAGGAGGGTCCTATCAGCCACTTGTGCCTGTGATTTCAATCTTTTAGTCATAATATATATATTTTTTTTCATTGGTGAGGATAGGAATGTAGATGGATAAATGAAATATTTGCAGATAAATCAGTGGAAGCCGCACCAGAATTCCTGCAGACAAAGAAACAATCCATCTATGCATGCACCGCTCCGTCCTACCATCCATCATGAACGAGGCAGACTGCAAGATAATTGCACTCCTCCACTTGAGGCAGAGATTGACCACTGACCTGGATGAAGCAGGCCACCTCTTTCTGTTTGAGAACAGCAACCTTTGTTATAAAGGAGCTGCCTCTCATTTGTCTTTTGTTTGTGAGATTTGACAAGAGCTGAGAGTAAAAAATGGCTTTCATTACAGTGTGAGAAGATAGAAGTCTGTCTATTAGTCTTTGAAATAGAAATTGTCATTAAATGGGGAGTTTATCTTGCGTTTTGCTTCCTGGACACCGTCAACCTCGCCGTAGTTGATAGACACCGGGTAGGCATCTCCAGAAATTAGTTTTAGTGAATCTCTAGTGTTTAATTTAGTTTTTGTGCTCTTGATTTATCAGCTACCACTAACACTTAGTTGTGATTTCCATAAACAGCAGTGGTAAAGTTAAATAAACACTATACGTACACCGATGCAGCCAGTGACGACTGACGGTAAGTGGAAAATATCTTCCTGTTGGGTGGCTGACATATTACAATAACCGGGCTATGCACAAGTATGCATGAATACATCATGAAACCTTTAGCTGTGACACTTTAGACGCCAGGGTGCATTTGATCTGGCTGCTTCAGTCGTCTCGGTGACAAACACGAGCTGGTGTTGAGTTTCAAGAGCGCAATGACGAGAGCATTACTTATTCAACGGTGCTTGCTCGTCCCGTTGTGAATATCCAAGAAACCGAGCAGCAGAAAGAAAACTCTGACAAGAACCGGGACGTTAAAGCGCCTACTGGCAGCCTCGCAGCGCTTCGTAAAAGGTAAAATAACTTGGCTGTGATCTTAACTGAGTGTGACTTGATTAAAAATAAAATGAGAGCAGGCTCTGACCTTGTGTTGGTTTCTTTGCCTAAGTGTGCTGGCTTTAAGACAACTTACACATTTTTTTGGGGGGGAGGGGGAGAGGTTGGAGAGGAACTGTTGATAATGGAAATGTACTAACCTGCCAACTCACAGTTCCACTGTGGTGAGTGGAGAGGAGGGGGAAAAAAAAAATAAAAGCCTCGGAGGTGGAAAAGCTGAGACGTGTCTCGAATCGAGGCCATGTTCAGCTCTGAAATCTAACCTTGGTGTTGGTCAGCTTCCAGTTAGACATGCCAGAAATGTTGACCGTGTTTAAGGCTTTACCATTCGCTGTTAAACAGCAGATTGGGTCCTGCTCAAAAAATGATTTCGGCATGAATCTATTTGTCAGCCCAGGTAAGGCGTTCATAGTCTATTCAGCACATTTCCATTCACTTGTTGTCAAACATTGTTTTTGTGCTCATGCTTCAGCGTTATGCTCCATCAGTAGAGGCTGCCATTTGAGTAACTGTATCTCAGTAAATATGCCTCAGAACTGAAGTTGCACTGACCTTTTTGGCTAATTTTAGGACAAAGTGGAATATTTCCATATAAATAGGCAATGTGCAACACTTGCACTGCAAAGAAATAATGTGCGATAAGTGATGCAACTATAATATGCAATAGAGTGGATCCCCGGTATTCATGAGATTGGGACTCTAACGGTCCATGAATAACTAAAATGTGTTAATAATTGAGACTCCTTTTAAAAAATGCTTTTAGTTGTTTATTTTAATAGTTGAAGCATCAAAAACGCCTTATTGTGTATTAATATTCACAGTGGAAACCATCTTATGAGCACAGAAGCTAATATCTACAGTCTTGGGTGTAGAACCAGTCAGCACCATGGGAAATGAATGGCACTCCTGGAACAGCTATTATTTATACTTTGAGAATAGAGAAAGGACAGAGATTGATACTTAAAGGGAGCCCTTGTTGTTTTCTGTTGAGCCTTCCTGTTATTTGCTGAAAGTCTCACTCTCTTACCATTTGGTAATCTGAAAGAACTGTACACACATCTCTAGTTTACTTTCCTTTTAAATGACTTCAGAATATGTGCGCTTTAATTGACTTCCTTTTAAAAACCTGCTTGAAGTTTGAATGTTATTCCCTCATCAACAACCAACATGAGAGTGGTTACATGTGCGGCTTTGACTGATCCGATTTTTCATCATGACAAATCAAGAAAACGGACCGATTTCAGTTACCTGCAGACTTCTATAGTTATCCATCTCTATGGAGCCTTTCATATAGATATATATCTCTATCTATACAGAGATCTACGCTTAAGCTGCAGTCTCTGTCTACAAACCACTGAATATTTTATATGTATGTCTCTCCCAGAGGGACACAAGCAGAGTGTGAGAGGTGTTTCTCTTTCCTTTTTTTTTCTTCTTCTAATTTTGTTTAAGAGTTATTATTTTTCTAAAATAGTTTGTAGCCTTTAGCACCGATAATGTGTGCATATAAATGAATCGCAGGAGAACAAACTACATCCATCACTTTCTTTTCACCTGTCATGGCTGCAAAGCTGGAACATTATGGGGGGAAGGTACTTGGGAACACTGCTTCTGGTGCATGCTTAAGCTGTGAAGCGTTTGAAATGCTAATCATCTGAGGGGGCTTGTTTGTTTACTTTAATGCACAAGAACACCACCTTCTCAACAGAGCACATTTTTATGTCGTCTTCATTCCCTCCCCCCCCCTCGTCATCGAGGTGTCTGATCAGAAAAATGCACATGAATATAAATGATTCATTTGGAAATATTGGCATCTTTCTGTTTTGTTCCTCAGTGCTGTTCTTTTTTTGTAGACACACTGTATGATTAAAGATGAGCAAAAAGATATTTCGCCTCTGCTCTGCTCTTTTTGATCAGTGGACTGTGACAGCTCAGAAACATGGGCACCATCTCTTTCTGAGAGCTTTGTTCTTTTTTTTTTCTTTTTTTTTTTGCTGTTATTTTACTTTTGATGACATGTTCTTTTTGCATCTCTTCCCTGTGCCTGCTTAGAGAATAATGAGGCTCGTTGCTGCATTAACTTATGTAATGGCGAGCAAGCAGAGGGCTGAGATAGGGGGAGGTAGGGGAGTGAAAGAGGAGGAGTGGGGGGGGGAGAAGAAGAATGATGAGCTCATGCTGCTGCACTGCAGCTTTTATAGACACTCTGCACCTTTTGGCTTCATGCCATATGTTGTTATGCATATTGAGGTCCATTTATGCAATTTCCTTTAATGTTCAGTAATTGATTGATGATTCGCATGAATGTGGTTACTCAAAAAAAAAAAAAACATTTTCTAGCAGAATGTGAAGCTCTGCAGGCAGGTTTTCCATCCAGTTTCTGCATTAATAATTCTAAAAGGCTTTGAAAGATATTATATGTGACACTGCCTTTTACCTGCATCACTGATGATACAGAGAGACGATGCTCAGCCATGATCAAACTGAGCCAGCATAAATTGGCAATAACTTTTAGGTTCACCAACACTTTTTTATTTTTTTTTTTTAAAAATTTATGTGACAAATAAGTCCCTCATCATCTGGCACACGTTTTGATTTATGTGTGAAATGTGCAAAGAGGTGCAGGGGCAGGTGATAGGTGTCTGTAATAGTGACACAAGAGCTATGCCACTTGGTTTTATGGCATTTCTCTCTATTAAACAGAGTGCTCCTTCATCAGGCCTTTCAGCTGCGTCTCAACCTGGACTGGAGAACAAATGCATAAAAAATTGTTTGCCAATGATTTAAGTATTACAAAATTATAGTTAACAGTTCTCTGCATCACACTATGCCTCGATAAAATATTCATAGCCCTTGAGGTCTGTCAAACTTTGTCGTGTTTTAACCACAAACTTTTATTTCATACCAGTATAAAGAAGTTGATATCTGTGGGTTGGTAGGGAAAGGATATAATTTTCTTCTTTTTTTTTTTTTTTTTTTTTATGGCCGGCTGTTACATTCACTTTAGTCAGATGAACATTTCTTAGAAGGTTGCAGTTTTGATTTAATCTAGATTTTCATATTATGGATTTAACAATTTGGGATAATATTTCTGCTTCAAATGTCTCCAAAATTGCCCCTGTCCTGTCTCTTGTGTTCATTGGTCTACATTAGTTGTTTTTTGGGGGGGGTTTTTCATTAATATTCTCCAACAAAAATGTAAATGTTATGCTTCTCAAAATATTCATAAACCTGAAATTTTTACCAATTAGCTGACTTCTGTCAGTAGTTTGCATGTGACTTCATTTAGGGACACCACAGTAAAGAGGACTGATTAAGTCCATATGTGTGCCACACTTTTGTGATTTTTCTTTGTGAGATTTTGAAAAAGATGCATTCTTTTCCTGGCATTTAATTTATTTACTTCTTTGTGTTGGTTGAAATGACTATTTTCTCTAGAATAATACTCGATCAGGAGCAGTTATGTTTTTTTTTTTCTGCCTTACATTGTGTGGGCTCATTACTTGGAAAAATAGCACTTGTCTGTTCTTCAGAGTGAAATAGCAGAGCTGTCAGGGGGGCTGAGACTTTGACTGGTAAACAGTCATTAAACTTAAATGTTTATCCTTACTGGATTTACAGCTGGAGGCTGTGTGTAGATGGAAGCAGATGTTCTCGTGTGAATGCATGTGAACATATCTGTATCTGCTGTTCAGTGAATGGTGGGTCTGCTGTAGCTGTTGCCTTGACAACTAGCCTTGGATTTGAGCACGTGCAGTTGTGATAAATCCTGCTCCCAGTCAATGAGACTTTATCCACAGAGATGTAGATACCTGCATCATTCAGGCTCCCACAGTCACCTGATTCCTCCTCGGAGACGTTTTGCATCCTGCAAAACTGCAACTATACTTTGGATTACGGTGCATTATAATTATTAGTAATGCTTTTTACGTTTTCTTCAGAAATTAAATGATCCCTTTCATTCAATGTAAACCCAACAAGGCTTTAAATCACGGAGTTATAAACTGAAAGAAATGATTTGGACTGAAACACAAGTTTAAATGAGCTCCTCTGCAGTCCCTAGCCCATTTTTTTTTTGTTTGTTTTATTTTATTTTTTGTCTTTCCGTTTTTCTCTCTCTCTCCTCCCAGTTCTGCTCTGTTTTATACCATCTTGTTTCCCTGCCTCCTTTCAATCAAGATGAATGAGTCCATTCCTGAAGCCCTGCTGGTTCTTGTGTGCACTGTGCAGTAGTGCCATCTGTTGGCAGAGACATGTCAGGGCAGGGAACGGCTCCAATGCCGCCAAACAAATCTCTTGTGACTTATCGAGGCCTTATGTCAATAAACCTCCCTTTAAATGCCTGTCTTCAGTTAGAAGCCATCAAAGTTATGAGACTGCTAATGACCAGTTCTTCAAACAATTCAGGCATTCTGCTGTCAGTGGCTTGAGTGCGTAGAGTCGAGAAATAAAACAATGGGGGATATTTAAAAAAAAAAAAAAAAGAAGAAGAAGAATTTCTGTTTGGGTCATAAGAGGAGGAAAGGAAAACAAATTAAGGCAGATGGGGGCTCTTTCCTTGTCAGGTGTCCTACCGAGGCTGCTGCAGCCGGATGGGCCCATCTGCTGGCTTTTTTCCCGGATAGCTGCTATTGAGCTTCGCTGCCAATGATTGCATAACTATTTTAATACAAGAATGTTCATGCCTGGCAGCAACTATGTCTTTTATAAGTTAGTAGTTTGTGATTTTAATTCACTGAGGAGTTTCTTTTTTTTCTTCGGTTCTTATTTTTAGAGGATCCTACTTCCAAATAGGTTTTATATGTGCATGTTTTTTTCTGAGCTTCTACCCAAAGCGTAAGTGCAGTTCAGAGTGTAACCTCGCTGTCTGCTTGAGAGCTCAGTTTTCCCCTCCGGCCACACCATGTGTCCTAAAGAGGAAAGGAAAGAGGGAGAAACAATTGGTGACCTTGCAGAGCTGCAACACGCAAGCTCCAAACCCGTCCCAGCCGAGCCACAGGCATCACAGCCACTAAAGCCACTGACCACACAGACGGGCAGAGGAAGGTTTGAAGGCGAGCAGAAAACTAATTGTAAAAATGGGAGAGATGGAAAATAATTGGACATATTCAACGGCAGAGTGAGGCTGTGGGCGACACAGCTGAATGAGGCAGGGGGAGGGAGCGGGGAGTGCAAATAGCCTCCTCTTTTTCATTGACGCTTAGGGGAATGTGCTGATTTGCGGAAAGTAAACCAGTCAGATGGTGGTTCCCTTTCTCGCATGCCTGACAGAGCCAGGCTAGCTTTCCAGTCACCACGGTCACCTTACCTGTCTGTGGCTTATCACCAGATCCTGGATCTGGTTTCACGTTGCACAGACCAACCCAGAGGCAGATGTGTGGAGGTAGGTGGGCTTCTACGCTGAGTGTGTGATCTCTCTGGGTGTGAAGCAGAGCCTTCCTATAGATTCTGCAGCGTTGGCAGCAGCTGTTTGCATTGTTCATCCCTGCAGGTGTGTGACAGGCCAGCAAGCTGCATGTCGAAAAAGTGATTACCAACAAGTTTGATGAATGGAAATGTCATTAATGAAGCGGAAATGTCAACGTTGTGGGAGGGATGACTTTAACATTTGTTGTTTAAATGACTTTGTGCGACTCTGTGATTTTCATTCTTTTATACTATTTACCCTTTTCAGCTAATAATACGTTTACTGAATGACTAACTGTTGGTCTGTGTTTGCATGAGGCTGACACATTTATTAGAATATGAGGCAGATTTCAGATACGTCAACCCAGTTGGCAGATTCCCGATGTCCTGCTTAGCTTGATTTATTTTATATGCTTTATGCAAAAGGTCAAAAACATCTTAACTACATATTTTAAATGTTATATCTTAAAAAGGTTTGACTCTTTGGCTGCTTGACTCCTGAAATGAGAGCAACAATGAAGCCAGTTGAACCCCACCTGAGTTATTGTCCTAAAGATGAGAAGACTCACATCATCAGGCCATTTGAGGAAAAAAAAGCAACAAAGACCTCAAATTTAATGCACTTTAAGTATTAACTTCTCTTACTCTTGCTATGAGAAACCAGCCTTCCTATTATCCACCTGAAACGCTTTGTGCTCTCTGGCAGCATGAATAAAATACAGACACGTTCCAACGAGTTGAAGAAAATAATTTTCTTCACATGTCGTTGTCTGCTACCTTTGACCTTCATAAGACCTTCTTTCCTCAGTAATAGCATTTACACTGAAGAGTGTTGGTGACTGGTGATAATTACTATTACTATTTCACTGATTAAAAAAAATGGTCAAATGGCTTGCACTTGTGTAGAATTTCATTAAGTCCAGAGGATCCCAAAGTGCTTCTCACTACTTGCAGTCATTCACCCTGTTCACAGCCTGATGGTGGCAAGCTGCTGGATAGTAGCCACAGCTGCAGTCTGACAGAAGCAAGGCTACCATGCCCCGGCGCCACCCGGCAGGCAAGGTGGGTAAAGTGTCTTGCCCAAGGACACGACAACAGAGGCAGACAGAGTGAGAATCAAACCGACAACCCACTGTTTATCTTCTACCACCATCAAATTTCTGCCTGACCCAGTCAAGCTAAAGAAAGTCTCCTGATTCTGGCTGCTGTCTGATTTCTCGCTGATTTCCTATAAACTGCAGGAATTTAATGAGTTGTGTCCCTCTGACAGCACATCCCTGATGATCATTTGTTACAGCGAAGCACCCTATTGATGTTTTCCAGTGCAGCCTATAGCTGGGCCTTTTACTGTGCAGACGCTTGCCTTGTCCATCCCAACTTCCTCCCATTAGTCGGATTAGTAAAATAAATGGCTTCGTGAGGACATCATTAGAATCTATTAGCTGCACAAATTATGAAATGGTTTCTACCTCATTGGTCTTGCTGAACAGTGGAGCAGTGGTTAGAGGATACATAGCTGCACTGTGCTGAACACACCCATGCACATGTTGTGGCTCATCCCTTTTCTTTCTCTCCTCCCCTCAGTTGGTTTCATTCTAACCCATGTTCAACATGGCAGATGTGTGGTTGCTGTGCTGCATTTCATGGTACAACAGATAAAAGGAAATGCCCTACAGGGACAATTGGTGCCTGCTTCGAATCTCTAGAGCAATTCACTACACAAACCTGCGTGGTTCTTCATTGTGAAGTGGCAAACGCAGTGACCTGGCTTTTCAGCTTATTATTCTGCTTTGGACATGGCAAAAATAACCTCCCAAAGCTGCTTAAACACAATGCACCGAAGAGGGTGTTTCCTGAATACATTTAAAATACTGAACAGATGTTTGTGCATTTGTACAGGAGGTCAGGTGTGCGTTATTGTGACCCATCGCACTCACAAAAGCCCTCCCGTGGAATTCGGAGCGCTTAGTTTTGAAAACGTGTGGATTATGAGTAAAAAGGATCTCATCCCTTTTTCAGGGTTGCTCTGAGCTTGTAAATCCCTCGCTCTGATGCTGCTCTGTTCAGCTGTCACCGCAAGCTTGTGGTGGTATGCTGCGCGGTTTACACAAAGTTTAGGGCAGGCAGTTGACCTTATTTACGCAATGGATTTGTTAGACTGCAGGGATGATAATATACCTCGAAAATTGACAATAATTAAAATATGCTTCCATCAAACCAATGTATCACGGTCTGAATATCAAATTAGCTTTTAATAGCATTTTTCTCAATAGGGTTTTTAAGTTAAAATTTGAAATGTAATGTGAATGACAATGGGACCAAGTATATAAACCGAAGTGTAGCTGCATTAGTGTATAAAGCACATATATTACTATCAGGGATGATAATGTATTAAAACGCAGCAGCAATAATGATTCCTCTGTGTTGTCTCGCTTCAAGAAGTCTTTGGCTTCAAAATTTATTAGATTGATTCTCTGTGTGTTGCTGTTCTTATGAAAGAAAAATCAGTACCTGTAATAATCACCTCATAATAATAGCCACCAAAGATTTATACACTCTAATGTTAAAAGCATTGACCCTTCTGTCTTCTCTCACATAAACTTGATCGACATCCTGTTCTACATCATCCTGTTCCACATGAACAGGGTGTAATATGATGCTAGCCAGCCTTTGCAGTCATAACAACCTCAGCTCTTCTAGAAAAGGATTTCCAGAAGGTTTGAAAGTGTATCTATATGAATTATTGATGATTCTTGAAGACGTACATTTCTGAGGTCAGACGGCGATGTTGGACGAGATGACATAGTTCAGAGTCTTTGCTCAAATCCAGCATGTTGGGTTGAAGTCAGGACTCCATATTTGTTCATCCAGGTCTTTACGGATCTACCATGCTGTTTTCTTGAAACATTCCCCATAAGCTGTTCCCACACATAGGGGAGCATGAAATTGTCCTGGATGTCTTGGTATCCTGAGGCCTTAAAGGTTCCTATCAGGTATCATGGCATTGAGCGGCCCTTTCCTTCACAAATGTTTGTAGAAACTGCCTGCATGCCAAGGTGCCCATAAAAGTGTTTGAAATACCTGAATTCAAGGATTTGAATGTGTTAGTGAATAGATTTAGAGATCTAGTGCATTTTGGTTCATAAGGGCCAAAATGAAAGCAAACTAATGGGCCGTGTTGCGACGCTGCGTCAGAGTCTTTTTCACAGTATGTCACACTGAAACCACAAACCTCAACCTATTTCCTTGGAATTTTGTTGGAGAGAGCTACACAAACTACTTCATATGAAGTAGGAAGAAAAATACCGGTGTTCAAGGAAACTATGTCTGACTGGTGATAGTTAAGGGGTTAATGTGGAGTGTGTGCTCTGCATTTATATTCACATCACTGTGTTTGCATAGCCTTAAATAAATATCCAGTGCAACTAATTTCCTTTAGAAGTTACCTAATTAGTGAAAAATTTTCACGGTGTATTAAGGCTTTTTTGCAAGGCACTGTACTCTTACTTTTCATTTAGGAGGATGCAGCTACCAAGAGTAATTGGTTCTAATGGTGGCCTAATTAATTCGGCTGAAGTGAATATCTCAGGTTGCCTGCCATGAATTCCTAATTATTTTTGCTTCTTATTACCTGCTGCATGTAGATGTCTCTGCTTACCCTGGCTTTGATGTTACCCAATCTCAGGCCAGGGTGTTGGGTCTCATCAGATAAACAGCAAGAAATAGCACTGCTTCTTATAGATTAAACACATTTTTTTCCCAAATATTAACTTCCTTTGCTGTGGTTTTGACAGGGCAGTTTAGAAAACCTTTTTTTTTTTCCTTGTACTTCAAGATCTTGCTTTGAATCATCTTAAGAAAATAGACTCCACCAGGACAGAACGCATTTTCATTTGACCTTTTCTTGATTTTTATGTCGGTCATAATCACAGCGGGGATGGTGTGGGCGTGAGATTCAGCCCTCTGCTTTTCACTGAGGGTGATAGGAAGTTTGCTTGATTAAAATTACAGAATTGGTTTGATTGTTTTTTTTTTTATGAAAACAACATGTCGGAACATGCAGGTCTCCTTGTGCACACTCGAATTCTCAGGAAAAAACTGTGGGATGCCAGAAAATGGGAGGTGGAAAAACATCCTCTGTTTTCTTAAAGCCTGCTCACTTGGAAGTGTTTTGTGAGGAAAAGCTGTGCAAACATATATGTCTCTTGAAATTTCTAACACGTAAAATTACTATAAAAAATGCCTGTTTATTTATTGAAATGCATTATTATGACATGGAGAGAAGATGATAAATGTATATGTATTTTTTTTTTCACAAAAACTCTGAAAACTAATGTGTGTGTTTGTATTCAACACCATTTAGTTTGATCCCTCCTTTGCTTGGGAAGTGAACAAATCAGTAAACAGAGTCTATATGCGTGTGTCTCAGTATAAATGCAGATGTTCTGTGAAATCCTCAGAGATTTGTTAGAGAACATTAATGACCAAACAGATTCACAATGACCAAGGAACACAGCAGACAGGTCAGAGATACAGTTGTGCATAAAACAACATGTCTCTGTGTGCTGTTCAAACTATTTTTCCACAGAAATTGGAAAAACAGTCACAATCCCAAAGGGACATGGTCATCCGTGTAAATTTGCAAGCTGGTCAGAGAAGCAAATAGTGAGAGTAGTTGCAAGGACGTCTATGATAACCCGGAGGAACTTGAAGGATGTAAAAAGCTTATGTGGGAGACTTGGTGCACAAGACATCTATTAGTCAAGTACTCAGATTTGTTGAATAAAGTCATTATTAAGAGAAAGCAAAGTTTGCCACACATGGATGCAGAATACTATGTGCACCTGAAAGCAAACATGGTGCATCAACTTGAAAAGAATACGGTGGCAACATCATGCTATGGGGAATGTGGAAACTGGATCCAGTTCTTGGCAAGATGGATTGAGATAGACAGTCCAAAAAGAAAACCTTTTATAGGTGTCTTTCCATGTAAAAAAACAAAACAAAATAGTGTATAATTTTCCGTCCACTTTTCCAATATACAGTAATTAGTGTTTGGTCTGTTGCACAAAGTTTCAGTAAAGTGTGTTGTACTTTATGTTCATCTCAATGTGAATGAATATTTTTGCAAGGTTGGGTAGAAGGCATGTTTAAAAAAAACATGTAACAGTGTCTACTGATTTGTTCTATTTTGTAATTATTCCAATTAGATTCCAATTAGATTCCAATCTAATAATGTGATTCCAATCACATTATTAGAACTTGAATTGCGAAGATCCAGTCAAACCCATTCTCTGTCATGGTGTGGTCTTGGGGAAGCAAGACGGAGCTTTTAATAAGTAACTGAGGGGCTAAGGATCGATATTTCTGCATCCTGCAGACATCTGAGCTGTATTTTCAGTCGATAATATAATAAGGCTTCTGGAGCATAAGGCCAAGCTCTGGGGATTCAAACGGATTTGTGGCACATTTGAAATTCCTTGCTTAGCAGTCAGAGGAATGTATTTCTTTTTTCAATATTTCATCATTTTATTCATTCTGGTGCTTCTGTAAATTCTTCAGAAAAGACTTGGTTGTTATTGACCCCCGCTCAAACGCAAAAAAAAAAAAGAAAAGAAAAAAAAGTCAACTAAGCCTTGATTGTGAAACCAAACATAATTAGCTATCGTCTTGTTCATCACGGAGACAGTGAATTAATCTGTGCACTCCTGCAACCCACCTCCCTCGTAAACGGCTAAGGAGGTCACAGGAGGCGTCGAGACTAATGAAACCATAGACACAGCACTGATTAACCCCTCCTTGAGGAGTTGTTATCATGAATTCGAGTGTGCTTGTTGTTCTGCATGAAGCTCCGCATCGCGTCCTGCGCCGGTTCCGGCCTGTCTGAATGGAGCGCAGGTTGAAATATAAGATCTGCTGACGTGCCAGGCAGCAGGTCTTGCAGAGAGGTGGTATGAATGGAACTTGCAGACTCAGGATATCTTGTTCCTCTGGAATATGTCAACATGAATCAATTTCTCAGCACTCCTATGACCTGCACAGAAGGTGTTTTGCAGCTGCTTTTTGCATTTTGCGTGAAGAATGAATGAGTCAGGCACGCCTGCTTTATCTCTGTGCTTTTGTTCTGAGATTGATTGCTTTCTGGTTGTCTGTGCGAATTAATCTCTGACCCGATAATCTCGTTTTTTTGTTTTTTTTTTCCATAAATATGACTTTTTGGCATTTGATTCATTGTTTAAAACCCAAAAAAACGTAGATGACATTTTTTTTTCCCATAATTGCATGGACAAGTGAAACAAGATTCATAAATTTTTTATTTAATAGTTTAATTTTTTTGGACATTTTTAACTGTGGCCTTGAGTTAATATTTAAACCCAGCTTATCAAGTTCTCACTGTGGAGAAAATGTATATTTACTTTTTTCATACTCATTCTTGAAAAGCTCAGTTTGGAATGAGACCTGTTTTCTGCTTGGATGTGCAAAGTTTAGAACAAACGGGAAAAGACAGCAGAGCAGCCAGGATTTCCTTTGACATTTACAGACCCTGACACACCATTTCTGCTGAGTTACAGACTTTTATTACCCTTGACTCCTAGAGACAAAGGAAAATAACAGAGGAGAGTGGTATTTATTCCTTTGTAACGTCAAATCCATTTAATCTGCTTGACAGTACAATCATAAACCATTAACCTTTGCATTCTGGTTGTTTTGATGCTCATCGGGTAAACTGCGTCCAACAGGACAAATAACTTACATTTACAGCCGGAGCAGCAATGACACGGTTTGGGAATTAGAGCACATTTATGTGCCAAGTGGCCCAGTCAAAATCTGGCCCGCAATATAATTGAGAAACTGGAGAGAGACTTGAAAACTGCTGTTGACAGATGTTCTCCATTCACCCTGATCAAATTTGAGCACATTTACAAAGAATAATGGGCAAAGTTTCAAGTTTTATATTTGCAGAATTTACCCAAAGTCTTGAACCTGTAATTACAGGAGATTAGGGTTTTTTTTGTTTGTTTTTTTGTTGTTGTTTTTTTGTTTTTTTGCACTGATTTATTTATTTTTTGTACATTAAAATCCAATGAAGATTGTGTTATTAATGTAACAATAGCTAATTGGGTATGAGTAAAAATTTGTTTCTCACAACTGACCCAGATCTTAGGACTTGTTGTTTTTGTCATCTTTTGCTGCCGTCACTGTTTCCTAACTCAGTTTTTCCCTGCCAGTCCAACTAGATGTATTAAATAAAACACACTTTATCCAAGCAAAGCAGAAAATGAAAAACCGTTTCTGACTGCTGCTGTATATCCTCTCGATCAGATGTCCCCAAAGGAAACAATAATATTGAGCTGTGAGGCATGTTGACACATTGATGGTCATGACAGAACAGCCCTTCCTGTTCGCTGACTGTTTGTCTGAATCAGGCACATTAGCACATATGAGAAAGCCGCCTTCTATAAGCAGCGCCAGGACAAACAATGACTTTTGCCAGTGAACTTGAAGGAGCTCTTTTAGGCATCTGTGGGTCTCAATAGCTGCTGTGTTTCTGCTGTGAGTGTCATATGCAGTGAGGCGGCGTTATGAGGGTGGAGTTCAGGAAAGCAAACTGTGAATTTTACGGTAATCAGTGGAGGTGAGAAATGGTGACGTCTAACGCGTTTCAACCTTTTTTTGTCTGTTTTGCCATCATATTTTTCTGAAGTATATTGCATCATATATAGAAATGGACCAATCTGGATTTTTTTATTATTATTATTTTCTGGTTTTCTTTGAGGTCTGACTACTGATTTCAATTTTCTTTCAAAAGGTTTATAATGAATACAAAGTCATTTATGTGAACTTGTTTCAGCTGAGCAACTTCATAAATCGTTGACCTTAAAATTCAGAATGTGCTGCAGCTTCCTTGGTGAAGGTAGAAGAACGAACACAGGGCAATATTAACCACATTCATTCATCACAGCGCATGTCTCTAAGCTTTATGTGTTTTGCTGAGCTCAAAGAACATAACGGGCATCAAAGAGCATGCTGCTCTTCAAACACTTAAACACCCACAGAATGAAGGATTTCCATTTAGATGCATTTAGTGAACATATTTGAAAATAACTCTTTATACTGTGAAATTTCTCGTTTTTAACTAAAGATGGAAACATTTTGATTGGGTTTTAGAAGGGAATAAAAAGTTATGGATGGCCTCTAGAAATCAATCTTGGAATCAGGACAGCAGCCAGATGTGATTTTTAAAGGGTTGGTTGTCTGTTTATTGATTTTATTAGCCGCCATGGTGTTATTAGGCAGGAAGCCGAATCATTCAAGGAATTTTATGAAATTGTTGACAACAGATGAGGATTTAACAAAATCCCGTTTAGTACATTTTACATGTTTATTTCATTTTTTTTTTATTGTTGAAATATTCTCACAAAGCTTTCTCATAATAATGTACATTTTTTTTACTCGCAAAGTACATCGCATGTTGAGCTACAGTCGTCGATAGGATTTGCAGTGAAGAGGACTCAAATGCGGTGCCTCATTTCCCTGACCTATCCTGCCCTGTAAACCACAGGGCTGCCGCTTGAGACAGGTGTGAGTGCTGCTGCCACAAATAGATCGCTGCACAGCCCCCCATGACACCAACCCCTCTGTCACCTCACACGCAAACTTTCCCCAACCAGAAAAAGCCGGCTTGCTGCCTTTGAATAATCCCCCCACTCCCCCTCCCCGACTCGCATTCAGAACAAAAAATATCTGACCTCAGTCATCCTGAATGACATCACTGCTCTGAGACCCCCAGCGCCCCCGTCGCCATCAGGCTTACGGTGCATCTTTAAGGGAGCATGTTGTGTACTCTGTAACCAGAGGGAGGCGATGTGACACTAAGTGCACACTCTGGACCGTGTCCCATTCTGCAAGGCCTCTGTTTTGTCATTCAGGCTGCCTGGCTGTAGTCATTATGGCCACCATGAGTATTTATACCCACTGTGGCCTTTGTCGCATTTAGAAATCTTGGCTGCACTGAACACCAACCACCAAACAGACTGTCTGAGTCCTGCTTTGTTTTCCATTTGACCTCCAGATTTTACAGTGTGGGTCATTGGGCGTTGGGGGGGGACAGCCCTTCTCATCAGTGTGTTGAAAAGGAGCAAACAAGATGGAATCAGCAGGGCATTGAGTGGCTTTTCCATTGTGTGAATGTGTATTCTTTGTCTACTTCTTTGCAGCTTTGTGTTTAGCAGAGCGTGTCACCTCACATGGAGCTATTTTTAGCAGAGGGAGAACTGTGCTGTAGTATGTTTTTTTTTTTATTTTTTTATGTCGGGGTGGGGCAACTGTGAAGAGCTTCAGAGAAAAGCGATAAATGGTTGGCTTCAGCTGAAAAGGGCGAACGCGGCCCACTTCTGATAATCCCAGCAGAAAGCAGCACACGAGCCATAGAATATCAATGGAATTAGAGAAATAAAGAGAAATCGGGGGAGAAACGCAACTCTCAAGCTGAGCCCATCCAGCTGCAATCACAGAAGGAAAAGGCAAACATGTGGTTGAGTTGTAAAGTACAGCTCTGCTGTTTCCACTGAAAGGGTGTTATTTAATTCTTGCAATTTCTCTGCCCACTCAGTCATTTTAAACATTGCAGAGAAATGCCCAGGAGCTGGTCACTAGTGGTCCGCATTCATATTTTAGTGCAATTTAGAGTCTGCACCTGGCTTGGATATGACCTTGGAATGTGAAAGGAAACGGACAGCCACACCAAGAAAGTGCAAAATAAACCCACTAAGAATTCCGTCTTGTGTTTTTTTCTTTTTTTTCTTTTTTTACCAAAGCAAGGATCCAGTAACTTATGCAGATTTTTTTTAATTACAAATGTATCAATTAAAGATGATTATTTGGACCAATTCTAAGGATTAGGAAGCAAGACATTTTTTTCTCTCTCTTTTTTATGTGGCTGAAGACGTGATGGTGTTTACAACACATTTTCTAGAGATGCACCAACCAGAGTTGTGACGATTGCCGCTCTCGTTTTTGTAAAGGTTTGAACAGCTTTACCACACCATGCTCAATTATTCTTTCATACAGTGTTAACCTAAAATAAACGGCATACCAATTTTATATTTGAGAGGAAAAAGCTCTAATCTTTTTTTTCAAACGTGTTAGCTATTTTTTACATTACATTATAAATTTAACTAGGTTATGAACTTTTTATTTTAGAACCGATTGCAAAGATTAAATGTATCTTTTTTATATATAAATAAGACATCGGTATGACTCAGTACTACAGGAAGTAAAATAATTTTGGGCTATTTCCACAGAAACAAAATTATTATAGAGCTGTTACATCTACTACATCTTTTCTGTTTGGCATTATTTTAGTGCCAACATTAGCACCCACTCACATTTGTATTTTCAATATGTTAAAATATATTTTAAAAGCATCCTAACCTGACTTTAATTTCTCTAGCATGGTCCTAGTTTGGGAGGAGCTGGTTTACTGGATCAATGTCGTCCCACTCCTGTTGTTTGAAGTCCTTTTAATGAAATGGCAGAGAAAGTGACAGAGTATCTGGAGTTTCTCTTTTTTTTACCTGTTGTTGATGAGAACAGTCAGATACAGAGAATAAAAACAGCACTACTAAATAACCAACTAATATCAGCTTGTTGTACTCTTAAAGCCTATGCTATAAATGAAAAACATCTAAGCTTCAACAAGATTGTGTGTCGTTTGAATTATCACCTTTAACTGTGGTAAAAATTTACTTCTTGACAAAAATATTTTTGAGTGTTTGATAGTTCTGTCTTCACTCAAGCTTCCCAAGATAAAACCAAGATGGTTAGTCGACACCTCAATGATCTATTCCTATACATGTAGCCCGAGACAATAAAGGACAAACATCATGCATACCAGGGTCAACCAGAGACTTTACAGACGGACGCAGTCAGGACAGGATTGGGAAATATTTGTTTCTGCAGTTTGAAATAATAATCGGCTAATACTAAGCTAAAACAGGATAGCTTCCAGCTTCACTGCATCTGGGCAGATAATTTCTTTTCGAGATGGAAGCCATTTCTACTGCTCTCTGCAGAGATGCACAAATGGGGAAAAAAGAAAAGCCTTTCAGATATCACTTGCCTCTTGTAAACTTTGATGATTCCCATAGGATCCCCCTGCCAACACATCTGGTCCAGCTTTGCTGCCAGGATGTGATGAGCAGAGGCAACATATCCTTTAATTAATCCTAAATTAGCTCTATTTATAAATCTGCTGCCAGATCTTTGTTATTAACAGGCATTCTTTGTTCCTGAGAATCAACAGGACTCTTTCTTTTTTCTTTCCCCCCTGTCTTACACAAAGTCCTCTGTGTTCACAAAGCTCTACCGGGCCACTACATCTCATTTAGTATGCTGTTGTATCAAACTATGACATCAGCCTGCTCTAATTGTTTCCAGACCTGAGAAGGGTTGCGTTTTCATTCTACTTTCCATCCATTTCTCAGCGCAGGCCTCGCTTCTCTGCATCTAGCAAAGGGGAAGAAAAAAAAAAGAAAAAGAAAAGATGAGGAGAGAAACGATACATGATGTCATGTAGACGAGATGCATCGCGCCAAAATCTTGTGACCAACTTTCCAGGAAGCTATCACTTTCCCCTCCCGTTTCCTTTGCTGTATTTTCCCCTTCTCTGTGTTTTTTCATTCTTCTTGCAAAAGCAAAGTCCTGAGTTTTTTCTTTTTTTTTTCTTGGTTCCCTGACAGTATTCAAGCAGCACATCTGTGGGAATTCACCAGATAAAGCAGTTTTGAGCTGCTTGTATCTGACTCGCGGATGCCTCCTTGGCAACGGCCCAACTCTAATGTATCCAGCCTCTCTTTGCTTTGCCATGACTGTGAAGATTAAAAGAAGGGCAGGGTTTGAAACCAAAAGGAGTTGCTGGTTGAAAAAAGGAGAAAGACCATATGTATTGAGTTGAAGAAATGGTATTTTATGAGCAGTGAGTGGGCCTCTGCTTGGAATTCTCAATGACATCATGCTGGAGCAGAGCGCCGTGCAGTCAGGACTCCGGAGATGGAGAGGGCCTACAGCAGACTGGACGGCTAGACGGCATCGTAACTTTAGAAGAGGAAGTGAGACACGGAGGCCGGCAGGCTCAGAGAGCCACATAATTCTAACTAATCCTGTGAAGACTTTAATTTCTGAGTTTAAATAAACTCATCAAGTGGGAATGAGTTCAGGAAGAAGTCTTTATGATTCCGAAACCAATGTTGCCCCTGAGCCTCGTGCTAAAACAATCAGTGGGGTAAAACGCCAAATGCATCATAATTTCGCCAAGAAATTGCTGCATATTTCTCTCTCTCAATAGGACAAATAAACTCTGGTTAGCTGCTCCCTGTGGTGCTCTGCCAAAACAAAGCCAGACGCCGGGGCTAATATCTGATGTAACGCAGACATTTCCAAACAAGGTGCTTTGTGCCTCTGTGTGTGGAATAATCAGAGTCCCAGTTTAATAAAGAAAAGTTTAAATGAGTCACCGCTGTTTTGTTTCTTTTTTTTTTTCCCTTTTTTTTTCATGATGAGTAGTCGCATGTAAGCCGAGCCAAGTGTCTGCACCTCCACAAAGCATTAGCAGCTGTAGTCATCCGAGTGCAGGGCCAAGGTTTCAAACTGAAATAGATCAGCTGGTCAGTTGCTGATCTATGTCAGCAGATAATCCCCCTGCTTTGGTCAGACATTTATAGTGGATTGTTATAATATCTTTTACTTACCCTGTTTGGCTATGTCTTTAATTCTGCGTCTTTCATTACAGCCTGAGATGAAAACAGGCGACAGAAGGTGATCATTTCAGGGGCTCAGGCCTGTAATTAGAAGAATCTTCCTCTGGGTGTATGTGCGTGTCTGTTTGGGTGATTGGTGTCCCTGTAAACTGGCTGCATGTGGGAGCCATTCTCCCCTGTTTCCTGTGCTCGTGTCATTCCTTAGAAAATACTTTTGACTGGGGGGATGTTTACCCCCGCACCCCTGGCCTCAGAGGAGCGATTCGTCTGTGGTCTGTGAAGGGTAACAACAAGGGGCTGTCAGAGAACGGTCTGATGCATGTTAGGCATGGGGAGTGCATATGCCAGTGTTGCAGATTTGCTGCAGTCCGCTAGGAGAGGTACAAAATGTCACGCTACAACCCCAAACGCCAATGAATGTTATTGGGACGTCATGGGAAAGACCAACGCAAACTAATTTGTAATTGTGGGTGGAAAGAAAAAGATCCACGACTTTGAAAGCTTTTTCGAAATAAAAATCTGAAAGCTGTAGTATTTATTTGAATTACACTTCCTTTTAGTATGATACCTGTGATTAAAAACCAGTGCAACTAATCAGAAGACATTTACTGAGGGTCCATTTGTGTATAATTTCATCTAAATGCAGCTGTTCTGTTAAAGCCTTAGGGGTTTGTTAGAGAACATCAGTCAACAGACAACGTCAGGATATCAAGCATAAGCTTTCTTTTTTTTCTTCTCAATCAACCCTAAACAAACAACCAGAACTTGAATGGAATGGTTTAGATCAAACCATAGTCAAATGTTAGAATGGCTCAGTGAACGTCTCTAATTGTCCCTACCCAATCTGGTTTATGCTGAGATATAAATGTATATCTTTTTTTTGTTTGTTTGTTTTTTATAAAAGAAGGAAATAAATGTGTGTCTAGCTTGTACTATAGGCTCATGGGGTTGTATTTAAATGCACACATAGATTTTCTTTTTGTTAAGTATCCCAAAAACTATTGCACTCTTAATTTTTTAATGGGTATGAATACTTTTGAGACACTGTACATAAGGAGGTGAAAGAGATTTTTTTTTTTTTTTTTCCCCAGCTAAGAGAGATAAAATCTCTTCAGGCCCTTTTTCTTCTCCACGTCTCAGATCTGAAAGGCTCTATTAATAGAGATCCACTTATTTGCTTTTACCTCCCCAGTATTTTCCCCTTTTTCTTTTTGTGTGAATCTGTAACACATTGTTTTCTTCGTCCTCCATGGAGGATGCATCCTCTTGCCTACACCTTTTCCATCCAAATGCTCAGGGTTTAAACATATAGGCTTATATACACCCCCCACCCCCTCCCTCCTGCTTTGCATCTTTAGCACCTTCCTTCATCACACACTCCGCTCTCTGTGCTGTAACTTCTCCATTTCACGTGTTCATAACATGCCCGAACAAACCTTTTATCTGTCTGCCTCACCTGCTGCCTCGATCCTTTGCATTACAAGTCTTGCGTGGTGTTTGACACCAGCAGCATATTTCTTCCAAATCATCCACTGCTAAAAGCCCCGTCCTTTCACACCCCCCTTTCTCTGCACCCCGCCTCCTTTCCTATACTGCTCAGGGCCTGGCAGACACTCGCACACTCCCCATGTTTCCAAGCCTCCACCCCCCTGGAAACTCCTACCAGCCCGGCGCGCAGAGGACGTAGAGGAAGAAAGACAAAAAGAGAGAGCTCGGTTTGTCTGTCAGTGATCGCAGACTGCCACTTGGGTCCGATTTAAAGGTCTGCCATCTATAGGACGGGAAAATAAATGGGAGTGCTGGTGAGATGCAGTCGGCTGCAGCATGACACAGAAGATGGTTCTGAGACGCATTTACTGTTGGAGTAGTGTTTTAGGCATTATGGGGATTCATGAGGGAACCCACTGATGTTCGGAGTACATCGTCTTGTGATTGCCGGCCAGCATGTGGTGTTTGCAGTGTAATTCAGAGAAGACTCAGTCGCTGCTGGAACTGGAGCTAAAAGGCTGGTAAGACTAATAGAAAAGTGGAAAATGTGCATGTGATTTTATTTATTTTTTTTAAGCTCGTCTGTGTATATTTATTTGGCTTTGAGTGAGGAAACGCTGGAGTTTTTTTTTTTTCCTTTTTAGGAAAGTGAAAGAGGCTGGTGTTGTGTTTTCAGAGAATGACTAGCTCAATGCAAATCTTTAAGATCTATCCAGAGATTGGTCCTCCTTTCTAGGTTTGACTCCCTTCCAATGGAAAACAGATCAGATCCCTGCTCTGACTCACTGTATGTGTGTGTTTAGTCTTACTGTACAGGATCCATCTGGGAGCTGGATTGCATTGCATTCCTGTGGTGTGTCGTGGCCCCCCGACCAACTGACTTTGAGCTACTCCATAACTAGAAAGGCTCAAGGACAGGTGCCGAGGATAGTTTCAGGCACAAGCTTTATTCGTCTCATTTAAAATGAAAGCTCGCTCTGTTGTTGTTTGATCTTGTGAGGAAGGAGGAGGAGAAATGCCTCGATCGCACAGAACGGGGCCTGGTGGTCAACAGGAGATTAGCACTGATTTCTGATTACTTCAGAAGACCATGGATGGTGACAACAAACGGATAACTTACTTCTGCTGGCAGCGTGAATTTTATGTGCTGCACCTGAACTACATGAACATGTAATGCTGTCATTTGATCAACAAATAGTGACTGCTCATCAACTGCTGAAAAAAGGAAAGAAGCCAATCATGTTTCGTTCTTTTTTTTTTTTTTGCAAAATTAAAATATTATGTGCACGTACTTTCAGTAATGCTGAATTACAATACTAATTGCTTTTTTAATATCCCAAATGAGAAATAAAAAAGCTAATATTTGTATTTCTAATGACAAAAAAAATAATCAAAAGTGTCTAACTTTGCTCATGTGCTGCAAAAAAAAGTGGAAAATAAACATGAGTGGAAGCAGGTCAGTGATTATTATAAAATATATAAACAGTACATGTATTTATTAATTAATTGATATAAGTTGTGTCTATATCTCTGAAGTAGTGATATCATAGTCCTTCTGAGGTGATCACACATTTAACCACCAGCAATCCCCTCACTCATCCAGAAGAGGACAGATATGTTTAAATTACTTTTCATTAAATCAGAAAATAAGTAGATGGAGGTACAGTCAAACACTCCACACCAAAGCAATGTAAGAGTCGCTTGAAATGATGGCAGACAGATTGGTGCGTAAGGGGGCCTGTGGGCCACGCAGCAAACAAACTTAGCTCTCTTGTTTGAGCTAATCAAAACTAAAATTGTTTAGTTTCAACAAAACAATTTTTGAAACTAAACAAAAATTAGTTTTTGTTTAGTTTTTTGTCAGCCTGAAGTAGACAGATAACTCCAGCCTGCACATAGCCACTTGATGTTTTGAAACTTTCTCACAAGGGATTAATTCTGTCTCAACTTTTGGGCTGGTTTAATTTTTGTCTAAATTTGCACCATTCCTAAACATGACTCATGGTACTAAAATGTCAAACATATGGTTTTTGTTTATCATTGTAATCCCTTCTAAATATTCAGAAAATACAGTAAACAAGGTATGTTGCTGTATTTTACTCAGTCAATATTTGTGTTTTACCACTTAATATTTCTGTGTTCCTTTTTTTAACCCACTTTTAAATATAAATAAATAAATAAATAACATTTTTATTTATCTTTCACACTTGTTAAACAGACAACTTGGATATTTCAAATATTTTAAGTTACGTATTTCTCGTTTTCAACAAGGACTGGTTCCAAAGAAATCAGTTTTAAAACCCAGACTAAACACTATGACTCAATCAACAGTACAATCAAAGAAAAGTTGAGCTTGATTTGAATTTGTGTCAAAGTTGTTATTGCAGCCAGAATATATTAACCTGTAGATTTATTTTATTACTCTTTTAGTTTTTGGAACACCCAGTTTCATATAACCTTCAGCTGAACTCAAGGATTCACAACATTCGTTCACAAAACAATGAGTGACATTTAGATAACTAACACACTTTCCTTTGCTTTTCTTTTCTTTCTGGGTTTTTTTTTTTACAATCTGTAGTCTTTTTTTTTACCTAAAGACAGAGCCAGTTGTGTCCCTTAAGAGATTCAGTTACTGCTTCCCTGTACAAATAGCTACCAAAAAGCCATTTTTGATCCATAGAAATACTGTAAAACCCCTCAAAATGAAGCACAGAGCTGACAGTCAGAGTATCAATCACGAGTTGTAATGAGACTCCAGTTGACTATTTACAGTCTGCAGAATACTCTCAGGAGCAGTACTGTCAGTCAGCTGGCGAGTGCTGATTCCAGTACACAGCCAGGTCGAACTGTAAAATTCTTAACTTGTTCCTCTGTGTGTGTTTTATTGCAGCTGCAGGATAATTCATTAGTCCAGTTATTGGAGCCGAGACAGTCGGGTTACCTCTGTGTTTATTAGCAGCTTCACCTTTTAAACACTGGACTTGATTCATGTGCTACCGTGACGTCTCTTGAGCTTCCACCTGAAGTCTTCTCACTTCTCCATCTGTGTGCTGTGAGATCTGCTGGGTGCATCTGTATTTATGAGCTTTCTGAGTCACTTTGAAAAGGGTGAAAATATCTGCTTCGAGCACATCACTGCATGTGGGGTAAGCAGTGTGACGTGGAGGTGCTGCTTGATTTTTATTGGAAGGGTCACCTAACTGCTTGTGTTTATTTACACACATAAAAACTGGCATCTTTTAAAATGCAGAGGTAACGGGGGCTGTATTTATGGATGTACATTAGTGGTGCAGAGATGAGGTGTGTTTCTTCATAACTGATAACGGTGCTCATGCAGATGAAATATAGTAAGCTACTGGGATCACCTCTCTCATTCAGAAGAGGACAAACTGTTCAATGAGGAAAAGAAAATAGAAGATACAATCTAAAGCGCCACTCACTAAAGCAAAGCAAGAATATGAGCTGGTGAAAATGCACAGAATGTTGATGAGCAGTCTTATTGCTTTATTTAGCAGCACGAGAAAGATGTGGGTCCCAATGACCTGTGTCATCATAGCTGTACGGTGCGCAGCAGAGTCCAAAAACCATAGAGAAACAAAAAAAACAATACTCAAAACAGTCAAAAAAACGCTCACAGCATGGGACAGGCAGCCAGCTATTTGTTTTTTTACAAAGACATACTTTATTTACAATTAAGTAGAAAATAAGATAAACTCTAGAAAAATGTTCCTCAAAGTATTGTGCTTTTAAAAGTTTGAATACTCCACCCTTTTAGATAACTATGCTCGTGTAAATTTGAACAAAGCTGTGCTCTCAACAGTCTGTGTGTGATTAGACCGCACATTTTAGAGAGTCCTTTATTGAACACACACACACCTGCGCAATAACCATGCTGTCTAATCAGCATCTTGATATGACACACCTGTGAGATGGATGAATCACCTCAGCAAGGGAGAAGTGCTCACTAACCCAGATCCAGACAATGTCAACGTAGATTTGACGGTAGCATAGAAAAAGCCTTAAATCTTTCAGTTTAGCTCCTGCAAAATGAGGGCAAAAACAAGTGCTACGTTTATAATTTCTCCCTTGAACATTTCCTCAGTACTACATCTCACTTATTTTTCATACATTTAATTTCAGATAAAGTAAACTGATATTTTTTGTTGCAATGAATTGTTGTTTTCATGCTTTCCTCATTTGATCAGGTTTTTTTTTTTTCTTTTTTCGATCTGTTCATGTAGATTTAGACAGTTTTCTTTCCTGACGATTCCTAAAAGAAAAAATATGCAGCAGGTTCCTCTAATAGATATAGTAGGTTGTAAAATTATTTGTTTTACATAAATATTATTTGCTGATGCATGTATAAACCAAATATGATGCACATTGTTAGATGTGATGTTTTTACTGAATATGAAAAACGATTACACTTTCCTGACCATTGCTTTTCATTTATATCGTCTGTAAAACTCTTTTTTGTTAGACTTGAATGTATTAAGAAAGTAGTTTCAATAATAACAGTATGTTTTAAAAGCAAATAAGTAAAATAAGCCAAGTTAGCTGGTCATTTAACTATTTAGTCAGTTTCTTGGCTAAATAGAAGCTGACTAAATAGCTTCTATTTAGTCAGAACACTATTTAGTGTTTTCAGTGGCTTTTTGCCTTTGGTACAAAAAGTCACTTTTGTGGTATGCATGAGTATAATATGCTTTTTTTTGCAACATTTCCTCTGAGCATACATTGTGTTTCTCTGAGACACTTTAATCTCCATTTTCTGAAGAAAAAAAAACAAACAAAAAAAAAACCCATCAAAAACAACCATGTTGAATTGTTTGGTTAAAATTAAAAACATTTAACACCCATTTTATAATTTAACATCTGTCTTTGGGGGAAAAAATGAAATAGGATCTCATATTTGTATCTGTGTTTTTATTACAGGAAGGCTTAAAAAGGTATGGGCTACTGTTGTGCAGACATTTCCTAAATGTTTCCGAGAGCTGACAGTTTTGTAGCTGTTTTTGTGACTTTGTTTGGGGACTAAATTAGTTCCAAGCTGTAGCTCACTCTGCCTGCACCTCATTAGCTTTCTTCTTTTCCCAGAACTCCTGTCGATGTGACTCGTCTTTTCCGGGATGTAGGAATGTTTTCCCCCAGGTCCTACTGATGAAATGGGTTGAGGCCTGGGCAAGGGCCTAGGTCTGCTCACTCAGGATGTTTAGAGGGGAAGAGGGTTATTGTCCAGTCTCTCCTCACCCCCCACCCACCACCCCAGACTCCCGATCCCACTCCTCCAAATCGTTTAATCTGAAAATCACTGCCAGCCGTGTTGCTGTGCTTCCCTACATCATAAGCAAAAGGGGCTCCAGACCCTAAAGGAGGGACAGTTGCTGTTCGACAATTTTGCTTTCACATTTCAAGGGCAATCCAGTCATGATCAGGAGGTGATGTGGAGATCACATCACTGCTTCCTCGTTCATGTCTTAACAGCGTTTTTTTTATTTTTTTATTTTTTATTATTATTATTATTATTATTTCAGTGTGCTTTATATGACATCATGTTAATATAAATCATAACATTTACTGTTTGCTTCTCATAGATGCCCTGCCTTTTTCAGCCTCTCCCTTTTTCTCTCCAACGTCCATTGCAGCTTAAAATATAAACTCCTCTGTTTTCTGTTCTCCACCTTCTCCCTCAGTTTTCTCCATCAGGAGCAGCTGACCTCACTCAGTCAAGTATTCGGTGACCTCAGAGCAAAAAGCGCAGCCGCACTTACTCATACTTTCTTACTTCTCCACGTACCCACAGCCCCATACCGGTCTGGATATTTGGATGGTTAAATGAGAAGCAGAAGAAAGGCACTTAAGTGAAAAAAGGTTCTGCCCCACGAGTCTCATTGGGGAAAGGCGAAGCCAGCTTTGTAGTAGTTAAAGTTTTGCGTCAGTGCTGTTAATGTTCTTAGTGTCGATGGATGGAGTGAGACAACACACCCAGTGATGCATCCATGCAGTTTGTGTTGTTTTCGTGATTTAGATTGACACCTTAACTGTCATGATGACACAAGTGTCCTCATGGGCCTATTGACTTAGATGCAAGTGTTTTGAGGGTGACAGTTAAGGGCTTAAATAAAAAAAAAAAATGTCATGTTACTTAAATTCTGCCTAAGCATGAGGTTTAATAATTTTGCAGAGGTGCAGTTTACCTGTCTTAGTTTAGCAGAGAGTCTTGTTAGCATTTGCTGAACAATGTTACACATAGTAATAAAGTAAATTGAAGTTTGCAGTGATGACCTGGGGTGTAAAAAAAAAAGAAAATTGAATTTAAATTCATCATAAATGTATATTATTTCATTTTTGTCCAAGGTAAGCTCAATGTGTCTAATTACTGAAATTCATTGTCACAGATGGCTTCTGTCTTGGATGCCTAAAACAAGAAGTGCTGTAGGTTGCAAATTCAAATTGTCATCATTGAGCCTAATTTACATTTTAACATATTTATCTGTTTCAGAATATTACCATGACAATTAGTATTCACTATGGCAATTAAGTGGGGAAAACGACAATTTGCTCAAATCGTTCACTCTTACTTTCACCTATGATGATATGAGATTAGCTTGTTTATGAAACTTTTGTCCTAAACTTCATGTCTTTAGAGTGTAATTCAAGTCTTAAAGTCTGATTTTATGACTTAAGTGTGACTTGAGTCTAAAATCTAAAGTCTAAGAGTCCCAAAGCTCCATCTCTGGTTCTCAGAGATTTATTTGAAATCTATTCTCAACTTCTAATTTATACTGAGCATCTAAGAAGCAAACTGTCCACCAACTGGTGGTCATTATTGCTTTCAAAATAAAAAAGCATTCGAGCATTTCTAACCTTCATTTAACCACATGTCTAATTAAACCTCTGCTGACTGCTGTAGAAAATCAGAGGTACCTCTCATCCGTATTCTGGCTCTGCGACAGAAGGCAAGGTGTCACTTTTAACTCACAGAATAGCAGCTTTGGAGTGCCATGACAGATGGCTGGAGAGATTTGTCCCAGTGGTGATTATGCAATGAAGTTGGATTTTCAGTGACTTGTGGTCGCTCTGGTGTTGCGGCAGCAGTATAAAAGCGTGGCTCTTTTTTTTTTTCTTTTTTTTTTCCCTGCTACTGTATTCTCAATCTCAGTTGAACATTGTCTACATGCAGCCCTGAAAAAGAAACTGTTAACAGTTACTTTCAGTTAGTTAATTGCATAGCACAAATTCCGAACACGTCATTTCAACGCCTTTAAAAAGACGAACTAATTCATTTCATATAGGGATGCACGATATATATATATCAGCATCAACATCAGTTATTGGCCGATGTTAGTCATTTTTTAACATATTGGTATTGGACCAATAACTTGACTGAATTTATCAAATTCAACCAAATTAAATTAAATTGTATGCAGTCCTGGTAGATTTGTCTGAATTAAAAAGCTAAATTACAATAGTGGATTTTTTTAAATTTATTTTCCTCAGAGTCTTTGCTATTTTAAGGAATTGTTTTTGTTGTTCTTTAGAATTTGCAGGATTGTGAATAAGGGCATGTTTGCAAAGAAATTACATAAATGCCTTATTTTTTTTATTTTTTGCAAACAGACAATCATAAACTTTGATTTATGATCAAATAAATGAATTGGATTGCTTGCATTTGCAGTATTTTTGCTAGCCACATTGTTCTTTTGTTCGTCTTATGATTTCCCCTTAAAAATTTAAACACGCCTAGAGTTGGCACTGACTGTTAATCCAATGTGATGATGACATCAGATGCCCATTCAAAGTTTAATGTCAATAAGAATTTCTGTCTATGACAGATGGAAAAACAAGGATATAAATACCAAAACAATATTAAAATATGACTTTCCTTTAGGTTTTAGTTTTTTTTACAGGTAAAAGTGTAAAATCCATTCAATCCCATGTGCACACTTGCAGTATGATACGTGCTGGTAACTTAGCAACCGCTTCCTGTCTGCTTGTCTTGAGCTTTTAAATACTTTCCTGAAGCAAGGTCACAAAAATTCTCCAAATGATTTGCATTTGTCTATAAAACTAATCAATCCGTCCTACGCTCTCCCAAAAATGTAGCTAAGCTATTCAATTTGGCAGTAGAAGCAGCATAACTACAGAAAAAAATATAACACATACTGTTGGTGTTAGAAATACACTTCCACAAGGAAGAAAGGAGAATTTGGGTCAGCTACAAAGTGCATCGAATCAGATTTATTTCTGTTTAAAATTTCAGAAAGATTTAATAGTGCTTTCAGTTGCTGTCATTTCACCGGCATGCATTTCAAATCAATTAATCTGTACTAAGTTGAACTGCAAAACTGCATGCATCTGGAGTCTGAAGTCATTCAGTTCCCCTTTTTTCACTCAATGCAGCTTTCTCTTGTTTGATAGGCTGCTGCCACTGCTGAATGTTGATTTCAGGCCCCTCTAATGAAGGAAGTGGATTGTGTACACTGTATGGGTGTGTCAAGTCACAGTTCAAACACATTCGCCTGTGAGTGAACTGTGGGCACACCATACCGTGGCAGAGAAGGAATGTTGGCATGGTGTGACTGATTGAGCAGATCGGCAACTCATTCAGCGACATCTCATCTCGCTTAAGGATTTACTGAAAGCTGTATTTGCTCTGTGCTTCTGTTCTAAACCGGACTTTGTAGCATGAAGTGGAACAGTGTGTCGTCACGCCTGCACACATGATGTAATTCCCCACTGGTCACTGATTGGCCCTTAACTTTGCATAAACTTTGGTTTCCTGGAGGAGCCTGTGTACTCTGGACTTAACTTGACTGAAAGAATGGTGGACAAGATATGGAGGAAGAGTTGGCATTTTTTTGAAAACAGACGATCTTTTCGCAGTAAGCCATCGCCTCGTAGGGCTTCAGAGCACAAGAGTGTGTAAGTAACGAAAGGAGTTTGTGAAAAGTAATAGATGTCTGACTGTTTGAAACTGTGTATGTGGCACTGGAGTTTTCTGACTTAAACATTTCAAAGGTTATTGTAAGTAATGTGTTCTAACCTCTTTGAACTTGATGAAAGTACTTCATTTCATTAGACTTCAGATAAAGGATGTTAGAACAAGCATTTTCTCATGTTTAGCTTATAAAAATTAATCTGCTGGTTTCAGTACCTCATTTGAAAAAGCTTATAAATCCCTAGAGCCAACCCGCTTTCTAATGCCAAAATATAATCTCAATATATCCAGACCCAAACTTTAAAATATCTCTGTCACTCCTTTTAAAATCGCTCCCTATCCCTTTGCTCTGATTTCAGTGTGGAAGGAGATGGACGGCCCAGTGAGAGCGGTCCTTCCTTGGACGGCAGAGCCAACTACGGCCAGGGTCCCGTAACTCACGGCTCGGCCATCAGCCCCGACCGATTCGACGGCCCGCTTTACAGCCACGGGGTCCAACCCGGGCCGCAGAGGCCCCGTCGGCCCAAACTCCAGCACTCGCAATCCATCCTCCGCAAGCAGGCCGAGGAGGAGGCCATCAAGCGGTCTCGTTCTCTCTCTGAGAGCTATGAGCTCTCTGCTGACCTTCAGGATAAACAGGTACACCTAGAAGTTATCTGGATTGGTTTCTTCTTGCCAAGTTTGAGTTTTTTTGTAGTTGTAAAAAAAAAAAATCTAGATTTTTGAGATTTATCAGAAAACCAGTTTTGTTAAGTGTTTTGAGTTCAGGGGATGATCTAGTACTGAGGCAGTGTCTCCTTTTTCTTTCTTCCATCCACCATTTACATTACACCAGTACATCTGATACCAGGCTGGCTCATCAACAAAATGGTGCCACCACCTTGCTTGACAGCTACTACAAGCTACTTGTGTGTGAACTCTTCACCATGAGATCATTTTTGGAGCACAGGTGTATTTCTTGGTTGTCACCCACTCTTTATTTACTACATCCGGTTACATTAGTGTTCTCACAGTTTCCAGTTCACTGGCAGAGTGAAAGTTTCTGTTAGGATAGTTGTCATTTGTTTGCAAGTGAATGTTCCCATACAGAAGGAAGAAGCATCAAAATGGAATGGGAAAATAAAACTTCTGGCTTTACGAAGCACCAGCTTCCACCTTGCTGAAAATGTAGAGCTTAAAAACCAGATCCCCTCTAGAAAAACTAACCAGTTTAAATGACCTCTATACCATTTCTGATAACAGTGGTTAAATATCGAAACAGAAGTCTGTCAGAGGCTGTTTCATAGCTACAAAATGTGTGTGGTTCCCAATTTTCTGCGGGGCATTTAATTCTAATTTATATTAATAATTAACATCTGAGGTGAAAATATTAGTAGGCATTAATCTTTTATTTTAATTTCCAAACATGTTGATTAGAGGAAAGCCACAATAAATTCTAACTTGTGCGCCCAACTACTGTAGTGCCCTGGTGGTGGTGCAGGTTTACAGTTAATTTTCTCCTTCCTCTGCTTAGGTGGAAATGCTGGAGCGTAAATACGGTGGAAGGTTCATAACTCGGCATGCAGCTCGCACCATTCAGACAGCCTTCAGGCAGTATCAGATGAACAAGAACTTTGAACGTCTCAGGAGCTCTATGTCAGAGAACCGTATGTCCAGACGCATCGTTCTTTCTAACATGAGGATGCAACTTTCGTTTGAGGGCCCTGAGAAAGTGCACAGCTCATACTTTGAAGGGAGGCAGGTGTCCATGACTGAGGACGGCACCCCGCTGTCCATGGTGCAGTCTGAACGTGGGGACGTGGAAGTCCACCAGCAGGCAAACATGACGTCACACCCGCCGCCGCAGGCTGACCTGACCGATGCCATCACGGAGCTGGAGGACGCCTTCTCCAGGCAGGTTAAGTCTCTGGCAGAGTCCATAGACGATGCACTCAACTGTCGTAGTCTTCAGGGGGACGAGGGGCCTGACCCTGAGGCTATGGGCTGCTCCAAAGTGCAGGGAGAAGTGCCCTATCAGATGAAGTCCCACCGGAGGCCAGCTGGACGGATGCGAGACGAAACTGTTGCATCGTATAGTGACGTTACTTTGTTCATCGATGAGGACGACATTTCCCACCCTGCTGCTCTGAGGTCAGGAGACCAGCCGTCCAGTACAGAATCAGACTTACGGCTGCAGTCAGTAAACTCCTCCCAGGAGTACTGGCCTATTGACTCTAAAGATGAGGGTCGTGACACAGACACTAGCTGCCGCAGCACTCCTTCTTTAGAGTGCCAAGAACAGCGTCTTAGAGTGGACCACCTCCCTCTTCTGACCATAGAACCTCCAAGTGACAGTTCAGCTGAGCTCAGTGATCGCTCTGACCGCGGCTCTGTCAAACGACCGCCTGTATACGAACCTCACGGCCACATCGTGACGTCCTCCCAGGCGAGCCCCAAACACATATCCCACGGACCCCCGCCACGAGCGCCCTCCCGCGACGATGACGCGCCTCTGCGCCACCGCCACCGGCAGCTAGAAAGCCACCTGGCCATCAACGGCTCGGCAAACCGGCAGAGCAAGTCTGAATCAGACTTCTCAGATGGGGACAACGACAGCATCAACAGCACATCGAACTCAAACGACACCATAAACTGCAGCTCCGAGTCTTCGTCGAGGGACAGCCTCCGAGAGCAGACGCTAAGTAAGCAGACCTACCACAAAGAGACTCGAAACAGCTGGGACTCGCCAATCTTCAGCAATGACGTGATCCGCAAGAGACACTACCGCATCGGCCTCAATCTTTTCAACAAGTACGTACTCAGCTGTGATGGAGCAGCTGCTTGACTTTTCTTGTTAGTACCAAGAAAATAGACTGAGTGATTGCAAAGCCATTGGAGAAGCTGTGGCCTCTCTTGCTCTATAAATTGCATCCAGTTGTGTCTATATCAAGTTCAAAGTCAGTCTTAAAGTTGCTTTTTGAAAAAATAAATAAATAAATAAATAGTCGCTTTGTGTTTGTTGTGTAACAGAGATTTAGTTTTGTTTTGCAGAGTGAGATGAATGTCACAGTTCGATGTTGGAAGCTAAACCTAACTGACTATTAAATTACAGACATATTGCCGATAAGAGGTTTCTAACAGATTATTTTCAGTTTTAAAACCGTGTGAATGTTTCCCCATTATCCAAATGATAATGATGACTCCAGGAGCAATTAAAAATAAATGTATCATTTTGCCCACCTCAATGATCTTATGCTTGAATGAAAATGATCAACTAGCTCGCCTGAAGATGTCTTCAATAGGAATTTTCAGAGAGCTCAAGCAGTAACAGATCATTCTCTCCAGTTCTGGCATTAAGTATTAAAATTGTGATTAAAATTCTAACATAATGCTGCATGTTGAAATTTCAGGAAACCCGAGAAGGGCATCCAGTACTTGACCGAGCGGGGGTTCATTCCTGACACCCCAGTCGGTGTTGCCCACTTCCTACTTCAAAGGAAAGGGCTCAGCAGGCAGATGATTGGAGAATTTTTGGGCAATCGACAAAAACAGTTCAACAGAGATGTCCTGGAGTAAGTCTGATTTTTTTTTCCTTCTCTTTTTATTCAATTCTCCCACTAATTTAAATAAAAGGAAACTTTTATTCATAGGTGTGTTATTATAGTGGTCATTCCTTTAAGCTAACAAGTGAACTTTCCAAAATGTTTACATTTATTTATTTACAATGAAACAAATTGCTTCTCAGGTTTGCAGCTTGTGATATTTGCATCCGTTTTCATGTCTGAATGTCAAGAATGGAGCCAAAAGTAGCCATGGATCAAGGTGTTAAATTTACCCTGTGCTATTTACTCAGTGAGAAGGAACAAGTGTTATCTGAAAGCAGTATCTTGGAGACCTAACACACCAGCAATGCACCCAGAGATTTAAAAGCGTTCTGTGGCAATCCCAGTCTGCCAGCATTTTATGGCAAATGGTTGACTGCGAGAAAAACTGTAATTAGCAGACTTTGCCATTTCTACTACAGATTTGACCAGATGTGACTCTGACATGTTCTTTTTTTTTTCTCCAACTCTCTGGTGCCGCTAGAAATTTTATATTTGAGAGTCAAGCAGTGGTTGAGCAGGTTTCACTTTTCTCTGCATTACAAATTTGTGTTATATATCTCAGTTTAATGCTGCACTACATTAGCTGCTGCTGTTAGTCTGGATGTTAACTTCCTGCTAAATCTGTCTGACATGGCTGAAGCACAAACTTTGATGAAGAGGGATCTGCTTTATGTTGGTCCTTTCTTTAAATATGTGAGTCTAATTGTAACCTATTCCTTGGACAAGTGCTTCATATAAAAAAAAAATAATAATAAAAAACACTCTTTTTAATGAGTGGTCCCTGCAGGACTCTCCAGATCATCCTACACACTATAAATAAACTCTGTAGCAAAACTCCACTTTGTTTACAGCCATGTGACTGTAGGGTTCTGTCTCTAAAGGGTCTTTTTGTGTCAGTGTTTTAAAATAAAGACCCATTGTAGCTTTAATTATTACTATTACTGTTAAGAATTTGTAGGTTTTATGACTGTAAAGTGCAATATTTAGTGTATTTGATTGAATACTCTTAAATACAGTTAAAAATCTATTTTGTGAAAATGGTCACATTCTGTGTTTGTTAACTTTACTTCTGGAACTCCATCTTCTCTCCTCGTGTACCAGCTGTGTGGTAGATGAAATGGACTTCCAGAGCATGGAGCTGGATGAGGCCCTTAGGAAGTTTCAAAACCACATCCGTGTCCAAGGGGAAGCTCAGAAGGTGGAGCGGCTCATTGAAGCGTTCAGGTCAGACTACGAGCGACAACTTCACTCGTAAAAGCATAAAACAAATCGTCAGCAAATCTCACAGTAAAAACAGTCTCAAACTCTGGACACCAATAAAAGAGAGTCATTTTTATGTTAACGTCTTAGTAAAATATTGCAATTTTTACAGTTACTCTTCTATTGTTTGTATAGTTGTTTTGTAGACAAAGAGGACCTTTTTTCATCATTACTTCTGCTTTCCTTGAACAGCATTGAAAGTATTTCCTCACAATGAAAGGGATCTAAACTGTATGTGTTCTTTGTTGTAAACTGATGTGTTTTCGCATATTCAGCCAGCGGTACTGCATCTGTAACCCCACGGTGGTGCGACAGTTTCGGAACCCAGACACCATCTTCATCCTGGCCTTCGCCATCATTCTTCTCAACACTGACATGTACAGCCCAAACGTCAAGCCAGAGAGGAAAATGAAACTGGAAGACTTCATCAAGAATTTAAGAGGTAGCAAAGTAAAAAAAAGTTTATTGATGTATATAAAAAAAAAAAATGTTTTTGATGTGTTTTCCATGTAATTACGGTACAAGGTTTGGTTTTCCTGTCCTGTTCTTAAATGAAACTTAAAATACTCTGACACAGCAAGTCATCTGGATAAAAAAAAAAATTATATTGTGCTTTTAAAAAGCATTCCAGGAAGCTAAGGTCCGGTTGCCCCTCCCCTCATTGAATGCAGACATTAGCCAATTGTAGATGAGTTCAGAAAGAGGGTTGCTCCACCAGGTTGCTCTACAGATGTAGATATGCATCTACTGGTGCAACGCTTGAGTCGTTGCTGTCCTGCAGCAATAACTGCAGTTCTTGCAATATCCGTCTATGACGAAAATACTGAAAAGGGTCAGAGTTAAGAGAAAGTCAAACATTAAACCTACACATGTGGTTCTTACTGCTGCTTTGCGATTCTTGTCTTTAGCATGGCTTCCTCAGGTTTTAGGAAATGGCTGTTATAAATGGCCTGTTAAATTAAGCTTATAGGTTCTGGGCTGCCTTCGTTTCTTGGTATGCCTGGTAAAATATGCAACAGGCCTTTTATAAGCTTTCATTCCAGTTAAAATGTTACAGTACATTTTTGTGTTTATAACTGGCTTACAGTCTAATGTAAACCAGGCAGCTGGTTTACATTAGACTGGACACTTGATGATCCTAAGATGTTACTGTTTGGTGTAGATCATTACCATGTGCCAATTTTTGTTATTTTCTTTCAGACACAGTAAATAAATGTCCTCACCCAGTCTAGCGGTCAGTGACCTAAAGAAATTGCTGTCACTGCACATTTGCACCCCAGGAAAACGCGAAGTCATCGATTACTAATAATAAGTCCCAAAATCTGGGATGAACTCTCAAGTATTTAAGTGTAAATTAAAAACTACTTTCTTTGCTGATGTGGCACCAATAATGATTAATGCTTAAAGTAGGATTTTCCCCAGACTTAATACGTGAAATCAAAAATAAAGGCTGGATTCATTTTCAATATTTAAGTTTGTTTTAAATGAATTTATTTTAAATCATTCTGCCTAGTTTATCACAAAATGCCAATAGATATGGAGGGGTGTTTTTTGTTTTTTTGTTTTTTTCTGGATGCTTTATTTCTGGAAGACAGTCTCTCAAACTGTCATCCAAAAATATTAATTAACAAATGTATAGTATAAATCCTTTTTAATGTGCTTGGTGCAGTAAATCAGCTCTTTTGTCTTCTCCAGGTGTGGATGATGGGGAGGACATACCCAGAGAGACTTTGGTCGGCATCTATGAGAGGATTCGCAAGCGAGAGCTTAAGACTAATGAAGACCACGTGTCACAGGTGCAGAAGGTGGAAAAACTCATAGTGGGAAAGAAACCAGTGAGTAATCATACTTGTTTTACTATTACAGTCACAGAGATGTTGACATCATCATGTGTCTTTTTGGGTGAAATTGAAGAGATTGATCTCTTACCTAATTACTCACAGTCTAAAATGATCTTTTACAAGTCGAATCAGAAATGATAAAGTTTGGGAAATGTGAGGAATTTAAGGTCAGAAATGGTGCGTATGCCTTTGGCTACACTTGCGAAATTACTGACATGTCTGAGTATAGACCTTCATGCTGGTGATTTTAACACACCCAAAGCCCTTGAGACGTGCTGCCCAGTGCAGCAGCCCTGATTAAAACAAATGGTTACATGACTCCACCTTGACGCGCTGTAGAAACTATGAGATTTCAGAGAAACTTACCTGCAGTGTTGAAACACTGAGGCCAGTGTTATTTCTATATTTAATTGAAACCGTTTCCAGATTTGGATGTGATTGAGCCTTTTATCCTTCCAGCAGTGAACACACCTCCATTATTCTACATTGGTCTGCACTGCTCAGCATGCAGCGCTGTCTCTGTCTGTCATGTGTAAAGGGTAAAACTGTGACTGACCTGTGAGGCCTTGCTAGTGAGGTTTGGTTTGCATAGCAGCAGTGTTTTACAAGTTCAGCCTGAACAAGAACTAGTTCTATTTTCAGATCAGTCTGGTCAAAGCTGCATTTATCCATGGCCATAGTTCACCACCAAAATATTCAGATCTAAAGTCACCCTCCCGCAATAAACCGGATTCTGTTCATTCCGCAATCTTTTTATGACATAAAGTCTTTGGAAAAACAGAATAAAATATCAGATATTTTTAACATGTTTAATTTTGTAGCATTTACCACTCTAACTTGATTTTAAAATCTGTTTAATTATTTGTTTTTCTATTTGATTTCTTTGCAAAACTGCATTTCATTATGGCCAAATTCCTCCCAAACAACTGTCCTCCTTCATGTTTTCCCATATCACCTGTCAGAAAGCAAAGTAATCTGAAATTGTTACTAAAAATCAAATAAGTTTAGAAGCACTTCTTGGTTTTTGTTCCTCACTTCAATAAAAATTTGTTCAATTGTTGGAGGTTTGCTGACAAAATTGTAAATCGAGTAAATTAAATGCTGCATTTGTGCAGTTTTGTCAGCTACAATGATGTAAATGCTACTCATCACAAGGTTCGTCCACCACATTGCTTAGAGGACACTAATCTTACTTCTGCACTCTTAGAAATCATGTACTCTGTTAAAAAGTGACCACTGGGTGAAAAAAGTGCCTTTTTTCATTCTTATTACACGTTCTACTGACTCTATGGATCTTAGTAATAACTAAATGGTTGTATCATTTATTATAGTCTTATTGATGTATTTGTGTTGTTCAAATTCAACAAAGAAAATGTAATTTATATATAATACATATTGTTAAAATTTGCAAATTTGAGTAATAATCTTGGAAACCTAGCTAGTTATTTATCTTCATAATAATCGCGTCAGAAATGACAGAAATTGGCTATTTTCAAAGATCCCTGATCTTTAACAAACCTGATATCAATTTTCTTTGTCTGAAAAGTTGCTAAATAAAGGACAAAGTCAAAGTTAACTGACTGCTCATATGCAGACATGACCTGGTTCTTGGGTCTGTCAGTCACATAGCAAAATGGGACAGTGGAGGATTTTTAGACCTGCACAGAGATGGATAAGATTTGTAAATAAGATCTTTTTTCTCATGCATGAGCCGATCTCCCAAAATTAAGGAGTACGGGGTTGGGTTATGAGTCGGCATATTTATCGGTTCACCCCTAGTTTCATTGGATGCACGATTTTCAAGAGTTATTTATAGTGGGCATTGACTTAATTAAGAAAGATTTTTATTTCAACATTAACTGAAAAGTAACTGCAAAATGCAACATTTTCTGTCCTCTCTCTACAGATTGGTTCACTCCACCATGGACTGGGATGTGTAAGTAGCCTATTAATCTCATTAAATGATTTGTGACTCATCCAAGTTGCTGTATCTGCAACACACTTCTGTTCCCTATTAGTCTGTAGATTGAGGCCATAATAATCTCTAAAGCTTTTGTGGGGACTTTTTTTTTTTTTTTTTTTTGCCTCGTAGGTGCTGTCGCTGCCCCATCGACGTTTGGTGTGTTACTGCCGGCTGTTTGAAGTGCCAGACCCCAACAAGCCTCAGAAGCTGGGCCTGCATCAGCGGGAGATCTTCCTGTTCAATGACCTCCTCGTGGTAAAAGCCGTCTGCTCTTTCCACCTCCCTCTTTGCTCCTTCTCCGTCTTCCGCCCCAGGCCCATAAAAGCAATCTACTTTTTTTGATTTCAGGTAACAAAGATTTTCCAGAAGAAGAAGAATTCGGTTACATACAGCTTCCGCCAGTCCTTCTCTCTGTATGGGATGCAAGTGATGCTCTTTGAAAACCAGTGTGAGTGTTTCATATGACAGTTTGCATCCCAGAGGTTGATAAAGCCAGTACGCTACTCAAACCTTCCAGACTCGAACTGACCGGTTGTAAATTGCTCCCTCGTTTTCCAGATTACCCAAATGGAATCAGACTTACATCAGCAATACCAGGTGCAGACATCAAAGTTCTCATCAACTTTAACGCGCCCAACCCCCAGGACCGAAAGAAGTTCACAGACGACCTGAGAGAGTCAATTGCAGAGGTCCAGGAAATGGAGAAATACAGAATAGAGTGTGAGCTGGCTGACTTTTTTTTTTTTGTCCCTCCCATCCCCCCTCTCTTTCTCTTTCCCTCTCTCTCTCTCTATCTTTCTGGCCAAGTTAAACAGAAACAGGGCATGGTCCTCATTATTCAGCTGCTTCAGTTTATAAGGAAGTAGATTACGAGAGGTCACAGCACAGCTCAGATAATTCTGGACATGCAGAGGTGGTGCTAAAATAAAGCGCAGGATGTTGAAATGTCTTTATGTCAGTCGAGTCCTTGTCACTAAACCCCGGTGTCTCCACGGTTCGTTTCCACAGCCGAGCTGGAGAAGCAGAAGGGGGTGGTGAGGCCCAGCATGTCTCAAAGCTCCGGCCTGAAGAAGGAAGCCGGTAACGGGGGCATGAACCGGGCCAGTCTGGACGACAGCTACGCCATGGGCGAGGGTCTGAAGAGGAGCGCCCTCAGCAGCTCCCTGCGGGACCTCTCCGAAGCAGGTAGAGCGAAAACACGGAGCTTGCGTTCTGCCAGCTGGCTTTCACACTGAAAGAAAAAGCAGTTTGCTTTTCTTATTCTCCTCTCTGCCGAGAAGTTTAAGGGGATAAAAATAGCAAAATGTTGTCACTGCACCATACATTGATTTTTAAAGTCCTCCTCGTTCCGAATTCATTAACCCTCTCGGGATTGGATGGTTTGGATTAGAAGTTGGGTTTCTCTTTTTCAGGGGTTTACAGTGTCTTGCAAAGGTATTCATTTCCTTTGAACTTTAACCCATTTTGTCAGGTTACAATACTTTTTATTTGAATTGTATCTGATAGACAAACACAAAGTCGTGCCTAGTTGAAGCAGAAGAAAAATCTCCCATTGTTTTTCAATAATAAAGAAAAAAAATCTGCATTTGTGTTCACCAGCCTTTACTCAAATAACCCCTATATAAAAATCCAGTGAAACCACTCAGAAGTCACCTAATTAATAAATAGAGTTCAGCTGTGTGTAATTTAATCTCACATAAATCCAGCTGTTCTGTGAAGGTCTCAGATGTTCATTAAAGAACAAACGGCATCACGAAGACCAAGGAACATACCAGACAGGTCAGGGATAAGGCTGTGGAGAAATTTAAAGCTGGGCTAAGTTGTAAAACAAGAGCCGAACATTTTAAACATCACGCGGTGCCCTGTTCAGTTGAAAGTCTGAGCCATTTATCTAAGCTTTTAGTGAAGCAGCAACATTAATAACGAAGACTCATGTTACTCTGGAGGAGCTGCAGAGACTCACAGGTCACCCGCAGGGCAATCTGTCAACGGGAGAACTGCAGGATGCAGGAAAGCTGTTGACAGTTTGCCATCATCCATGAAGGAAACACAGCTAGGATGTGGAAGAAAAGAAGGTACTGTGGTCAGATGAGACTAAATTAAACTCATGCGTTAATGTGGACAAGTTGAGGTTTACATCTGAATCCAACTGCAGCTCTGTGTTTACTGAAGCTCCCCATCTAATCTCACTGAGCTTGGCCTATTGTGCAAAGAAGAATGGACAAAAATATAACATTCTAGGCATGTAAAACTGATAGACATGCCCCAAAAGACCTGCACCTGTAATCGCAAAGTATTTACTCACTCAGGCTGAATACAAATGTAAAAAGGTTATAATTGTCTTAAACTTCATAATTATGCACTACTTTGTGTTGGTGTATCCCATAAAATCCTAATACTACACACTGATGTATTGATGTTTGTTGTTGAAACCTCAAAATGTGAGAAAGGTCAAAGGGTGCTCTTTCAACACACTGTATTTAAGAGTGACTTGATTGAGAAAAGGTTTAGCAGCTTTAGCAGCTTTTGAACTTTTATTCCTGATCAATAAATAAACTGTTGGGCAGTTCTCACTCGTTTTTATTTGATTAAATTTCTTTCTAAACATCTCCTCATTCTTATGATTGCTTTTTTTTTTTTTGTTCCCAAGCATTTTTACATTCCTCAGTTTTTTTTGTTTTTTTTGTTTTTTTTATATATATATATATCTAAAGACATTTAACACACACGTTTTACTCAGAAATCCCATGCCGTCTCCTTTCACCTGTAAGCAAACCGCAATCTGAACAGCAACAAGATGAAGATAGTCTTTGCATTGAGAATCACCCCATATCCACGTATGTCAGTGTGTATAACTGTGCCTTAGAATCAGGAATACATGTCATTCATTACAAATAACAGCTATGTGAAAGTTATCAGGTGATTAACTTGATAACACGATGAAATCCAGTTAGGGGGGGGGTCTGCCTCACAGTTCTGAGCTTGAGGTTTCTTGTTGCATCGCTCAACCCTCAGAGGGGGAAAACTCCAGATCAGGTAGTTCATAGTCGTCCCTTTTGCCCTCCTGTCTCCTGTGTTTTTTTTTTTGTTTTGTTTTTTGTTGTTGGTTTTTTTTTTCTGTGCAGGATGTGGCATGTTAGTGGGGTCATTTTTGTTTGTTTTATTTTATTTTTTTCCATACTCCATTCCACATGTATTTTACTGTCCATACACATCAGGTATTTTCCTGTTAATGTGTAATTATTGGTCATATATCACTGGCTGAGTGGGCCCTAAAGCTCCACCCTCAGACCTGGATGTGCCCACACATCGAATGTGCAGCAGCCACAGTTTTGCTTCTGATCTGTCTTCTGCTTTGTGACTCTCGCTGAGACTGGCTTTTATTTACTTATTTTTTATTTTTTTATTTTTGCCCTGCCTGACAACCTTAACAGTGAGTTGTCTCAATTTACTCAAGAGAAAATCTGTTGACATTTTGCTCCGCTAATGAACCTTGTGATGGGATTTAGAAATAACCCTGGGAGTTAGCATCTCCCGATACAAACTAAATTTAGACTAAACCGTAATGGAAAATCCGGTTAAAATTACGTAATTTTTTTTTCTTCACTGATTTCTAATTTGACTTGGAAGTAAAAAAAAAACAAAAAAAAAACAAAGCTCCACCTGCCCACCACCTCCCTCTCAGACCTGAACGCCCCTCTCTCCATCCCCCTCTATCTCTTGTATTTGGATCTTACTCACCGTCACAAGCCACTGCGCCGCCCCCCACCCCACCCACACCCACTTTTGGTTTTGGGCGGCCGGAACGTCTGTAGTCGACCCAGGAAGTGCTGTCGATCTCTAATCTCTGGTATTGCATGTCTCGGGCAGGCAAGCGAGGGCGTCGCAGCAGTGCAGGATCACTAGACAGCAATATGGAAGTAAGTTGGAAGCAGCTGGTATCCGAGCTCCTCTCTCTCTGTGATGATGTGCACTGTGAAACACTCCATTTATTTTTTTGGTCTTATACTTCCTTTGCTTCATAGACTCCAGTCCATTTGTTTGGATCATTTATTTTTTTCTTGATGGGATGAATTTATAACCTGCTTGCCTCAGTTAGTGTGCATGCATGGGTTGCTTGCCTCCCCTCTTTTTTTATTTCTTTTTGTTGTTGTTTTTTTTGTTTTGGTTGGTTTTTTTGGAAGCCAGAGATCTCCTGTTTTGGTCATGTTATATGACCAATATACACTCTACCCTCAAACAAGCATGACTCCCACTAATGCCTCCTCTGATCCCTCCTCCCTCCTCTCCCTGTCGCCTGTCTCTGTCTTTCATTCAGTCACATCCAAGCGGTTTTCATTTGGTTCTTCTCTTTGGCAGGGTGGTAGCTCTGAAAGACACTAGGAAACTCTTCATTTCCTGCAGCCCCTCTCCCTGTCTGGGTCTGTCTTTTATTTTTTCCTCTTATCCACAACTTTTCTTAGATGCTCTAAGGTTCCGCGAGAAGTGTAGCCTTCATAATAAGCCACGGGCTTCACACACATTAGAAAGATGTGGATTTCATCCATTCATTGTGCACTCATTCCATGTACTCATGAGTCAAAGTGTAGAATCTTGTAAATATTATGGGGCAAATGATGCTGTTTGTTCAGTTTTAGACAAAGCATGGTAAAGGAAAAAAAAACTGCTTTTTTTTTGCACCCATGGAGTAGTTTTGGATCCAAAACAGGAGGCAGAGTGCCCAACCCTGTTGTGAAGTCTGCACACGAGTGCTCAGTTCCTTCTGCCATCTGATTTCTAGTTGAATGCTGATGTGTGAATGATAAGTTTGCCTGTCACACCCTCTGCATGTGGAAAATGTGCCTTCATTAATAATGCTAAGTTGCATGTGTGACTTTTTTTTTTTAAGAGAGTTTGGCACAAAACAGAAATGTAGTTTTCCCAACTTCCTTCTCTTTTGAATATTTATCCTTGTCAAAGTATTTATGATCACAGATTTCCTTTTTCCAAGATGTTTACCTAACAGCAGAGCTTCTCTGAAAATGGGTTCCCTTTTTGTCATGAAAGCTGAAATATTCCTGCTGCTGCCTATCATGACATTTTTAGTTTTTCATTTGCATGCTATATAACATTTTGCTACTTCTTTATCTGATAAAAGAAAACAGTCATTCAGAGCCTCGCAAAAGTGTTCATACCCCTTGAACTTTTTCGAATTTTCACGTGTTACAACCACATGCTTTTTTTGTAGTATTTTGGATTTCATGCGACGGACACAAAGTTGCGCTTAATATGAAATATAAGAAAACATGATCTTTTAAAACATTTTCTAGATTAAAATATGAAATGTATGGAGTGATAAGTATCCCCTTTTTGCCTGATACCCCTAAATCCTTAATAATTCACCCAGTAAATAGTTTGCCAGTAGTTTACCTGCGTGTAATTTAATCTCTGCATTAAAAGCGACTATCCTCTGAGGTGTTCTATGAAAGAACATTAGTGAACAACTTGTCATGAAGACCACAAAACAAATCAGATGGAGACAAAGTTGTTGAAGTTTAAAAAGCAGAGTGAAGGAATGTCTAAAGGAACGCTCTTCTATCATTTAAAAATGGAAAGGTTATGACACAACTGCAAACTCCTATCGAGGTAAGGAGGGCAAGGAGAACATTCAAACTTGAGAGAATCAGCCAACAGGCTGAGGAGCTGTTGGCTGTAACGCTGGAGGAGCTGCAGAGATAATCAACTTAGGTGGAATAATCTGTTGACAACTATTAGTGTTGAACTGAACAAATTTGGTCTTAAAGAAAGAGTGAAGTCAGGTTGAAAGAAATTCAGGAGCCATCCTGCAGGCCATGTATGGGATACAGCAAATACGTGGGAGAAGTTACCTTGTTCAAGCGATAACAAAACTGAACTTCTTGGCCAACTTAGGAAACCATCTCCTACAGTTCAACATAATAAAGGCAGCATGCTTTTCTTTGGCAGAGACAGGGAAGCTAGTCTGCGGGGATGGGGAAATGGGTAGAGTTAAATGCAGGAAAGTCCTGAGAAAAAAGCTTTTCCCAAAACAACATTGAGACGGCACACAATGAAATGTTGTAGGTCAGGGTTGTCCAAAGTCTGTCCTCAACTGCCAGGCTCCTGCATGTTTTAATTCTCCCCTTGGTGGTCGGACCTCCTCAGCATGTCATGTCCTACAGGGGCCTGGTAACGAGCAGTCATTTGATCCAGATGTGTTGAACCAGGGACTAAAACATGTAGGATTCTGGCCCTTCAGGACTGACTGCACATAATTGGTGTAGGTCAGCATATATTTATATGACCTAGTCAGGGGTCCTCAAATCAAGTCCTTAAGGGTCGCTAACCTACAACCTTTAGATATTCCTTGTCCAACTCACCTGGATCAAATGGCTGAATTACCTCCTCGGTATGCAGACAAGTTTTCAGAGTCTTGCTAATGACATCATTATTTGACTCAGGTGTGTTGAAGCAGAGATGTATATAAAAGTTGCAGGACACCACCCTGGTTTTGAGGACTCCTGGTGTAGTGCTACATCAAATTGAGCAGTTGTTAAAAAAAAAAAAAAAAAGACTTGAAGGCAGATATTCATAGGTTACGGCAAACTAATCTAACTGATCTTAAGGTGTTCTGCAAAGAAGGATGGGCAGTTAGTCTCTGGATGAGCAAAGCCGGTAGAGACGCACCTCAAATGACTTATAGCTGTGGTTGCACTGAAAGGAGGTCCAAAGTTTTCACTCAGAATGACCGAATATAAATCCACACCACACCACTGCATCATTTCCCTTCAGCTTCCCAATTATACCTTTGGTTTGTGGTTGTAATCTGAGAAAAGGTAGAATTGTTCAAGGGATCTGAATAGCATTGCAGGGCACTATAGTCCTAGTAATGCTTCACAGCTTTAGTTTATTTATTTGTTCACTTTTTCCTCTTCCAGGGGTCCATCATTAGCAGTCCGCACACACGTCGGAGACCTACAACAGCACGTGAGGGCTCCTCCCGCGGCCATCCCTCCATCCCCAACTCGGCATCAACGTCCATCCTTGGGTCGCTCTTCGGCAGCAAGCGGGGGAAGCCCTCGTCTCAGAGCCAGCCCCCTCTGCCGCCGCCCGGCCACCCCACCCTCATATCGCACAAGCCGCACCCGACCAACCTGCATCACACGGCCCAGGTGGTGCACACGGTGCAGGCGCAGCTACACGGCCCACACCCCCAGTACTGTCAGGTCCCGCAGAACCCCCCGCCTTACCACCACCACCACCACTACCACCCGCCTCCCCACACGCAGTACCACCAGCACCCGGCCTACTCCTCGCACGCGCACCACCACTCGCAGCACGGCCACTACAGCCAGCACCCGCACCACGCCCAGCACCCTCACCACCACGGCCAGCAGGCGGGCCCAGCACACGGCGGGCACAAACCTAAACACAGTGGCATCAGCACCGTAGTGTGATGCTCCTCGCGCGGAGAGACGGGAAGACAAAGGAGGAGACTTTATGAAGGAAGGACAATCGCTCACACCAAAGGGACTGACAGCATAACTCTATGGCCTGTCCACTGTGTTTCAGCTGCTGTGCTGGGAAGCAGTCACACCCAGACACCGCTTTCACTTCCAGGTCCAACTGATATGCAGGATAGAAAACGGATTCAAATCTTCCAATAGGGGCCTTCACTAGTTTGCCTGATTTGGGGCTTCTGCGTGTGGAGGGTTTGGGCGGTCTGCACAGGAAGATGCTGTTTAATTTCCACAAGCTCCAACCTGCTGCTTTATCCCCACATTTACCTACCATTACATAATCAGGAGGAAGGAAGCCCTACGATGAGAACATGTTTGACTGTTTTTTTTTTGTTTTGTTTTGTTTTTTTCACAATTTCAGAATTTCAGCTGTTGAGTCTTTGGTTTTTGCAAATCCTGCCATCATGTGAATGCTATTTGTTGTCGCCTCCTCTAGAGCTCATATATAATACAAAAAAAAACAAAAAAAACATATATATAAGCATTTCACACTGTCAACGGACAGCTAAACAACTCATAGTAGTTCTAGTGCTGTATTTACTGTACACGACAGCTATACGTTTTGTGTCTTAGCTCTCATTAAATAAATGTGCCAATTATTAACGCATAATCTATTTAGTCGAGACTTCATGTACAGTATATTGTGTGTAAAGTAATTTGTAAGATTATACTTACAATTATTATCAGCAAAAATGGCGTCTATCAGTATTAAGCTGACTAAAGTGACGGGTTGTAGATCTGAAAAAGGAGCAAACTCCCCTTTTGCCCGGGCCTGGTCCGGTCAAGGCCTATGATCTGTTTTAAAGCTTTTTTGCCTTTCTGGTGAATTAAAATAATAATAATAATAATAATAATAATAATAATAAACACCCAAAACAAAGCCTATAGATGGCAGCTGCTGCATATTTGACATCGAAAAACACAGTTTGATCAGAGTTGAATTCCTGAAGGAGACGTTTCCCCTAAAAAAAAAAAAAAAAAGCTCAGAATGAAGAATTTAGTGCAAAACTATACTTTTAAAAGGTAAAATTTCTGTTTCTGTTACAAATAGTCTGAAATAAAGTCGATATGCAGCAGCTGTTTTCTTCGCTTTCGAAATCAGCTGAGAAAATATCCTGAAATCTTCGTTTTTGCCTTGTTCAGATTATTATTTTCATTCGCCAACTCGATTTTGGTGGATTTCTTTTTTTTTTTTTGTCTTTTTTTCTATTAAATGTGCAATATCTTTGTACTGATTTTGTACATCAAGAGCAAGCAAGGTCTCCCCCCTCTTGTTTGAGCGTTTGTCATTTTGCGTCATTATTATTTATTTATTTTCTCTTTGACCCCCTGTCTGCGTCGTTTTCTCTCTGTAAATTGTCCGCCTATCCTCGTGGTCTTATGAGGGGTACAGACTTGGAGCTCAGTGGAATGTCTTGTAAGGTTTTTGTTTGTTTTGCATGTAATGTTTTTGATGTGAGGCTATCCTCTGCACATTGTATAACAAATCAGTGTTACCATGGTAAGTTTAAGTGCAATCATGCAGGCTTGTACTTGAGAGTGAAAGTCTGTCGTCTTGTTGTCCAGGATGAGATTCAGGTGAAAAAAAAAACAACTTTTTCTTTGTTCTTTTAAAAAGACGTAAAAGTACCTAGACACTTCAGAGTGGAAAGAAGAATGTGTGTATATATTTTAATAAAAAGGAAACAGAAATATTTCGCTGGACAAGCACATATAAAAGGACAGTTACAATTTTTTTCAGGAATTGCAGTTATAACCTACACAAATGCAAGCTAAACAGAAGAACTGGGTATATGTAAAGATTATCTTTCTATATTCTACAAATAAGAGTCTATTCTAGTGTGTAAATTAGTGACAGTAAGCTGTTTGTCCCAATATTCAGGTTATAAAATGTATTTTAATATTCATGAAGAAATCCACAGAAGTCGGGCTCACACATTATCTTGTTTTTTTTGTTTTTTTTTCCTTTAGACGACAGACATATCACACGCGGGACATTAATGATACGCTGAATGTGTCTTTTTCTGATAATTTCATATCTTTGCTATAATTCTGAAATTTTTGGAAATGGTGTGAAACTGATGCAACTGTTTATTTTTGGTGTGTTGTCGTGCTTTAAATGTTTGAGGTTTTTTTTGTTTGTTTGTTTGTTTTTGTTTTTGTTTTTTGTTTTTTCAAAAGTACCCCAACAATGCACTGCATGGATCTGATGCATCATGCGTCCTATTCACTGTGAGCTGATGGGGAAGAGATCAGCCTATAACATGTTGGACTTCTTTTCTTCTTTTTTTGGTTCTGAATAAGTTGGAACTCTACGATGGTGGCGTGTGTCCTTGTCGTTCCATGTTTTTTGCCTGGTAGTTATTGAAGCTCAGCATGCATTTCATCTACAAAGCCATTTTGTAAATTACAAACATGGAAGAAGAAGAAGAAGAAGATAAAGAGAAAACGTTGCACTTCGTCGCTGAGGGCTTTCATTGTGTAAATAGAGGAATCTGTTGTGCAAGCTGATGAACTGCTTGATTAGAGAGTTCAGCTTTGTGAAGACTGTAAAGGGACCAAAACTGGGGTAAAAGGAGATGTACATAATGTCTATATTTCCAGTGCTCTACTTTGACATCTGCAGTTGAGATCAGGATGTACATGTCGCCTCCTGAACGGACGGGAGCCGTGCTGGTTAAACCGATCGACTCTCTCTTCCTCCAGCAGTTGTGAACTGAGATTTGCTGTGGAAATCAAAACCAGACTGTTATAGGAAGTGTGCTGCCATCAATTACATGCAGTTTTCCTTTCATACATGCAAATACACACAAACAAACACAGTCTCACACGCGCACACAAACAAATGTACACACAACCGGCTGCGAGCTGTTCGATCTGACGAGTGACATGTTTTGAAGAAAGGAAACGACAGGAATGGCCTCATTTAAATGTGCATTCTGTTTGTACAGTGAATAGTGAGTCAGTAAGACCCCAGTTATTGTAAAACTTCAACTGTGACAATGTTGAGAACGCAAAATAAACAAATATATGACTTATGGTACATTGGCTGTTTTCTCCGTTGGTAAATTAATGGACTTCTTTGTGGTAACTTGCTGTAAAGGAGAGAAAAACGAGTTGGGGAAACAGATATTTACACAAATGGTAAAAGTAAAAACTTTTGCTTTTCTCTACATCTGAAGATGATATTTGACTTCACTTTTCCAGTTTTCAGACAGAATCATCCAAATTATTTCTTCTTGCTAAATGCCAGAATAATGACAGATTTAAAAAAAAAAAAAAACAAACAAAAAAAACGTATTCCGGTGCATGAGTTTGCTTACAATTTTGTAGTATTTGGTAGAATTGTCTTTTAGGTTGTATAACTTGCATCAAATGTTTTTGAAAGTCTTCCCATTCCTCCTGACTAGGCAGGTGTGACTGATTGAAGTGTGTACACTTCATTTCTTAGATCAGCGTCATGTTCAGACTCCCCCCTGCTGTGTTTGAGGTTCATATACAGTAACCTCTGCAGGCCCGTATGCAATGGATAGTGAAAAACACATTTAACAAGTTAGACCAATTATACCTACTCATTTTATTAAAGAATATAATATGTCTCTTCTTTATGTACAGTAATAAAACAAGATATGAATCTTTGCTTTTCGTATCCTGTCCTGACATTGTTCTTTAAAGATTGAATTTAAAATCTATCAAAGAAAGACACCAATTCTGCATGCAATATATCAGGTATATCCCTGGTAAAAATGTTTAAAAGAGAAGGGGCATAATCAGGTCAGAAAATTCAAATCCCCTCAGCTAAAGCGAGCTGTTCAGTGGATTAGTACTCAAATGTTTGTGACATTAGACGATTTTCATCATCAGACCAGTTGCATTTCATTTAATTTCCATTTTTGCTTCAGTTTTGATCTGGTATTGAAAAGATTCAGGAACTTCACCGTTTTAATTTCCACAACAGGGGAGCGTTAAAACATCACTTTCTATATTTCCACTAGAGGGCATCTGTTAAATTTAAATTAGGAAAAAATGGGACCGTTGCACTGTTACACCACCTATAGGTCGAAAGTATGACTGCAGAATTTCTTTGGTGGAAGCGTATAATCTTACTTTTCCAAACTACATAACAGAAGCATGTCTTTAGGCTCAGATGGTGTAGGTTTTAGCACATACAATCAGCAATGTAATATATCACAAGGCTTCCATTTGTACTTTTCCGTTATCCCCAGCCTCGAGCCATGCAGTGAATGGTTACAGTGCATTCACTGCAGGGTTGTTTGGAAAGCCTCAGCTAACATATTCATAGATAACTCTTATCACTTCAAAGCAGACGGACTTCCTTCATGTCATGTGAACTATAACTGTGCGGTGCTATTGGTGCACTCCTCACCCCGACGCTGTTCAATTTGAGGTTTTATATCTCTGTGCTCACTACGCATCAGTTAGGAGGGGGGAAAAGTTTCAGAAGATCTTCCTAATGTTCAAACTGGACAACAGCAGACAGTTCATAAGGATGACTGGCATCAGCAGAAGAAATCTTGAGATTGGCCTGACACAGAAAGGTTTGTTTTTTTTTTTTTTTTTTTGGGGGGATTTGTGAAGTCAAACTACTGTTACATTTTTTGTACGTGTTGTGTTTAGTAAAAATTTATTGAACGTTATAGGCCTAGCTCTTTTTGGTCTTGAGAGTGTCAGACAAAAAATGTAAATAAACTCGTCAACTGCATGGATTTTATACAAATTTTAGAATTTCCATTTTGCATCTGAATTATTTTTGAGTGGGGGAATATGATAAAAAAAACAAAACAAAAAAAAACAAACAAAAACAAAGGGAATTTATTGTTTCCACACAGGGTCAAAATTATGCATACACTCCACTGATATTATGTTGCAGAGAAACATAAATTGTAGTCATCAAAAAGACTCTGGCAAAATTCATAGTTCTGGCTGAATATGTAACCTGTATTTCTTTGCAATTGGTAAAGTCAGTTAGAAGTGGATGGTGTCCCAGCATACAAGTTGATCCCACTTTAAAGCATCACCCATAAGTTTTTGTATTACTACATTTCAGACCAGGGACATTTCATCTGTCCTGATAACCAGTTTTGATGCAGGTTTGGGATGATCGCCATTTTGGAACTCATAGTCTTGAGAACATTTTTACTTTTACTTCGTTTGAGGTGTGCTTAAAGAAGTGGGTGTCATGTTTTATTATTTCATTCTCTTATGCACCTATTTTGAAGTTTTCTGACCAATCACTAATCTTTAAGAATCCTCACCTGCCAATTTTGATTTTGATCAATAATTAGTTTTTTTAACTGCCTACAATATGCCTTCAATATCCCAATCTTTTTAACTGAAAAAAAAAAAGTTTAACAATACTCATGAAATTATACAAAACTGTTTTTGCTGCACAAGGTAGTGCTTTCATTTATAAAACATAAATGAAAAGTTTGCATATGACCTGGTGGCCGGGTCTGTCAGTCGGTCCTCTGTCACAGCAGAGCAGAAAGGAACAGTGGCTGGTTTTCAGATCTTTGTGAAGGTAGATAGGATTAGTGGATGAGATTGATTTCACATGCAGCAAGGGCCGATCATCGGTCCCTCAGAATTAAAAAAACCTGGGTTGTTCAGTCAGTGAACCCATACAGTCAAATCGGCTCATCATGATGCATTTCTTTAGGCCATAAAAAATCATTTTGATTCCTCCAAACAGTTCAATCTTTGTATCACCCCACTACATATTTCGAAAACATCTGGCTTTACAATGTGGGCAATAGATTGCAATCTTGCAGGAAGACGTCATTTTTGGAACAGGTGCTTCCTCCCTGGTCAGCTCTGTCTTAATCCTATAAATGTTGCACATTCTTCACTGCAGACCGTAGTTCTGGTATTGAAGCATCTTTTGGTTTATGATAGACTTGAACCTGTAGTGGTTCTTGTTTTCAAATTCCTTGGTTTTGAATTTAATTTAATTTCCCTTTGGGATCAATAAAGTTTTTTTTTTTTAATTGAATTTGAACTGATTTTTTTTTATTGTCATAAATATTACTTCATTGGAGTGTAACAGTTTGAGTCAAATTGAGTGAACTTTGACACAACGGCACAAGGACCTAAAAACAAACTTCAGAAGTATTTTTTTAATGACCCAAAGATCCCATCTTTAACTATGACAGTTTTCTGGACCAAATCATTGAACAATATTATCCTTTTCATTTTCCATCCCATAGATAATTCTTCAGGTTTTTGTTTAACTTTTTAGTGAGTACATGAAGCCACTAATAGAGCCATAACTACAATTAACCTTTCTTTAACATAGAAAGTCCTCCTGCACTAGCACTTTTGTGTTTACTTTAGGTTCTGTGTTTCTTTCAATAACTGTTTACCAACTGGCAAAAATATATCCACTACCTTTGAGTGTGTGGTTTTATTATCAACCTTGACCTGCACTGTATGCAATTGGACACAAATTTGACTATATGTTTGGACTGGATAGTTATAAATTGCAGTTATCTGAACTAAATGTGGAGCTAATTTAATGCTGTAGCTATAAACTGAGCCTGTCTAAGTGCCCTTAGTTGATATCTCTTACAATTTGCTGCAACATAAATATGATGAAGAGAGTTCAAAGTTGGAGATGGAGTGCCACTTTGACCTGATATCTTAAAAAAATATATTTAAATGTTTGTGTCGGGAAACCAGCTGGCGTAAACAAGTTTGACAATTTCTAACCTGAAGAATGGTCAAATATCCAGCCAGAATTATATGCAGATCTTGTTGACGGCTACAAAAAATTTGCTTATCCATAAATCTTAAGGGACATTACACTAAATAGTAAATGCAGTATATGTACATATTTGTACATATTTGCAAAACTATATTTAAGTATAGTTTTGTCTCTAAAGATTTTTTTTTGACATATGTTAAATGCCCAAATTAAAATTTTTACTCATGCTCAAGATGTGTATGTAAACCTCTGACCACAAATGTACCTTGTGAGCTGAACTGTACAAAACCTTTTATTACTTACGTTACTTGTTCCTACAGGATGCTGCTCCACAGTGTGACCTTAGCTGTTTATCTTCTCCTGGCCTCATCAAGTGCCCAGAGAACTGTCCAGTCCTGTGTGTTTTCAGAGCTCCAGCCATCTGGGTTGAGAGTCAACTGCAGCTCTTTAAACCTCATGGAGTTGCCTCATCTGCCTTCAGAGACCACAGAACTGTTTGTGCAAGACAACCGGCTCACCTCAGTGCCACCAGGAAAGTTTGACCGGTTGGCTAACCTTAGAAAGGTGTCCCTGTCTCCGAACCCGTTCCGCTGTGACTGTAGCATCCAGTACCTGAGGTACTGGCTGCTGAAGAACAGGGATGTTGTCTCAGAGGAGCCTTTATGTTCCAGTCCAGGCTCTGTAGCTCAGAACGCCATCACTGACCTAAGTGATGCCTACTTCTCCTACTGCACCTTTCCACTCGTACATCAAACAAGCACCTCAGGCTGTGTTTATGTCTCTTACAACACCATCGCATCGGTGATGCTGTGCTGCATTATTATTCTGCTTTTGTGGAGCTTAATACTTGCCAGAAAATCTACTTTCACCATATACGTGGAAGAGCGACATTCAGGATTTGAGGCGGACTCTCTGCGCTCACTGAAACCCAAACACAGGAGGAAGCTGCACACAGAACTGTCGGGGCTCAGCGCCGACTCTGATTCTGTCGTTTTGTCTGAGGACTTGGAGAGGCCACTTGTCTCCAAGTCCAACATGGAGTTACTCCCACAAGTGCTAGAAACATTACACAAGAAGCACAATATAAAGATAAAGGCCAATTAACAGACTTTTATTCATACTTTAGCAGAACTACAAATAAGTAAGAAGCGAGAAGTGAGGCTGTGAGGGTTTGCAAAGACGCTACATGGGTTTTTATAATTTGTTTCCGTTCTTAACTGCACCAGACCATTTATCAGAAACTTCACCTGTGTGAGTTTTACTTCATTTGTTTTTATATTTTACGATCCAGACTTAATTTTACTTAAATAAATGTGAAAACTTGCTTTTTAATTTTTCTTCAGTTCCTTACAATCAATTGCACTTTGCCTTCTGCTATCAATACTGAACTATTTACCTTCCATAAACATCCTAATGTAGGGGTACTTACTACTATTTTTCATAATTTACTATGATCACATGTTTTCCTTTCCCCTTATAGCTCTTAAAGTTTTCATTGAACAATGGCTTTTTTCTTACCACTCTTCTACAAAAACCTGATTTGGGTAGAGCATGATTATTAACTGCCCTGTTCTCAGAGTCTTCTCCAGCATTACCTAAAACCTCTTTACTTCTTTAAACGACATTCTCTTTGTTGTGTCTATCAATCTAAGTGGGAAACCATATCTAGGTAGGTCCCACATAACACCTATTTTCAGATAGATTCAATAATGCTCCAATCAATTCAAAGCCTATAATGTCTGTATTGTTCCTTGAGCTCCATGATGCTGTTTGTTCACTGATGTTCTCTAACAGACCTCTGAGGCCTTCACTAAGCAGATGCAATTATACTGAGGTTAAACTGCACACAAATAGAGACACTTTACTATTTCAGTAACTTCTGAAGGCAACAAAGTAGATTTTATTTAGGAGTAAGAGTAAAAAGGTTAAATACTGATGTTCGTTACACTTATTAGAGTTTTATTTATTTCAAAAAATCTGTTTTTTCCCCTTCCACAGCAAAAATGTTAGCTTTATAAGGCAAAAGGGAAGGTCAGTACAGCCTACTAGCTTGTGCCTGGACATAGCTTGTTTTCTTCATTGGATGGACTGATCTGGCTTAGCTCATATAAGCAAAATTGACTGGTAAACATTAACGTAAATCAGTGGCGCACCAAGTGAGAGAATGCTAATCAAGTACAGACTATTCATCAAAGGGAAGACCAACCATTGTTTCTTGTTTCCTGCAACTGTTGTTTCATTTCTGTGTTTGCATGGGCTTAAGCTGGATTTAAACCAAAGTCAGCCAAATAATTATGTTGGTTTCTCACGCTACTGCCTTGAAGGTCACAGCTTGCAAAATCTGTTCCTCTTAGTGGTCAGTATTTATTACATAACAGCATGAGCTGAAACTAAAGATTTTGGAATGACTAAGAAAAAAAAAAAAACATTTTGGTACAGACATTAACATGTCAAAGAACTGTAATTGTTAAAGGGGGCTGGGTGTTATGTAAAAACAACTTTTTTAGCTTTACATCATGTGTTATTCCCTCATTGAAAACATACTTGGCGTGATGCTTTGACTCTTTCATGCATGTTTTAGATATCCTCTGCAGTGTTTAAAAGAATGGGCGCTTCTTAAAGAGACATAGGTCCAATTTCAAGACATCAAATTGTGAAGTCAAATTTTTTTTTTAGTTATATTTGATATATACATCATTTTTATAACAACTGAAGTTGGTATAGTTACTTGATTGTGCTTTAAAATTGCTCTAAACAATTGCCTAAATTTTGTATATCGATTGACCAGCCACTGTTTCCCTTCTATTGTAACCACAAGTCAAATACAAATACAGTTAACCTAATTTTAATGCTGTAATACATAGCTGAAATTAAAAAAAGTTGCTTCGTTATTACTTTTAACATTATCAAAAGAACATGTTTGTTTGCTCTTTTTAAGAATTTGCTAATAATGTGTCAGAGAAAAACACACATTAAGTTCACTTTGCAATTATTCTTTATATTCTTTTCCAAGGTAAGGTAATTACAGCAAAAATGAGTTGGTAAAGGCTTTACGTGTGACTTAATTGATGTGCTGTTAGCTTTTGTCTCTGGAATAAAAATCTGAGAGCACAAAACAGAGGTTGGACACTAAACAACAGACGTTATGGCAGGAAAACAGCAACTTTTAACAAAAGTTAAAAATCTGTGCAAATATTGGTTATGGCTCTCATAGCAAGACAAAATGTGGATAGACAATACAACTGAAGGAACAATATTGCACATCAAACAGCTGGACTTATAGTAAATCTATTCCTCTTGTGTTCATGCATAGATCTTTAAGGGTAAACGGAGTAAACATAGATCTAAAAGGGGATTAATGAAAGTCACATGTTCTTGTAATACACTCTCCTAAAACACTGGTAAAATCTTGTACTCTAGATCAGCTGATCATCTAAAAACTAACCATGGTCAAATAAGGCAGCTAAAACATGTTTCCTTACGAAAAACACACTGTTAAAGACGACACCGAAACCACATGGCGGTCACAGTTAAATGATTCATGTTCTCTTAAATCTGTCTTTATGTTGTTGTCTTTACAAGATGACCTATATGATGTTAATGCCCTGTCTGTCAGTTCATTACTCAAAGTCCACAGTGATGCCCTTCCAACAGCTCCTTGTATTAAGTGGTGCGTTTCCCAGCTTAATGCTGTACCACACGTGTGCTTGTGTGGTACACAGAACCTTTCGGGACTCGAATCACTAATGAGGCACAAACTTTTCCTGCTGGAAGATGAGGTCCACAGCTTCCGCCACGTCCTGCACAATGTAGTTTGGCTCCACCAGCGCGGGGTCAAACCTGAAGTCCCGGTGACCGTGGAACACGGTCTCTTTGATGCAGCGACTGGCGTCGGACGGCACCTCTGCGTTGGGATTGTAGACCCCCGTGCAAACCAGGACGGACTTACAGGAGGTGGCAGAGGGCAGAGCGAGCTCACTTTCCCACATGCTATCGAACTCTTCCTCACCCCCGGGCATGGCGGTGCTGGACCCGGTGGCAGCCACCACCTGGGCAACAGCTTTGGGGTTCTTAATGGCGGCTCTCTCCTCCAGGAAGCGATTGTACATGTTGGCTCCGTATATATCAGTCATGAGGTTATCACTGGCAATGGAAAAGGAGGGAAATTAAAATAAATAAAAATGCCAAAACAGGTTTGTCTTCTATTGGTCTGTTTAACTACGATAGTGGGGAAAAATAGGGAAGAGTTACAGAATCATACTACCTTGCAGATGTATTGATACCCTCTGAATGTTTTTTTTTTACCTTTTGCCTTGATACAGCCCCAAATTCAGTGTGTTTTATTGGGATTTTATATGATAGACCAACAGCTGTTAAAGACAGGTGCTGACCTGTCTTAATCAGCTTTCTATGTATGTGACTGTCGCCAGCCTTATATTTTATGGTTATGTAAGCATGCAGCAATGTGTGTGTGTAAGCATATGAACGTGACGGAATCATACATCCATAAGAATGGTGTGGCATTTATTTATATTTAGTGAGTCAACACTTTGCAGACCCTACTTACACTGCAGAAGTATGTCTCCACCAGCTCAACTGCAGCAGAAATTCAAACATTAGCTCATTCTAATACACATTTCAGTATTCCATGTTGGTGGAACCACGTTTGTAGCTAGGGTGATGTACAGTGTTAGGTTTCCATTTCTCTCAGACCAACAGGTTCAGTTTTGGTCGGATTTGACTAGAGCTCCTTCTTCCACTCACTCACTCTGTCTCCTTTATCACTTGTGGCAAACTGGATTTTTAATTACTTTCTTCTGGCAGCTCTTTATAGAGTGTAGAATTAACAGTAAAGAGTTCTTGCAAATCAGTGAAGATGCCCATGTTTAGGTAGATTTGCAGGTGTCCCATACCCTATTATTATTTTTGGAAGACAGATTAAGCAGCACTTGACCAGATGTTTGACCAGATGTTCAAAGGTTGGGGCATTATTTCATAACTTAATCCTTCTTTAAACTTATCCACAATATTTCCCTCACCTATCTCCTGTGTTCTTTGCTCTTCACAATGCTGTGTGTTCACTAATGATCTCTGACAATCCTTGACGGAAAACATGTATTTCTAATTTGATTAAGCTACACAAAGGTGAATTTTATTTGCCAATTAGGCAACCTCTAAAGCCGATTGGTTGAACTAGTTGAACATATTTAGAATTATGCGTATGAGTAAGTTGGGAATACAATAAAGTTATTATAAGCATTACTTTGTGCAGGTCTAACTAATAAAATCCCAATGAAATTAAATGATGTAGTTAAGCCTGTTGCAATAAATCAATTAATCGCATGATAAATTAAAACAAGCTCAATAATTTCCATTTGCAGGAGCTGTTTGTTTTTCTTGTCTCTCTCTCTTTCCTCCTTACTGGATGACAAAAGGTTTGAGTGTGATGCTTTGGTCTCAACTATCCCCTTTTGTGAAGGGCAATTTTGTTTACGGAGACTTCAGAGTTTATTTGTCATTTCAATTGTTTGTTAACTTATTTTATACATTTAAGATGACTTCCAGTTCCAGAAATAAATGCTTGTTGGAAATTAAAGTTTATTGTTTATGTTAAAGTGGTCTTAAAACAATATTATCAAAAACAATAATATTGCTGGAACAATTTGTCATCCAGCAAAATTTATCAGCGCAAAAGTTGTGACAAGATAAAATGTGAAAAAAAAAAAAGAAAGTAAATACATTTATAATGGACTTTAGTGCTACGAGTTAAACTGAAACATTACTTGTAGTTACTTAAAAGGGCTTAGTTTAAGTAACTAAACTAAGCCCGTTAGTTTAGTTACTTTATGATACATTATTAAATGTATAATAACGTATATTATATAAACTATGGTGTGTCACACCGTAGTTTAATAAAGGTGTGATTATTTTCGCACCATTTAGGTCAGTAGTTTTTGTCTTTGTTTCTATTCTTTGATTACTTAGGTGGGAACTGTCTGCAGAGATAAAAGGTCTCACCCAATAGCGTAAAGGGAAGTGATGGGAAGTTTCCATTGTCTCTGCATGGCCTGGCTTCTGATGAGATACTCCGCAAAATGGTACGTCAGCTCGCTGGGCTTTCCCATGAGTGCCTCGTACTTCAGGTCTTTGCCAGTTATCTTTTTATAAATGTTCTCCAGGCACACAAGAAACGTTCCATGGCCAAACCTAAAAAAATAAAAAATAAAAAAAAATAAAAATAATAATAATAATAAAAAACAACAATATCCGATTTGTTAGATCAAAAAAAAATGTGTCAGCATCAATCTTTACAAGAAGATTACCTTGGGGAGTTTGCCTCTGCCATCCACATCAGGTCCATGTTGCAGGCCAACAGGGGGAGGTGAGGTACCGCATGGGTTTGGTGGGGACTGTTGAGGTTACCGTGGGTCAATAAAATATCAATTATCAGCTGCAGGTTTGTCTCCCATCGGATTGGCTCCCCGAACAAAACCACAGCTGGATACAAGATTAAATCAGTGAATACAACATCTGACATGGCAAAAGTATAACGCTGAGAAGGAAGTGCAAGAACATTTGTTCATACCTTCAACTTTAGGAAGGCTGACAACAGGAGTGGACTGAAACAAGAGAAAATAATCTCAATGCATTTTGTTTTATATGATAAGACATATTTATTATATAATCAAAATATGGGGATTTCTTTGTAAAACATCTCATTTTCAGCAAATATTGCAATATCTCACCGGCAGTTTGGGACGTCTGTTGTGATCCACCATGTCCAGCAAGGGGTATGACTCCCTCACCATATCAATACTGACAACATTCTTAAAGCCAACACTAAATACAGGAATTTAACAAAGAATTAGTTTAACCTTTAGGTCTTGCTTAGGAAATAACAATTAAGAAGCAATGCAAAAAGGGTAGAATTTATTAATACTTTTTAGCAATTTCCAGGACAGGCCCCTGTCCCGACACCAGGACACATTTATCGTGGAATTTCTTGAACATCCTCAGGGGACTATGGGACATGATGACTTGGTCTTGTGTAATCTGAAAGTAGAGCAAGTAATGTTAGCAGAAATGTCAGGGTAAACCAGACCAATCAAAAGGACGGAGTGTGTTTTGTAACTCACAGGCACTCCCAAAATGTGAGAGAGCTGGTCTGCTTTTGTTTGTCGGAGGCAGTTCCCTGCATTAGTGACAAAAACAACTGGCACCACAAACCTTCCCTGAGAGTCGACCAACTTCTCAACAGCCAGTTTGGCTGCAGGGATTAGCATCCGTCCTCGGACGAGCACGCCATCAATGTCGAACAGCAGCCCAAATCTCGGCTGTGGCTGAAGGGGGAAAAAGAGAGAAACTGTTGCATGATGTGAACTGCAATAAATACATAGAAAAATTATTGAGAAGCTGTGTAAAAGTTGATTTTAAAAAGTTTGACCCAATGAAGATCAATGAAAAATCACAAAGATTACCCCAGGTAGGTGGGGCCCCTTATTACATGTACATTATTTACATATATCTATTACTTTATCGACTCATGACCAGTTTTCCCCTTCCCATTTTATACCCTTAATCAAACCATGCCACACCCATGTGTTACACCACTCAATAACACATTGAGTGGTGTAACATAAATATCTATTTATGTCTCTTTAAAGTTAACTGTTTTAAATAAATTACAAAGTTAAGCGGTCATAAAATATGTTTAAATCCCACTTACAAATTATTTCTGTTTGGTACCTTCTAAAAAATTGTGGTGCTATTCCTCCATTTGATGGATTGGGAAAAACTGGAAACTGTGACTAACCACCTGGTAGGCATTATTATTGGTGATGCTGAAACACAATTTAATTATACGTAGAAAACAAAAATTTACTCTAAACGGTCAGGTGTATAAATCAGATACGAAATGTTCCGGCCAGAGGAGATAAATTTACACATGGTCGGTCAGTACAAAATGTCCTGTGACAGAGAAGCTCAATTTCAGACAAAACTCCTCACATAAAGTTAAGAGAGCGATGAGAGTTTGCTATTTGAGTGAGTAATATAAATCTTACACGGTATGACACTTAACTGGGCAAAGCATAGGGGCAAGCATCCTTCAGATCGAAGTTCTTCTTTTTATTACTAACTCAATCTGCACTCTGCCTCCAACTTCCACTCAAAGCTTGGTATTTCTCAATAAGATGTTTAAGAACTCTGTAATCATTCAACAGTTTGACATCACTTTTCATTTCTCTCAATTATACTGTATATTGCCTTATTAGGCCACAAATGGCCTGCATAATGTCTATAATTGGTTTCCACTGCTGTTCTTTACAGCAGTTTAGTGATTTAGTTAAGTAGGACATGCAGTAATAATAAGGGCCAGTTACATGTGACAGAATACTAATACAGCAGTACAATGGGGGATTGTAAAGCTGACAGGCTCTAATTTTGTCTCTCAGGATAATTGTGCCAAGCAACAAATAATTTTTAAAAACTAAATTAGTATTTTATACAGTCATACAGAAAATTATAATCTAAATATTCTGTAATTGTTTTATGGAATCAAATATGTTTATTTATGTGACTAAATTTAAAAAACATACTTAAGATGTGAAGTAAAAAAAAAAAGTATATTTTGTGCTACGGGTTATAATGGAGTTTAAATTATTTGAAATTTGCTATTATGGGTCCATTTGAAACTTTGAAATGAGTAAGCTTGAGATTGATCCTACAACAAATCTGGAGTTTTGAGTTATGTGGTCTCTCTGAGAAGAGCTCTTGGGAGCCCCCTGTTGGTCTGGGTGGCAAACAGCAGCAGCTTAGTTTGCTTGTACCTTTGGCCGGGTCTAACTATTACTGCATCACAAGTCATTCAAAGACTTTCCAATCATGTCTATAGCATATCAGAATGTGCCTTCCTGTCATGTGAGGCAGAATTTCCTGAAAACAAACAAAAAATATAAAAGCAACTGTTCCCCTAAAACAGTTGCGCAAAGGCTACAGCTGCCTTTGCCCTGATGTCAGGACCCCCCCCTCCTCTCGTTTCATTGTCGTCAGCGCATCCAGGCTTCACAAAGTTCCGTGAAACATTTTACGCCAACGCCTATTCGTTAGATTGAAACAAATCTCCGAAACTACTTGAAGGCCCAGCCTGAGTTCAACAGCGTTATTGTTCTTCTGAGCCGAGGAGCAGCAACAGCTCGGACCGTACCTTGTTCACAGACTGAGTTCCGCAAAGCCCGCACCGAGAACCGACAATCCCAGCCTTGCGCCTGGCTTGACGGTTACTCACGGTGTGCAGGCCCCGGAATAACGGCAGGAGTCCCCTCATCTCCTTTGCTTACCCCTCAGGGGGTTCAAAAACAAACAACAAAAAACACAAAACAACCGGCGTGTATATAAATAAATGAAAACGACCCCCCCAACATAAAGCTGGAGCCGGCTCACACCGGCCGCGCTGGCTGGCTGCTCGGCTTGGTTTTTTTTCTTTAAAATATGACTGGAGCAGAGATGGTGACGCAGAATGAGGAGGAGGAGGGTCTCTATGCGCTGCATCTGCACCGCAACCCCCGCTGCCATTTTAGACGCCCGAGGTGGAGCTTACCAGCTCTTATTCGGACAAACAGCGGATTTCATTCATCAAAACCACTTTGAGATAGGTTCTCCAAAGCACACGATGAACATGAAGTTCCTTATTGTGCTACCTTTAAAACGCATGCTGCTGGCTGTCCTCATGTCCTAAATTCACGACAAAGGAATCCCCCACATTAAGCGCAGTTGCCCTAAAATCATATCGCTACATATTAAACTGGAAACGGGGTTACTCTATGAATACAATATTGCAAATATTTACGGGAGAACTACATAAAACTGTCATATTGTACCTCTGATAATGCATTTTTCTTAAAAGGTTTATATGGAAAGCAACAGCACTGAATGACGTTGCTTCTTTAATTTTACCAATAGATATTAAACTGAATATCGCTGCATTTTATTGAGAATGTCCATGTTTGTGGGGTTGAATTTCATTACATATTTCAGGATAACTTAATTAAAATTGGACCAATTTATCTTAAAAAAAGTGATGTTCACACTTAAGCTAGTGCTGTATTAATATAATTATGCTGAAACGTTAAAACTTTGAAATATTTTGCAATGAAAATCAGACAAAAACACTCCTCCCCGTGCTCCTCCAGCTTTATTGATAGTTTAAAATTACATTTCTATTTTCTAGGACTTCAGTTGCACTTTCCTTCCGACTTAAAAACTGAGTACAAGCAAATGGTATTTATACAGTAGTCTAAGTGATATTGTACAAAAATAACATTTTGATTTCTGTGAAAACATTTGTCATTCCCAAATAACTCCTAATTCTGCTGTTCCGACGACTGTTCTTGATGTTAAATTTTTGCCAAGGTAAAAAAAAAAAAAAAAAAAAAAAAACAGAAAATCTACCTTGGACTACCAAAGTGATATTTAAATTGTAAACAGATTTCTATAAAAGAGCATGTTTCTTTTAATACCTCCAAAATTATTATTTTTTTTTTTCATATCTTAGTAATATAGCGTTTGTTATCGCCCACTTGTAGCTGCTTGTAGGGCTGAAATGCATCATGTTATGAACTGTTTCCNCACACGGCCCAGGTGGTGCACACGGTGCAGGCGCAGCTACACGGCCCACACCCCCAGTACTGCCAGGTCCCGCAGAACCCCCCGCCTTACCACCACCACCACCACTACCACCCGCCTCCCCACACGCAGTACCACCAGCACCCGGCCTACTCCTCGCACGCGCACCACCACTCGCAGCACGGCCACTACAGCCAGCACCCGCACCACGCCCAGCACCCTCACCACCACGGCCAGCAGGCGGGCCCAGCACACGGCGGGCACAAACCCAAACACAGTGGCATCAGCACCGTAGTGTGATGCTCCTCGCGCGGAGAGACGGGAAGACAAAGGAGGAGACTTTATGAAGGAAGGACAATCGCTCACACCAAAGGGACTGACAGCATAACTCTATGGCCTGTCCACTGTGTTTCAGCTGCTGTGCTGGGAAGCAGTCACACCCAGACACCGCTTTCACTTCCAGGTCCAACTGATATGCAGGATAGAAAACGGATTCAAATCTTCCAATAGGGGCCTTCACTAGTTTGCCTGATTTGGGGCTTCTGCGTGTGGAGGGTTTGGGCGGTCTGCACAGGAAGATGCTGTTTAATTTCCACAAGCTCCAACCTGCTGCTTTATCCCCACATTTACCTACCATTACATAATCAGGAGGAAGGAAGCCCTACGATGAGAACATGTTTGACTGTTTTTTTTTTGTTTTGTTTTGTTTTTTTCACAATTTCAGAATTTCAGCTGTTGAGTCTTTGGTTTTTGCAAATCCTGCCATCATGTGAATGCTATTTGTTGTCGCCTCCTCTAGAGCTCATATATAATACAAAAAAAAACAAAAAAAACATATATATAAGCATTTCACACTGTCAACGGACAGCTAAACAACTCATAGTAGTTCTAGTGCTGTATTTACTGTACACGACAGCTATACGTTTTGTGTCTTAGCTCTCATTAAATAAATGTGCCAATTATTAACGCATAATCTATTTAGTCGAGACTTCATGTACAGTATATTGTGTGTAAAGTAATTTGTAAGATTATACTTACAATTATTATCAGCAAAAATGGCGTCTATCAGTATTAAGCTGACTCAAGTGACGGGTTGTAGATCTGAAAAAGGAGCAAACTCCCCTTTTGCCCGGGCCTGGTCCGGTCAAGGCCTATGATCTGTTTTAAAGCTTTTTTGCCTTTCTGGTGAATTAAAATAATAATAATAATAATAATAATAATAATAATAAACACCCAAAACAAAGCCTATAGATGGCAGCTGCTGCATATTTGACATCGAAAAACACAGTTTGATCAGAGTTGAATTCCTGAAGGAGACGTTTCCCCTAAAAAAAAAAAAAAAAAGCTCAGAATGAAGAATTTAGTGCAAAACTATACTTTTAAAAGGTAAAATTTCTGTTTCTGTTACAAATAGTCTGAAATAAAGTCGATATGCAGCAGCTGTTTTCTTCGCTTTCGAAATCAGCTGAGAAAATATCCTGAAATCTTCGTTTTTGCCTTGTTCAGATTATTATTTTCATTCGCCAACTCGATTTTGGTGGATTTCTTTTTTTTTTTTTGTCTTTTTTTCTATTAAATGTGCAATATCTTTGTACTGATTTTGTACATCAAGAGCAAGCAAGGTCTCCCCCCTCTTGTTTGAGCGTTTGTCATTTTGCGTCATTATTATTTATTTATTTTCTCTTTGACCCCCTGTCTGCGTCGTTTTCTCTCTGTAAATTGTCCGCCTATCCTCGTGGTCTTATGAGGGGTACAGACTTGGAGCTCAGTGGAATGTCTTGTAAGGTTTTTGTTTGTTTTGCATGTAATGTTTTTGATGTGAGGCTATCCTCTGCACATTGTATAACAAATCAGTGTTACCATGGTAAGTTTAAGTGCAATCATGCAGGCTTGTACTTGAGAGTGAAAGTCTGTCGTCTTGTTGTCCAGGATGAGATTCAGGTGAAAAAAAAAACAACTTTTTCTTTGTTCTTTTAAAAAGACGTAAAAGTACCTAGACACTTCAGAGTGGAAAGAAGAATGTGTGTATATATTTTAATAAAAAGGAAACAGAAATATTTCGCTGGACAAGCACATATAAAAGGACAGTTACAATTTTTTTCAGGAATTGCAGTTATAACCTACACAAATGCAAGCTAAACAGAAGAACTGGGTATATGTAAAGATTATCTTTCTATATTCTACAAATAAGAGTCTATTCTAGTGTGTAAATTAGTGACAGTAAGCTGTTTGTCCCAATATTCAGGTTATAAAATGTATTTTAATATTCATGAAGAAATCCACAGAAGTCGGGCTCACACATTATCTTGTTTTTTTTGTTTTTTTTTCCTTTAGACGACAGACATATCACACGCGGGACATTAATGATACGCTGAATGTGTCTTTTTCTGATAATTTCATATCTTTGCTATAATTCTGAAATTTTTGGAAATGGTGTGAAACTGATGCAACTGTTTATTTTTGGTGTGTTGTCGTGCTTTAAATGTTTGAGGTTTTTTTTGTTTGTTTGTTTGTTTTTGTTTTTGTTTTTTGTTTTTTCAAAAGTACCCCAACAATGCACTGCATGGATCTGATGCATCATGCGTCCTATTCACTGTGAGCTGATGGGGAAGAGATCAGCCTATAACATGTTGGACTTCTTTTCTTCTTTTTTTGGTTCTGAATAAGTTGGAACTCTACGATGGTGGCGTGTGTCCTTGTCGTTCCATGTTTTTTGCCTGGTAGTTATTGAAGCTCAGCATGCATTTCATCTACAAAGCCATTTTGTAAATTACAAACATGGAAGAAGAAGAAGAAGAAGATAAAGAGAAAACGTTGCACTTCGTCGCTGAGGGCTTTCATTGTGTAAATAGAGGAATCTGTTGTGCAAGCTGATGAACTGCTTGATTAGAGAGTTCAGCTTTGTGAAGACTGTAAAGGGACCAAAACTGGGGTAAAAGGAGATGTACATAATGTCTATATTTCCAGTGCTCTACTTTGACATCTGCAGTTGAGATCAGGATGTACATGTCGCCTCCTGAACGGACGGGAGCCGTGCTGGTTAAACCGATCGACTCTCTCTTCCTCCAGCAGTTGTGAACTGAGATTTGCTGTGGAAATCAAAACCAGACTGTTATAGGAAGTGTGCTGCCATCAATTACATGCAGTTTTCCTTTCATACATGCAAATACACACAAACAAACACAGTCTCACACGCGCACACAAACAAATGTACACACAACCGGCTGCGAGCTGTTCGATCTGACGAGTGACATGTTTTGAAGAAAGGAAACGACAGGAATGGCCTCATTTAAATGTGCATTCTGTTTGTACAGTGAATAGTGAGTCAGTAAGACCCCAGTTATTGTAAAACTTCAACTGTGACAATGTTGAGAACGCAAAATAAACAAATATATGACTTATGGTACATTGGCTGTTTTCTCCGTTGGTAAATTAATGGACTTCTTTGTGGTAACTTGCTGTAAAGGAGAGAAAAACGAGTTGGGGAAACAGATATTTACACAAATGGTAAAAGTAAAAACTTTTGCTTTTCTCTACATCTGAAGATGATATTTGACTTCACTTTTCCAGTTTTCAGACAGAATCATCCAAATTATTTCTTCTTGCTAAATGCCAGAATAATGACAGATTTAAAAAAAAAAAAAAACAAACAAAAAAAACGTATTCCGGTGCATGAGTTTGCTTACAATTTTGTAGTATTTGGTAGAATTGTCTTTTAGGTTGTATAACTTGCATCAAATGTTTTTGAAAGTCTTCCCATTCCTCCTGACTAGGCAGGTGTGACTGATTGAAGTGTGTACACTTCATTTCTTAGATCAGCGTCATGTTCAGACTCCCCCCTGCTGTGTTTGAGGTTCATATACAGTAACCTCTGCAGGCCCGTATGCAATGGATAGTGAAAAACACATTTAACAAGTTAGACCAATTATACCTACTCATTTTATTAAAGAATATAATATGTCTCTTCTTTATGTACAGTAATAAAACAAGATATGAATCTTTGCTTTTCGTATCCTGTCCTGACATTGTTCTTTAAAGATTGAATTTAAAATCTATCAAAGAAAGACACCAATTCTGCATGCAATATATCAGGTATATCCCTGGTAAAAATGTTTAAAAGAGAAGGGGCATAATCAGGTCAGAAAATTCAAATCCCCTCAGCTAAAGCGAGCTGTTCAGTGGATTAGTACTCAAATGTTTGTGACATTAGACGATTTTCATCATCAGACCAGTTGCATTTCATTTAATTTCCATTTTTGCTTCAGTTTTGATCTGGTATTGAAAAGATTCAGGAACTTCACCGTTTTAATTTCCACAACAGGGGAGCGTTAAAACATCACTTTCTATATTTCCACTAGAGGGCATCTGTTAAATTTAAATTAGGAAAAAATGGGACCGTTGCACTGTTACACCACCTATAGGTCGAAAGTATGACTGCAGAATTTCTTTGGTGGAAGCGTATAATCTTACTTTTCCAAACTACATAACAGAAGCATGTCTTTAGGCTCAGATGGTGTAGGTTTTAGCACATACAATCAGCAATGTAATATATCACAAGGCTTCCATTTGTACTTTTCCGTTATCCCCAGCCTCGAGCCATGCAGTGAATGGTTACAGTGCATTCACTGCAGGGTTGTTTGGAAAGCCTCAGCTAACATATTCATAGATAACTCTTATCACTTCAAAGCAGACGGACTTCCTTCATGTCATGTGAACTATAACTGTGCGGTGCTATTGGTGCACTCCTCACCCCGACGCTGTTCAATTTGAGGTTTTATATCTCTGTGCTCACTACGCATCAGTTAGGAGGGGGGAAAAGTTTCAGAAGATCTTCCTAATGTTCAAACTGGACAACAGCAGACAGTTCATAAGGATGACTGGCATCAGCAGAAGAAATCTTGAGATTGGCCTGACACAGAAAGGTTTGTTTTTTTTTTTTTTTTTTTGGGGGGATTTGTGAAGTCAAACTACTGTTACATTTTTTGTACGTGTTGTGTTTAGTAAAAATTTATTGAACGTTATAGGCCTAGCTCTTTTTGGTCTTGAGAGTGTCAGACAAAAAATGTAAATAAACTCGTCAACTGCATGGATTTTATACAAATTTTAGAATTTCCATTTTGCATCTGAATTATTTTTGAGTGGGGGAATATGATAAAAAAAACAAAACAAAAAAAAACAAACAAAAACAAAGGGAATTTATTGTTTCCACACAGGGTCAAAATTATGCATACACTCCACTGATATTATGTTGCAGAGAAACATAAATTGTAGTCATCAAAAAGACTCTGGCAAAATTCATAGTTCTGGCTGAATATGTAACCTGTATTTCTTTGCAATTGGTAAAGTCAGTTAGAAGTGGATGGTGTCCCAGCATACAAGTTGATCCCACTTTAAAGCATCACCCATAAGTTTTTGTATTACTACATTTCAGACCAGGGACATTTCATCTGTCCTGATAACCAGTTTTGATGCAGGTTTGGGATGATCGCCATTTTGGAACTCATAGTCTTGAGAACATTTTTACTTTTACTTCGTTTGAGGTGTGCTTAAAGAAGTGGGTGTCATGTTTTATTATTTCATTCTCTTATGCACCTATTTTGAAGTTTTCTGACCAATCACTAATCTTTAAGAATCCTCACCTGCCAATTTTGATTTTGATCAATAATTAGTTTTTTTAACTGCCTACAATATGCCTTCAATATCCCAATCTTTTTAACTGAAAAAAAAAAAGTTTAACAATACTCATGAAATTATACAAAACTGTTTTTGCTGCACAAGGTAGTGCTTTCATTTATAAAACATAAATGAAAAGTTTGCATATGACCTGGTGGCCGGGTCTGTCAGTCGGTCCTCTGTCACAGCAGAGCAGAAAGGAACAGTGGCTGGTTTTCAGATCTTTGTGAAGGTAGATAGGATTAGTGGATGAGATTGATTTCACATGCAGCAAGGGCCGATCATCGGTCCCTCAGAATTAAAAAAACCTGGGTTGTTCAGTCAGTGAACCCATACAGTCAAATCGGCTCATCATGATGCATTTCTTTAGGCCATAAAAAATCATTTTGATTCCTCCAAACAGTTCAATCTTTGTATCACCCCACTACATATTTCGAAAACATCTGGCTTTACAATGTGGGCAATAGATTGCAATCTTGCAGGAAGACGTCATTTTTGGAACAGGTGCTTCCTCCCTGGTCAGCTCTGTCTTAATCCTATAAATGTTGCACATTCTTCACTGCAGACCGTAGTTCTGGTATTGAAGCATCTTTTGGTTTATGATAGACTTGAACCTGTAGTGGTTCTTGTTTTCAATTTCCTTGGTTTTGAATTTTATTTAATTTCCCTTTGGGATCAATAAGGTTTTTTTTTTTTTTATTGAATTTGAACTGATTTTTTTTTTTTTTTTTATTGTCATAAATATTACTTCATTGGAGTGTAACAGTTTGAGTCAAATTGAGTGAACTTTGACACAACGGCACAAGGACCTAAAAACAAACTTCAGAAGTATTTTTTTAATGACCCAAAGATCCCATCTTTAACTATGACAGTTTTCTGGACCAAATCATTGAACAATATTATCCTTTTCATTTTCCATCCCATAGATAATTCTTCAGGTTTTTGTTTAACTTTTTAGTGAGTACATGAAGCCACTAATAGAGCCATAACTACAATTAACCTTTCTTTAACATAGAAAGTCCTCCTGCACTAGCACTTTTGTGTTTACTTTAGGTTCTGTGTTTCTTTCAATAACTGTTTACCAACTGGCAAAAATATATCCACTACCTTTGAGTGTGTGGTTTTATTATCAACCTTGACCTGCACTGTATGCAATTGGACACAAATTTGACTATATGTTTGGACTGGATAGTTATAAATTGCAGTTATCTGAACTAAATGTGGAGCTAATTTAATGCTGTAGCTATAAACTGAGCCTGTCTAAGTGCCCTTAGTTGATATCTCTTACAATTTGCTGCAACATAAATATGATGAAGAGAGTTCAAAGTTGGAGATGGAGTGCCACTTTGACCTGATATCTTAAAAAAATATATTTAAATGTTTGTGTCGGGAAACCAGCTGGCGTAAACAAGTTTGACAATTTCTAACCTGAAGAATGGTCAAATATCCAGCCAGAATTATATGCAGATCTTGTTGACGGCTACAAAAAATTTGCTTATCCATAAATCTTAAGGGACATTACACTAAATAGTAAATGCAGTATATGTACATATTTGTACATATTTGCAAAACTATATTTAAGTATAGTTTTGTCTCTAAAGATTTTTTTTTGACATATGTTAAATGCCCAAATTAAAATTTTTACTCATGCTCAAGATGTGTATGTAAACCTCTGACCACAAATGTACCTTGTGAGCTGAACTGTACAAAACCTTTTATTACTTACGTTACTTGTTCCTACAGGATGCTGCTCCACAGTGTGACCTTAGCTGTTTATCTTCTCCTGGCCTCATCAAGTGCCCAGAGAACTGTCCAGTCCTGTGTGTTTTCAGAGCTCCAGCCATCTGGGTTGAGAGTCAACTGCAGCTCTTTAAACCTCATGGAGTTGCCTCATCTGCCTTCAGAGACCACAGAACTGTTTGTGCAAGACAACCGGCTCACCTCAGTGCCACCAGGAAAGTTTGACCGGTTGGCTAACCTTAGAAAGGTGTCCCTGTCTCCGAACCCGTTCCGCTGTGACTGTAGCATCCAGTACCTGAGGTACTGGCTGCTGAAGAACAGGGATGTTGTCTCAGAGGAGCCTTTATGTTCCAGTCCAGGCTCTGTAGCTCAGAACGCCATCACTGACCTAAGTGATGCCTACTTCTCCTACTGCACCTTTCCACTCGTACATCAAACAAGCACCTCAGGCTGTGTTTATGTCTCTTACAACACCATCGCATCGGTGATGCTGTGCTGCATTATTATTCTGCTTTTGTGGAGCTTAATACTTGCCAGAAAATCTACTTTCACCATATACGTGGAAGAGCGACATTCAGGATTTGAGGCGGACTCTCTGCGCTCACTGAAACCCAAACACAGGAGGAAGCTGCACACAGAACTGTCGGGGCTCAGCGCCGACTCTGATTCTGTCGTTTTGTCTGAGGACTTGGAGAGGCCACTTGTCTCCAAGTCCAACATGGAGTTACTCCCACAAGTGCTAGAAACATTACACAAGAAGCACAATATAAAGATAAAGGCCAATTAACAGACTTTTATTCATACTTTAGCAGAACTACAAATAAGTAAGAAGCGAGAAGTGAGGCTGTGAGGGTTTGCAAAGACGCTACATGGGTTTTTATAATTTGTTTCCGTTCTTAACTGCACCAGACCATTTATCAGAAACTTCACCTGTGTGAGTTTTACTTCATTTGTTTTTATATTTTACGATCCAGACTTAATTTTACTTAAATAAATGTGAAAACTTGCTTTTTAATTTTTCTTCAGTTCCTTACAATCAATTGCACTTTGCCTTCTGCTATCAATACTGAACTATTTACCTTCCATAAACATCCTAATGTAGGGGTACTTACTACTATTTTTCATAATTTACTATGATCACATGTTTTCCTTTCCCCTTATAGCTCTTAAAGTTTTCATTGAACAATGGCTTTTTTCTTACCACTCTTCTACAAAAACCTGATTTGGGTAGAGCATGATTATTAACTGCCCTGTTCTCAGAGTCTTCTCCAGCATTACCTAAAACCTCTTTACTTCTTTAAACGACATTCTCTTTGTTGTGTCTATCAATCTAAGTGGGAAACCATATCTAGGTAGGTCCCACATAACACCTATTTTCAGATAGATTCAATAATGCTCCAATCAATTCAAAGCCTATAATGTCTGTATTGTTCCTTGAGCTCCATGATGCTGTTTGTTCACTGATGTTCTCTAACAGACCTCTGAGGCCTTCACTAAGCAGATGCAATTATACTGAGGTTAAACTGCACACAAATAGAGACACTTTACTATTTCAGTAACTTCTGAAGGCAACAAAGTAGATTTTATTTAGGAGTAAGAGTAAAAAGGTTAAATACTGATGTTCGTTACACTTATTAGAGTTTTATTTATTTCAAAAAATCTGTTTTTTCCCCTTCCACAGCAAAAATGTTAGCTTTATAAGGCAAAAGGGAAGGTCAGTACAGCCTACTAGCTTGTGCCTGGACATAGCTTGTTTTCTTCATTGGATGGACTGATCTGGCTTAGCTCATATAAGCAAAATTGACTGGTAAACATTAACGTAAATCAGTGGCGCACCAAGTGAGAGAATGCTAATCAAGTACAGACTATTCATCAAAGGGAAGACCAACCATTGTTTCTTGTTTCCTGCAACTGTTGTTTCATTTCTGTGTTTGCATGGGCTTAAGCTGGATTTAAACCAAAGTCAGCCAAATAATTATGTTGGTTTCTCACGCTACTGCCTTGAAGGTCACAGCTTGCAAAATCTGTTCCTCTTAGTGGTCAGTATTTATTACATAACAGCATGAGCTGAAACTAAAGATTTTGGAATGACTAAGAAAAAAAAAAAAACATTTTGGTACAGACATTAACATGTCAAAGAACTGTAATTGTTAAAGGGGGCTGGGTGTTATGTAAAAACAACTTTTTTAGCTTTACATCATGTGTTATTCCCTCATTGAAAACATACTTGGCGTGATGCTTTGACTCTTTCATGCATGTTTTAGATATCCTCTGCAGTGTTTAAAAGAATGGGCGCTTCTTAAAGAGACATAGGTCCAATTTCAAGACATCAAATTGTGAAGTCAAATTTTTTTTTTAGTTATATTTGATATATACATCATTTTTATAACAACTGAAGTTGGTATAGTTACTTGATTGTGCTTTAAAATTGCTCTAAACAATTGCCTAAATTTTGTATATCGATTGACCAGCCACTGTTTCCCTTCTATTGTAACCACAAGTCAAATACAAATACAGTTAACCTAATTTTAATGCTGTAATACATAGCTGAAATTAAAAAAAGTTGCTTCGTTATTACTTTTAACATTATCAAAAGAACATGTTTGTTTGCTCTTTTTAAGAATTTGCTAATAATGTGTCAGAGAAAAACACACATTAAGTTCACTTTGCAATTATTCTTTATATTCTTTTCCAAGGTAAGGTAATTACAGCAAAAATGAGTTGGTAAAGGCTTTACGTGTGACTTAATTGATGTGCTGTTAGCTTTTGTCTCTGGAATAAAAATCTGAGAGCACAAAACAGAGGTTGGACACTAAACAACAGACGTTATGGCAGGAAAACAGCAACTTTTAACAAAAGTTAAAAATCTGTGCAAATATTGGTTATGGCTCTCATAGCAAGACAAAATGTGGATAGACAATACAACTGAAGGAACAATATTGCACATCAAACAGCTGGACTTATAGTAAATCTATTCCTCTTGTGTTCATGCATAGATCTTTAAGGGTAAACGGAGTAAACATAGATCTAAAAGGGGATTAATGAAAGTCACATGTTCTTGTAATACACTCTCCTAAAACACTGGTAAAATCTTGTACTCTAGATCAGCTGATCATCTAAAAACTAACCATGGTCAAATAAGGCAGCTAAAACATGTTTCCTTACGAAAAACACACTGTTAAAGACGACACCGAAACCACATGGCGGTCACAGTTAAATGATTCATGTTCTCTTAAATCTGTCTTTATGTTGTTGTCTTTACAAGATGACCTATATGATGTTAATGCCCTGTCTGTCAGTTCATTACTCAAAGTCCACAGTGATGCCCTTCCAACAGCTCCTTGTATTAAGTGGTGCGTTTCCCAGCTTAATGCTGTACCACACGTGTGCTTGTGTGGTACACAGAACCTTTCGGGACTCGAATCACTAATGAGGCACAAACTTTTCCTGCTGGAAGATGAGGTCCACAGCTTCCGCCACGTCCTGCACAATGTAGTTTGGCTCCACCAGCGCGGGGTCAAACCTGAAGTCCCGGTGACCGTGGAACACGGTCTCTTTGATGCAGCGACTGGCGTCGGACGGCACCTCTGCGTTGGGATTGTAGACCCCCGTGCAAACCAGGACGGACTTACAGGAGGTGGCAGAGGGCAGAGCGAGCTCACTTTCCCACATGCTATCGAACTCTTCCTCACCCCCGGGCATGGCGGTGCTGGACCCGGTGGCAGCCACCACCTGGGCAACAGCTTTGGGGTTCTTAATGGCGGCTCTCTCCTCCAGGAAGCGATTGTACATGTTGGCTCCGTATATATCAGTCATGAGGTTATCACTGGCAATGGAAAAGGAGGGAAATTAAAATAAATAAAAATGCCAAAACAGGTTTGTCTTCTATTGGTCTGTTTAACTACGATAGTGGGGAAAAATAGGGAAGAGTTACAGAATCATACTACCTTGCAGATGTATTGATACCCTCTGAATGTTTTTTTTTTACCTTTTGCCTTGATACAGCCCCAAATTCAGTGTGTTTTATTGGGATTTTATATGATAGACCAACAGCTGTTAAAGACAGGTGCTGACCTGTCTTAATCAGCTTTCTATGTATGTGACTGTCGCCAGCCTTATATTTTATGGTTATGTAAGCATGCAGCAATGTGTGTGTGTAAGCATATGAACGTGACGGAATCATACATCCATAAGAATGGTGTGGCATTTATTTATATTTAGTGAGTCAACACTTTGCAGACCCTACTTACACTGCAGAAGTATGTCTCCACCAGCTCAACTGCAGCAGAAATTCAAACATTAGCTCATTCTAATACACATTTCAGTATTCCATGTTGGTGGAACCACGTTTGTAGCTAGGGTGATGTACAGTGTTAGGTTTCCATTTCTCTCAGACCAACAGGTTCAGTTTTGGTCGGATTTGACTAGAGCTCCTTCTTCCACTCACTCACTCTGTCTCCTTTATCACTTGTGGCAAACTGGATTTTTAATTACTTTCTTCTGGCAGCTCTTTATAGAGTGTAGAATTAACAGTAAAGAGTTCTTGCAAATCAGTGAAGATGCCCATGTTTAGGTAGATTTGCAGGTGTCCCATACCCTATTATTATTTTTGGAAGACAGATTAAGCAGCACTTGACCAGATGTTTGACCAGATGTTCAAAGGTTGGGGCATTATTTCATAACTTAATCCTTCTTTAAACTTATCCACAATATTTCCCTCACCTATCTCCTGTGTTCTTTGCTCTTCACAATGCTGTGTGTTCACTAATGATCTCTGACAATCCTTGACGGAAAACATGTATTTCTAATTTGATTAAGCTACACAAAGGTGAATTTTATTTGCCAATTAGGCAACCTCTAAAGCCGATTGGTTGAACTAGTTGAACATATTTAGAATTATGCGTATGAGTAAGTTGGGAATACAATAAAGTTATTATAAGCATTACTTTGTGCAGGTCTAACTAATAAAATCCCAATGAAATTAAATGATGTAGTTAAGCCTGTTGCAATAAATCAATTAATCGCATGATAAATTAAAACAAGCTCAATAATTTCCATTTGCAGGAGCTGTTTGTTTTTCTTGTCTCTCTCTCTTTCCTCCTTACTGGATGACAAAAGGTTTGAGTGTGATGCTTTGGTCTCAACTATCCCCTTTTGTGAAGGGCAATTTTGTTTACGGAGACTTCAGAGTTTATTTGTCATTTCAATTGTTTGTTAACTTATTTTATACATTTAAGATGACTTCCAGTTCCAGAAATAAATGCTTGTTGGAAATTAAAGTTTATTGTTTATGTTAAAGTGGTCTTAAAACAATATTATCAAAAACAATAATATTGCTGGAACAATTTGTCATCCAGCAAAATTTATCAGCGCAAAAGTTGTGACAAGATAAAATGTGAAAAAAAAAAAAGAAAGTAAATACATTTATAATGGACTTTAGTGCTACGAGTTAAACTGAAACATTACTTGTAGTTACTTAAAAGGGCTTAGTTTAAGTAACTAAACTAAGCCCGTTAGTTTAGTTACTTTATGATACATTATTAAATGTATAATAACGTATATTATATAAACTATGGTGTGTCACACCGTAGTTTAATAAAGGTGTGATTATTTTCGCACCATTTAGGTCAGTAGTTTTTGTCTTTGTTTCTATTCTTTGATTACTTAGGTGGGAACTGTCTGCAGAGATAAAAGGTCTCACCCAATAGCGTAAAGGGAAGTGATGGGAAGTTTCCATTGTCTCTGCATGGCCTGGCTTCTGATGAGATACTCCGCAAAATGGTACGTCAGCTCGCTGGGCTTTCCCATGAGTGCCTCGTACTTCAGGTCTTTGCCAGTTATCTTTTTATAAATGTTCTCCAGGCACACAAGAAACGTTCCATGGCCAAACCTAAAAAAATAAAAAATAAAAAAAAATAAAAATAATAATAATAATAAAAAACAACAATATCCGATTTGTTAGATCAAAAAAAAATGTGTCAGCATCAATCTTTACAAGAAGATTACCTTGGGGAGTTTGCCTCTGCCATCCACATCAGGTCCATGTTGCAGGCCAACAGGGGGAGGTGAGGTACCGCATGGGTTTGGTGGGGACTGTTGAGGTTACCGTGGGTCAATAAAATATCAATTATCAGCTGCAGGTTTGTCTCCCATCGGATTGGCTCCCCGAACAAAACCACAGCTGGATACAAGATTAAATCAGTGAATACAACATCTGACATGGCAAAAGTATAACGCTGAGAAGGAAGTGCAAGAACATTTGTTCATACCTTCAACTTTAGGAAGGCTGACAACAGGAGTGGACTGAAACAAGAGAAAATAATCTCAATGCATTTTGTTTTATATGATAAGACATATTTATTATATAATCAAAATATGGGGATTTCTTTGTAAAACATCTCATTTTCAGCAAATATTGCAATATCTCACCGGCAGTTTGGGACGTCTGTTGTGATCCACCATGTCCAGCAAGGGGTATGACTCCCTCACCATATCAATACTGACAACATTCTTAAAGCCAACACTAAATACAGGAATTTAACAAAGAATTAGTTTAACCTTTAGGTCTTGCTTAGGAAATAACAATTAAGAAGCAATGCAAAAAGGGTAGAATTTATTAATACTTTTTAGCAATTTCCAGGACAGGCCCCTGTCCCGACACCAGGACACATTTATCGTGGAATTTCTTGAACATCCTCAGGGGACTATGGGACATGATGACTTGGTCTTGTGTAATCTGAAAGTAGAGCAAGTAATGTTAGCAGAAATGTCAGGGTAAACCAGACCAATCAAAAGGACGGAGTGTGTTTTGTAACTCACAGGCACTCCCAAAATGTGAGAGAGCTGGTCTGCTTTTGTTTGTCGGAGGCAGTTCCCTGCATTAGTGACAAAAACAACTGGCACCACAAACCTTCCCTGAGAGTCGACCAACTTCTCAACAGCCAGTTTGGCTGCAGGGATTAGCATCCGTCCTCGGACGAGCACGCCATCAATGTCGAACAGCAGCCCAAATCTCGGCTGTGGCTGAAGGGGGAAAAAGAGAGAAACTGTTGCATGATGTGAACTGCAATAAATACATAGAAAAATTATTGAGAAGCTGTGTAAAAGTTGATTTTAAAAAGTTTGACCCAATGAAGATCAATGAAAAATCACAAAGATTACCCCAGGTAGGTGGGGCCCCTTATTACATGTACATTATTTACATATATCTATTACTTTATCGACTCATGACCAGTTTTCCCCTTCCCATTTTATACCCTTAATCAAACCATGCCACACCCATGTGTTACACCACTCAATAACACATTGAGTGGTGTAACATAAATATCTATTTATGTCTCTTTAAAGTTAACTGTTTTAAATAAATTACAAAGTTAAGCGGTCATAAAATATGTTTAAATCCCACTTACAAATTATTTCTGTTTGGTACCTTCTAAAAAATTGTGGTGCTATTCCTCCATTTGATGGATTGGGAAAAACTGGAAACTGTGACTAACCACCTGGTAGGCATTATTATTGGTGATGCTGAAACACAATTTAATTATACGTAGAAAACAAAAATTTACTCTAAACGGTCAGGTGTATAAATCAGATACGAAATGTTCCGGCCAGAGGAGATAAATTTACACATGGTCGGTCAGTACAAAATGTCCTGTGACAGAGAAGCTCAATTTCAGACAAAACTCCTCACATAAAGTTAAGAGAGCGATGAGAGTTTGCTATTTGAGTGAGTAATATAAATCTTACACGGTATGACACTTAACTGGGCAAAGCATAGGGGCAAGCATCCTTCAGATCGAAGTTCTTCTTTTTATTACTAACTCAATCTGCACTCTGCCTCCAACTTCCACTCAAAGCTTGGTATTTCTCAATAAGATGTTTAAGAACTCTGTAATCATTCAACAGTTTGACATCACTTTTCATTTCTCTCAATTATACTGTATATTGCCTTATTAGGCCACAAATGGCCTGCATAATGTCTATAATTGGTTTCCACTGCTGTTCTTTACAGCAGTTTAGTGATTTAGTTAAGTAGGACATGCAGTAATAATAAGGGCCAGTTACATGTGACAGAATACTAATACAGCAGTACAATGGGGGATTGTAAAGCTGACAGGCTCTAATTTTGTCTCTCAGGATAATTGTGCCAAGCAACAAATAATTTTTAAAAACTAAATTAGTATTTTATACAGTCATACAGAAAATTATAATCTAAATATTCTGTAATTGTTTTATGGAATCAAATATGTTTATTTATGTGACTAAATTTAAAAAACATACTTAAGATGTGAAGTAAAAAAAAAAAGTATATTTTGTGCTACGGGTTATAATGGAGTTTAAATTATTTGAAATTTGCTATTATGGGTCCATTTGAAACTTTGAAATGAGTAAGCTTGAGATTGATCCTACAACAAATCTGGAGTTTTGAGTTATGTGGTCTCTCTGAGAAGAGCTCTTGGGAGCCCCCTGTTGGTCTGGGTGGCAAACAGCAGCAGCTTAGTTTGCTTGTACCTTTGGCCGGGTCTAACTATTACTGCATCACAAGTCATTCAAAGACTTTCCAATCATGTCTATAGCATATCAGAATGTGCCTTCCTGTCATGTGAGGCGGAATTTCCTGAAAACAAACAAAAAATATAAAAGCAACTGTTCCCCTAAAACAGTTGCGCAAAGGCTACAGCTGCCTTTGCCCTGATGTCAGGACCCCCCCCTCCTCTCGTTTCATTGTCGTCAGCGCATCCAGGCTTCACAAAGTTCCGTGAAACATTTTACGCCAACGCCTATTCGTTAGATTGAAACAAATCTCCGAAACTACTTGAAGGCCCAGCCTGAGTTCAACAGCGTTATTGTTCTTCTGAGCCGAGGAGCAGCAACAGCTCGGACCGTACCTTGTTCACAGACTGAGTTCCGCAAAGCCCGCACCGAGAACCGACAATCCCAGCCTTGCGCCTGGCTTGACGGTTACTCACGGTGTGCAGGCCCCGGAATAACGGCAGGAGTCCCCTCATCTCCTTTGCTTACCCCTCAGGGGGTTCAAAAACAAACAACAAAAAACACAAAACAACCGGCGTGTATATAAATAAATGAAAACGACCCCCCCAACATAAAGCTGGAGCCGGCTCACACCGGCCGCGCTGGCTGGCTGCTCGGCTTGGTTTTTTTCTTTAAAATATGACTGGAGCAGAGATGGTGACGCAGAATGAGGAGGAGGAGGGTCTCTATGCGCTGCATCTGCACCGCAACCCCCGCTGCCATTTTAGACGCCCGAGGTGGAGCTTACCAGCTCTTATTCGGACAAACAGCGGATTTCATTCATCAAAACCACTTTGAGATAGGTTCTCCAAAGCACACGATGAACATGAAGTTCCTTATTGTGCTACCTTTAAAACGCATGCTGCTGGCTGTCCTCGTGTCCTAAATTCACGACAAAGGAATCCCCCACATTAAGCGCAGTTGCCCTAAAATCATATCGCTACATATTAAACTGGAAACGGGGTTACTCTATGAATACAATATTGCAAATATTTACGGGAGAACTACATAAAACTGTCATATTGTACCTCTGATAATGCATTTTTCTTAAAAGGTTTATATGGAAAGCAACAGCACTGAATGACGTTGCTTCTTTAATTTTACCAATAGATATTAAACTGAATATCGCTGCATTTTATTGAGAATGTCCATGTTTGTGGGGTTGAATTTCATTACATATTTCAGGATAACTTAATTAAAATTGGACCAATTTATCTTAAAAAAAGTGATGTTCACACTTAAGCTAGTGCTGTATTAATATAATTATGCTGAAACGTTAAAACTTTGAAATATTTTGCAATGAAAATCAGACAAAAACACTCCTCCCCGTGCTCCTCCAGCTTTATTGATAGTTTAAAATTACATTTCTATTTTCTAGGACTTCAGTTGCACTTTCCTTCCGACTTAAAAACTGAGTACAAGCAAATGGTATTTATACAGTAGTCTAAGTGATATTGTACAAAAATAACATTTTGATTTCTGTGAAAACATTTGTCATTCCCAAATAACTCCTAATTCTGCTGTTCCGACGACTGTTCTTGATGTTAAATTTTTGCCAAGGTAAAAAAAAAAAAAAAAAAAAAAAAACAGAAAATCTACCTTGGACTACCAAAGTGATATTTAAATTGTAAACAGATTTCTATAAAAGAGCATGTTTCTTTTAATACCTCCAAAATTATTATTTTTTTTTTTCATATCTTAGTAATATAGCGTTTGTTATCGCCCACTTGTAGCTGCTTGTAGGGCTGAAATGCATCATGTTATGAACTGTTTCCATGTCAAACTCTCTTGGCCAACTCATATTCCACTAAAACAAACCAAAATAACCACACATGGATGTTTGGTTTCCATTTACTCCTGTCTTCCATCTCATTTTACTGAGATGCATGTCCACAAGCTCAGAGGTCCTATAGATTCCCATATGTTTAGTCCCGTTTATTCCTCACTGATCACCAGTGGCCTGGAAAGGGGGAGGTTCTTTAACAAAGCATTATACATAACACCGCTACCAAACTAAAACATTTTTTTGTATTGAATGCAGAAAGATATTTTTTATCACCCCTTTCTTTGTATTACATATCGAGAGGCTCACAGGCCTGGGACTAGCCTCTGTCAGCCAACCTTTGGCCAGTGAAGAGGATTCAGAGAAAATAATACAACCAACCATCAATCTGAAAAAAAAGGAGGGGCAACAGAGGGTGCTGATTATGCAGTTGCTTCGATGGTGCACTCTTTTGCCAGGTGGCCCGCCTTTCCACAGTTGTAGCAGTTGGTCTCGCTGGCTTTACTGCAGTGCACAGCGACGTGACCAATCTCACCACACCTAAAGACAAAAACAAATAAAAATAAAAAATAAGAAAGTTATATACTAGTACTTTAAAAAAAAAAAAAAAAAAGCTAGGCAACTTCTTAAAAACTCCACTTACCGGTAACATTTCACCTTATCGCAAAGCTTCTGGATGTGACCAAACCCGCCGCAGGAGTAGCACTTCTGCTCGTTGGCGTGGTCGCAGTCACGAGCCATGTGGCCGGCTTTGCCACAGGTGTAGCAGAGCTGCTCCCTCTCCTTCCTGGGCTCCTTGCAGTCCCGGGAGATGTGACCACTCCTGTGGCAGTTGTAGCACGCTGGACACGGAGGAGGTGGTAAAAAAAGGGTTATCACTTTATCCCCTGTGAAAAAACAACTAATACAGAAAATAAAATAAAAAATAAAAAAAAAAAAGCCATGTTACACACCATCCTCAGTTTGGTCACAGTCCCTGGCCATGTGTCCCTGGTCTCCACAGCGATAACAGAACAGTTCTGTAATGTCAAAAACAGTATGCAAATAAAGGTGTGTTTGTTTTTTTTTTTTTTTTTTCCCACATTTTTGGTTAACTGCCACTAGAACAATACTCAGTTTGTAATATTATTACAATGTATAAATATGATTAAAACAATGAGTCGAGTCATATGATTGTTTTCAATTCGTATTGTAAAACTAAATGCGACAAGTCATGAAATACTGAAAAAAAACTTAAGATTGTATTATATCTGAAACCAGAGTAGAATATGCAAAGGCATATAAAGCTAAAATATTTGAAACAATAATTTTATCCTCAATGTGGAAAAGAGAAAGAAATGCATACAGTACCCTTTCCTCGTCCCCGGCCCCTGCCACGTCCACGCGCACCACTGGCATTAGGACAATGCTTGACCCAATGACCAGAGCGGCCACATCCAAAGCACTCACTGTTGCTGCTCATCTCCATAACCTAAACAGAAAGAAAAACAATACAGAGGTAAACACTTCTCTCCGATACGGTCATTTCCTGGAAAACATTAACAACTTTACTGCCTACTTAAATTCGCAGTAAAATGTGCTTCAACTCACCTGGACGATGTTACTTATTTTTATTTTTTTGTTTACAAATTAGTATTATTATAACTAGAGTTGAATTTGAAATAAATTTGTCTATAAAGTTGTAATAACTTGTGTAAATGAATACAATAGTCCTTGTCAAGTGGCTTCAGAGAATATTTGTAGTAAATCAGAATATTTGTAGTAAATTGAAGCTACATAAATAAACAGAATCAAATAATTCTGATTGCTTTGGTTTATAAAATATATATATTTTTAATTGCTGAGAAACTTATTTTGACATGGTTCTTCAAGATTCAATCAAACCAACAAAATGACTACCATGTGGGGTTCTACTCTATGATCAGGGGGACACATTCATCAGCTGCTGCGTCTAACATCAACCATCAGACTAACTACTGAGCTAACTTACAGAAACTTCCTCAGTGGGATCATGATGTGATCGCCATAGGTCGACCTTCTGTTTGCTGAAGACATCAGGTCAAGAAGAGTGGAAGTTAATGAAGCACTAACGTGAATACTAAGTAAGGTAATGAGGCTCCTAAAAATAGGACCTAGCATAAAGTCACAAAACCAGGAGGCTACAACGTTTAAAACGGGCAACTTAAAAACAAAACTATCTGTTGAACTTAGACATTTATATAGGATAAATTCAGGCACAATGAACTTAATCTAAATAATCCACGTTAGTGGAAATCTGCTGACTAGCAGAGGAATAACTGCGAGAGCACGCCGTGAGTAGCGCGTTGCATCGTGTTGTGATGAAGCGTGTTCAACAGCAACAAAGCCACAAGTCTAACCGACTAAAACAGAAAACAAACAGCTTGGAACGCATAAACGGATTACACACTCCAGGAATTTAGACAAGGCGTGAGAATGCTAAATGTTTACCGGCTCGCAAAACAGAAAACAAAATGCCAAAGGTTGAAACTCCGCTAACGTTGGCCTAGTCACGTTGATTTTTCTCCTGCGTACTCGCGAGACAGTAGCGCCAGCTAGGCTAGCTGCTAGCAAACACTAGCTCAACACCTCACGACCAAGAAACGCGCTTCGGTCGACGATCGAGCCACATTGCGCAGCAAGAACCAGACGATCCGTCATTAATTGTAAGAAATATACACAATACACGCATTTTGGTGGGCATTCGGGGGAATATGCCTTGAAAACAAAATTTCCCGCCAGGGCGCACACACCAAAGTCGTTGTGACGAGCTAACGTTAGCAGGCCGGGCTAACAGCCCGTTGCTAGAGTTTTAGTGGGAGCAAACATAATTAAAAGCAGAACCTTTTAACGGGAGGAATCAAACCAAACAACAAAGTTCATGCCATTGGTGATTTCAACACGCAATAAGTGGAAAACGAATGTACATAAATAGTGTCATGATTACGAGAATTAAAGCCGTTTTATTGCTTACCTTGATGGCTACCTAGCTGTGTCAGTGTTTACGCCTCCTTCTTTGCGCTACATGCGGTGCCAGCAGGAGTTCCTGAATTGTCATTCGCATTATCCAGTAAAAACCCGCACAGTCATTGGCCGCGGATTCGCCAAGCAACCAATAATATGCGAAGAAGTCTGGACACCGCCTCTGGATATTAGCCAATCAGAAACACGGAACGGTCCCATTTTGCCTTCTGTAGATTTAACTTCGCTTTCTCCTTTCAAATTGAAGAAATTAAACAGTTACTCTCAAAATGTTAAATATACGGATCACCTCAATAATTACAAGCAGGTTTTTCTTGCACCACAATTTTCTAACGCTGAGATATTTTGGGGGGTTGTTGTGTTGTCATGAAAACATGAAAGAGAAAAACAATGTCCGTTAGCTTTGCACGATTGATTGAAAGAAACAGTTTAAGCATTCCATTTTACTTACAAATCGATATTTCCAGATTTTAAGCTACAAAAATGAAAATAAATATTTCTGGATGTTAAAATTCCGAGTTGAGCGGTTTCTCATCAACCAAGACCTCAAAATCCACAATAAATAGTATAAGAACTGTTTATTTGCATTTTTTACAATTTGGATCTTGTAAAACTAATTTGCAAACTAAAGATGTCAATTAGATGTTTCTAAAGAGTTTTTTTTTTTTTTATCAATAAATGTAATGTTTTAGCTTACCAATCCTAGTCAAGTAAAGCTTGGACCTGAAACTCATTTGATTTGTTTTTGACTTCATTCTCAGATTTAGATTTCAACCTCAGATATTAATGGAACAACATAAGTGGCACCAACTTTGTTCATAATTCAATGCTGTCCACCTCATAACAGTTCATTTGTCAGATTTTGGAATAGAACAAATTGATCGGATTTTGATCAGTTCTGATACTTAAAAATGGTATACAAATATCAACACGGTAACACAAATCTAACACAACTGGCATGACTTTCATTTTATTTCCTACTTCACAGAAAGTTCTTGCTGTAATATTCCATGTGTTGAGAGCATCAAGATAAATACCACAATTTACAAATGTATTTTAGAATCTGAATGTTTTATATGACAACACATATGAGGCACTTGATGAACTTTAACACTATGTAGAAATCCAAACTACTATGAACACTAAAATTATACATGATAATGTTTCAGTTACATAGTTTTTGTAGCAAGTAACAAGCTTTTACTATAGTTCTGTCTGGATACTCAGCCACTCTTGTTATCAGAAGTGACAGAGTTTATTTAATTTGGTTGGTTTCCCAGAACAGACCTGACTTTTATGCATAATACACCAATTTTCAACAGACTTAAGGTCAGGGCAATTCCAGAAGCTGCTAGCCATCTCTTCCATCCTAAAGTTAGTTTTTATGTGTGTGTTTGTTGTCATGTTGGAACATCCAGTAATGGCTAGGTTTAAACAATGTGGCCCAAACTGTCACCCTACGATGAAAGAAAATCTTTTAGAGTGTTCAAAAACAACCCAGGAACAAATATAGTTTAACCACCATGAGCAGCAGGAACACCAGTCCACAGTGAAGCAAGTTTTAGCTCCATGGATTGTGTTGTAGTACCCAGGTCCCTTTACCAGTTCCGGGACCCAATCAAAACCCCTCAGTGTCATTTACCTTGAGAAATAAGGAGATTTGGTTAAGTTTAAAACAGGCTTTAGTGCCAAAAATGATCAAATGTTGAAAGAAATGGAACAGGTACAGAGAGACATTCACCATCCAGAGTTGGCTCCACTCAGCGGACCTTTAGGGTGCTACCAAGTGAAGCACAGATTGCAGCGCAAGTTCTGCTTCTTCTCATTTTGCACGATCTCTAACAGGAGTTGGCCTGCCTTAATCAGTTTGGTTTATGTGTGACTGTCGCCAGTCCTATATGTTATGGTTATGTGAGCTATGTAAGCGTGCGGCAGTGTGCATGTGAGTAGATAAAAGATAGAGGAAAGAGAATCATTATATCCATACAATTGAAATCTTGCAGCTTGACTAAAAATACCACTGTCCACATGGACTGCTTCTGGAGGAGGGCTTTATGGAAAAATAAGACAAAGATTGAGGTATTTGACCTCAATATTTGTGTGATAGGAAGCATGTTTGTAGGAGTAAAGTCAAGGCTAGGGTTTGAGGCCAAATTTACTAGCTGTGTAGCACAGTGGTAGCATTATCATGTGCTGTGTCTGTTCAGCTGGAGAGCACTGACTACAAATTCTTTAACTCAACCTCAACTGAAAAGCTAAATGGTTGCAATTTGGAGACAGCTGAGTGTTTCGACCGCGCCGTGATCCAACATCACGTCTGGTGGGGGGAATGGAGAATTCTGGAAAGATCGTGACCAGATCATGACCTATGAAGCATTTATGAACTATGCTTAATACGTTGCTTGTCCCGGGAATCCATTCAATTTACCGTAAATAAATTGAATTATTTCCAATTATTTCAGAATTATTTCTTGACGGTGACAAAAAGTAATTTCTCCAACTCTTGCAAATGCATTAAACCAAATATTGATGAATGTATGCATTATTGCCTTCAACATTTGCATGCATAGTTTGTTGAAAACAAGAGGACTGACAGAAACACTCATTAGAGCTGTAAGCATCTCAGCTAGGAGTGCTCAGTGCATGGATCAATAGGTGGAAGAGATGCTCTCATCTGTCTTAAGGTGGCCTTGGATCTAATGCTCTAGCGCTAGGTTTTCTGGTTTCTATTATGGTAAGTTTTAGAAGCTTGTAAGCTTTCAGTCAGGAAAATAACCACAATAGCAATCTGTCTGGCATAAATTCAAAGCTGATTAAATCCTAATCCAATTACAAACAGTAGATCAATTGTATGAGGAGAGGGATACCTTAAAAAGCTTCACAATGACAAAGCCCTGCCCTCATCTTCACAGAAACATTAGTTGGTGTTTCTGTTAGCTGTTGGATTGATTACTTGCCTGTAAAAAAGCCATAGGTATTTGGAAAGTTCCATAAGTCAAAGTTAATGCCTGTTGTTGCTTTTGAACATAAACATAGGTTTATGTTTTAATCTCTTCTCGGAATTGTCTAGAGCTGCCTTATGGAAACAATATATGCTGAACCCATCAGGAGATGCAGATACAGGATGTTAACAAAGCTGCTTCTCTCTAAGATGGTGTCAACTCCAGCCTGCTGAAGGGACCTCCGGGCCATCTGTGATTTGGGTACCTCAGGGGACCCAGACCGGGATGCCACAGACATGAACACATTGTGAGTGGAGCTGGGCAGCTGAGCTGTATACAGTTATATGTTGTTTCAAGGTCAATTTCAGAGAGAATAAGCCATTTTTGTGGATAGCAAAAACAGTGATAATATTTGAAAAACATCACCTACACTGCAGATAAGAGGTAAAATGTGTTTATGTCTGCTGGGCTTTAAGAGAATGTATTGCTTGTGTAAACTGGATGCACGTCATCTTCTGTTTTGTTTTTTTTCTCTTACCAAATCTTTCCAATGTAACATGAAGAGCAGTAATAAAAGCAAGCAATTTTCCAAAGCTAAGATGTCACAATACCAACATTTCGCCAGCAGAGGGCGCGCATGATAATATTATGAGTTACTCGTTAAAACAAATCGCTGATTGCTAATACCCTCACTCTTTAAAAACAAATGTACTTTTAAACTGACTAAGCTGTCTGATTACGTTAACTTTTCACGTGTTTTAACTTAACCAAAAGACGACTATTGTTTTTTAAGCTTTTATGTGCACAGTTTTAAAGTCTACGTCGACGACACAGCAGGACTTTGAAGTGTGTATAAGTTAAATGCGATTATATCAATATGCGAGCGTTTAAAAAAAATAGCTGCACATCTTACCGACGTAAAACCATCAGTGTGGCCTCGGTGGGAGGGTTTAAGTGTGTGCACTACTTGCGCAGTGTGAGCGATGTTTGCAGGTCTTGTTATGACTGCAAGGTCCTGTTTCAATCACTGGCGTCAGACGGACGCACAACACCAACTCAGCCCGTTTCACCTTCTCCCCAAACAATGTAAATATTGATTGGAACAGCGCCGCATTACGAAGCACTTCGTCGGACTTGTACTTTGGAAAGTGCTAAGCTGGAGTCGAAGAAAATCCCTCGTCGTATGACTTGAGGGACTGGAGTTTTTTTTTCTCTCTCTCTCCTTTTTTTTCTTCTCGCATATCACGACTTGCAGGATTAAACTTTTTCCTGTTGTTTTAGGTGGTTCGTGGAAAAAAAGAGGACCCACCTGTGACCTCCCCTTTCCGTGATTAACGCAATATTCATCCGCTGTAGGATTATTCGATTCAACGTCGGGAGCTTCACCAGTTTTGACTCCTTTTCCTCCTTTTTTTTTTTTTTCTTTGAATGCGTTGCAATTATGATGATGTCACCGACGCCACTTTTCCCTAAAGTTATGGCGGAGCACAACTTTTTTAACTTCTCTTGGTGAGCACACACAACCTACAGATCCTAGCACTCACTGCTCTTTGAATTACGCTTATATAGGCAACTTTCTTGGCTAAAACGCTTCGGTTTAAAGCTAATGAACTGCAACACAGAGAGAAGGGACGTCAAATGTAACGATACGGTCTGCTTATGAGGGCCTTCGGGGAATGTTAGTGTTTTAACTGGAACAACCAGGCCTGCTGGGGAAAAAAAAAAAAACACGTCGCTACATTTATGGTTACCTTTTATAGTTTCAGGAATGACTGCATGCGTTTTAATGGTAGTGGTTCATTTTAGTTCTTTTGTTACGTTTGAATGAGAAACGGTCCTGAATCATAAATAAGGCCAACACGCTGACGATGTCTATGGAGGGTTGAAAGTGCCACAGTGTAAATCATGCATCTTTGCATACTATTTAAGCGTTGTGTAGCAACAAACAGCTTCGCCTGATATGGCAAGAAGATTCAACCATAACATTTTAAAAGATAAAATTATGTGCTCATTTATTTAACTTAAATTGGACTGAAACCTGTGAAATGTCGTGACAAAAAAATACCTTAAAAAATTTTTTTAGACGTTATCAGCTTCATCTTTTATCAATTTTCCTTTGTGCTTGCAGCGCTGTATGAGTGTCAGCCACTTGACTTGTAACCATCTCTTTATTCAGCCCAATTCTAATATTTGCTGGAACATATTTTTACTATTCTAAAGCAGTAGAATGAAATATTATGCCTGATCATAAAAGAATTGCCATTCAGCTTGCGTTGTGTTCTTTACAGCTAAATTTTGACCTTAAAATGAAAAATATAATACTGCTAATTTTTTAGACCTTATTCTGGATAATGAAGTACATTCTTGCATATCTAATCAGTTTACTTTTTGGAAAATTGCCATATGAAAACAGCTAAAAAACTAAAGCTGGCTGAATTTTCCAATTTGTCATCCCAAAACCTAAACAATAATCCATGAATGCATTGCTTACAAAAATAGTTTACTGGTTTTGTCTGGAAATTTTGCAGCCCACAAGGTTAAACAAAAAGCTTTTTAAGGGGGAAGCCAGGAATATAATTGCCAGTCTAGTGATTGGAGCTTAAATGGTACCTTCACACTTGATGATTCCTAACAAGATGTTTGAATTACTCTTAATGTTCTTTTTCTTTATGACAGTATTTAAACAATATTGAAAATAAACACATATGTCAAATGTATATCTTCATACTTTCTTAAGTATGGCATTTAAAGATTAATTACACAATTTAATGAAATTAAAGATAGCAATGGTAACAATGTTGATTTTATTTTTTGTTGCAAAATCTTTTTCTTTTTATAAATATTTAAATAAATTTAATAACAAGGAATTTATAATGAATCTGCTTACTGGATTCTGGGAACTTCCAAAGGTGTCAGGGATGAGCCAGTCAGTGGATGTGAACCAACTCAGAGAAAGTTAAAGGTAATTGGATCAAAACTAACTTGCTGTGCAGATCAACCAATCATATGTTAGGGTTTTGTACCAGGAACCACAGTTTAAAGTAGTGCACAATATGATAAATACTGAAAAATTAAATATAAATATACTATTAGTTCAATTTGGTATTAACTGTTGTCCACTTTAAATTACTTCATTATGTTTCTTATGTTTAAATAGTTTTAAAGTGTCCTTTTTTTTCCCATTTAAAATTTATTTTAAAATCTATGTCACATTGTGGCACTTCCAACCCTCCATAGTTTTCTCACTTACTTCTATAACTAGAGAACCATGTAAAGCTTCTCATTGCTTTACACTGCAATTTATACTTCCTTTCGTATGTAGTTCTGTTTTGTATTTGTGCTGTTTTCTGATGCAATGCAACAGTTATTGATGCAAATCCAGAAGCATGAAGGAAAAGGGTAAAAATTCACCATTCCTAAAAAAAACCCCCTCTTTTTTAAAGCTTTTCTTTACATCTGATGAATCAACAGTCCTGCTGGAACAGCTAACCACTGACAGCAGTTAAAAAAGAAACGTCTCTCCAGGGTCAGCCGGTCTTTGTATAAATACAGCAGTGGTAATTAGGAGCTATGCAAGCCGATGGTGCTCATGCATAAAGCGGCTGCCAAGAATGAGTGAAAACCTTTGTGTATTTACAATATAGCACTGCAGTTTGTAGTACAAACAAAGCTGAAAAGAGGGTGTGTTTGGTTATGAGGGCCCTTACTTTTTTCTTTTCTTTTTTTTTTTTTAAGGAGCACACAGTCAACTTATTTTTGTCCTGTTCATGTTTATATAGTTTCCCCTGAACACAGTGGAAATTTCGTATTACATCGTTTCCTGAAAACAGAGGGAAACGGTTCAGTATCATATTTGCTTTGAGTTTTATATGCGCAAAGCGAAAATAAGAAATTTGAACATAAACATTCTCTTTCATTTCTTGCATGGCTTTATTAGTTGCCATTACTTAACCTCTAAAATTAAGCTAATCATTAGTGTAATCCTATAGGGTTGCTTTCAGCAAGATTCTGGTTAAAGATTACCTCTAACCTTACAGTGCCGTAACCCAAATCTCCTCTTTTGCTACATTTTTTCCCCCTGCAGACAAAAACAGTCGCTGTTGTAATCAGGTAGTGCTCAACCCATCTGTTGTGGTTTCCTTGGTGTTGAAATAAAGTGCAAGGTTGAACAATTGGAAATTTTGAGTATTTTGTGCCCTTTCCTTGCATGCATGCATTTTTTTCTTATCCTTTGTACTAAATGTATATTACAATATTGTCTGAGTAAAAAGAGAATCTGAGTAAATGTTTTCTTTTTCTCTCTTTCTTTTTTAAGACCATTGTGAGTGATTAGTTTTAGCGATGGAGCAGTTTCACGGAGCGTGGAAGACCCTAAGCAACGGCTTTGGAATGAAGGACTCGCCGTTTGAGGGCCCCTGCCTGTCCCCTACCATGGTCCAGGGCTTCACCTGCCAGCGACGCGCCTCAGACGACAGCAAGATGACGGACTCCAAGGCCAGCAGCACAATCCGCGTCTTCCTCCCAAACCATCAGCGCACTGTGGCAAGTCTTGACATACCAGGTTCCGAATGAGGCTTCAGAGTCGATTGACCAGTATCGTTAATATTAGTTGTTGGTCCGTTACTGTAGGTCAACGTGCGACCAGGTATGACTCTTTACAGCTGTTTGATCAAAGCCTTGAAGGTGCGAGGTCTGCAGCCCCAGTGCTGCGCCGTCTTCAAGCTGCATCCCGGACAGAGAAGGTACACTCAGAAGATCCTCCAACCAGAGCTTGTAAAGATTATTAAACCTTCTGTTGTGAGTATTAATTTTTTTGTTTTGTTTGTTTACATCTGTCCAAATCAGTAAAAAATCCCGGATGGACTGGAATACCGATTCAACCTCACTGATAGGAGAAGAGCTCCTGGTTGAGGTTTTAGATCATGTTCCTTTGACAACGCATAACTTTGTAAGTACTCCAGACAATTACAGCTTACTTTGTTCTCAAATGTTACTGCAGAAAGAAAATTTGCACTTTTTCTTGTTTTTAAATTTAGGTCCGGAAGACCTATTTGAAGCTAGCCTTCTGCGACATTTGCCAGAAGTTTCTCCTTAATGGATTCCGTTGCCAAACATGCGGCTATAAATTCCATGAGCATTGTAGCACCAAAGTGCCCACGATGTGTGTAGACTGGAGCAACATTAGACAGCTTCTGTAAGTATACAGGAGGAAAAAAAATGTAATGTTCATATTTATTTCCAGACCAGGCACTATAATTTTGGGTTTTTGAGTAGAAAAACTTGATAAAAAAAAATCTGAATTAAAAAAAAAATCCTTTTGCATTCACTGATCGTCCTAGTAATTGATGATGGAATAAGAAGAAGAGCCAACTTTTTGTCATCATTATCACATCTGCATGCAGATGATTATAATTGGATGCAAATAAAAATTGGTTATACATGTTTGTGAGGTAAGTTTCATAGTCCTGCAAAGATAAAAAAGGGAAGTTAAGCTGTTCTGGTATCAGGCTTTTGACTAGGTCATTCTCATTTGCATTGCTTTCCATATAAGCACTTTGAATGGTGACCTTTATGTTTTTCTGTGCTAGATGTGGAATCAGCAGTAATAATTAACAAAGAGGAGAATCCCCCTTTACCTGACACACAATCTGCAGGTGCATCTCAATAAACAATAATATAATTTCTTCTAGAACATTTTCAGAACCAAGAGTCAAACTCGCATTATATTGTATGCATCTCATGTTTCAAACCTCTCCTTACCCAGAAATATCCTCAGAGGTGTCTCGCTTGAGCTGAGGAGAAAACAGACTGGACTGTTTTCTGAAATGTAAATTTTGATGAAATAGTAATTCATTGTGACGTACCCTCAGCCGCCTAATACACTTTATTACCCGTTTCTTTCTTTTGTCAGGTTGTGTCCAACACCAGGTGAGAGTGGCTTCCCGTCCCTGCCACCGCTCACATCCCGACGTATGAGAGAATCCCTAACCCGGCTTCCAAGGTGAATTAAACTTTGTTTTGTTAAAAACTGATAGGTTCTTCTGTTTTGTTTCTTCTCTAAAAGGGATGAATAATACTAAGAAAACACACTAATAATATACTACAGTTTACTATTTCAGTAAGGATATGGATTGCAGTTGAACCAAGTTTTCCTCTATACTCTTTTCTTCTCCATCATTGCAATGTCCCCACTTCTGTCCTTCAGCTTTTGCATTGCGCCCACTAAGACAATGAAAATCAATCCAACTTGCCAGAAATATAGTTCACAATCATTTCTTATGTACGACCACTAAAACTTTGCAGCGCACAGAATTTTGCATCAAAGCAGGCATTTGCGATTGAAATATTGCAGACCCTGAAACTGCAATGGCAATTAGATATCACTTCTTTCCTCTAAATGTAAGTATTATTTTTCTTTTTCTTTTTGCAAGGGAAGGAAGATTAAGTCAAACCATGTTAAAGTTTTTCTTTGGAGTATTGTTTTTACTACATTAATAATTTCAATCGGGTTGATGGCAAGTACTTTTTATGTGGGTTTTTATGTGTGGAAGTTGTGGTTTTTATCTGGTGTATTATCAACTTTCAGTAACCGAAGTCATCGCCATGTCTGTCTTGTTTATGTGCAGCACAGATGCTGTCAGGTTTTTGGAAAAGTATGAATACTTTTGGCAAAAGTTTTTCTAGATTTTGCCCCCTTACAATCACAAACTTGGTGTGCCAGGATTTTTTTTTTCTGATTCAACAACTGCAGAGTAATGCATAATTGTGCAGTGTAAGGCACTCACTTTCAAAATATGCATCTGTATTCTGGGTACTTTGTATAACCAGAATACAAATACTGGTTATAGAGTTGTGTTTTGGGGTATTTCTCTTTCGGAGACTGAAAATGTCTTTGGATCTTCTTTGCAAAATTTCTTACACCCTGCCAGAATGCATAAGAGGCATCTGAGAGCATTTTTTAATCAACAAGTTTTGTCACACAAATTTTATTTGATTAACCCTTTCTAACACAGAACTACGCATTTATTAAAACAGTTCTATTGAAGTGTGTTCAGCGTCGTTTCCTGCCAGAACGTGAATCTTCTCTCCAATCTCAAGTCCTCTGTGGCCTCCAACAGGTTTTCTTCCCGTGTTAACCTGTACTTTGCTCCCTCCATTTTCCCATTAACTCTTGACTAGCTTCCTGGACCTCTCTGATGAAAAGCAACCCCACAGCGTGATGCTGTCACCACCATGTTTCACTGCCTCTAAAGCGTTTTCCAAGTGCGGTGTCAGTTTTCCGCCACACGCGCAGCGTCTTGCACGTTGGCCAGAAATCATTCTTGTACTACTTTCCAGTGATGGGCTGTTTTGTGTTGATCTATCAGATAAAATTCCAGTAATGCACAAGACTGTTTGCAGTTTCAACCATCCAAATTTGAAAAAAAAAAACAACAAAAAAAAACTTTAAGGTCCATGAATACTTTTGCATGATGCGTTGTGAAATGAGTTCTGCCTTCAGTGACTTCCTGTGTTTTAGAGACGCTTATCTGCGGAGGACCTGATGAAACGCAGTGTGAAAACTTTATTTTGATAAATGATAAAATGGCTTACAAGCCTGCTGAGCAGTATAATATTTTTCCTTCAGATAATATGCTCACATTTGTTACTGTGTACTAAAAGCTTTCAGCCAGGTTACTTTCTGCTGTTCTTCTCTAATTATACCTTTGATCTACTGCAGCAGCCACTGTATGCCTACGAATATTTGAACTTGCTAAAATTAGAAAGTGGATGGCTGTACGTCCAGGCTTCAGATCTGAGCAGCATTCAGGTCATTTTAAGATTAACATATCTGGCTGGTAAGCTTTGTACTCTTTAACTGGGCCAGCGCCGATGTTGGCAAAGTGCCTGTGTAGCTTCGACGTAACCAACACTGGCTTAAAGAGGAAGGCCGTAATAAATATTAACCAATGAGTTACTTCCCCAAAAGGCTTTTACTTAACCTTGTTGTTTGCAAGCTTACCTTTCGAGTTAGATATACGTGTGTGTGTTCTAACGGTAAAAAAACAAAAACAAAAACAAATAATGCAAACAAAATACTCAAATGGAGAAAATGAGTAAAACATGACAGAAATGAAACCAGCAGCACCCACAGCCACCACACCCACTTTGGCCCAATTTTTAAAGAAGTTACCAAAATAGATATTTTACTGGCGGTTAAAAGGCTGTTTCTCTGCGGTTCTGCAGCATAGTTTTAATTTCATTTTTGCCCCTTTCTTTTCAGCTCGGCCCACCGAAATTCCACCCCTCATGCCTTCAACTACACCACATCGTACCCACCCACAGGCGGCGGTCTCTCCCAGAGGCAGCGCTCCACCTCTACGCCCAACGTCCACATGGTCAGCACGACCCTGCCTGTTGACAGCAGCATGTTTGAGGTAAACTGCTCACCATGGGGGCCAGCTGAGTTCTCCCGCAGGGCGAGGGTGCTGCACCTAAAACATCTCTGGCCTCAAACTGTTTATATCTCGGGGATTCTATCCGTCTTTGTCTCGCCTCTCATCTACCATGGCTTTAAGTTGTCCACCTGAACAGGGCTGTGGGTATTTATTTAAGCCCCAGATGACATCTTATTTCAGCTTTTTTTTTCCAGTGCCCTTGCACATTTTGACTTCCCCATGTTCAGTTCCAGTTTCTGCTTTATCACCACCACCACTGTTGCATAATCAGCTCGCGAGTTTGTCATTTGTCATGCCCGCTCTGTTATAAGCCCAAAACCTGAGCTTTATTTCGTCCTCATTTTCTTTAATTCTGTCCTTTGCTTCCTGTCCCTTTATTGCTCTGTTGCGTTGCTTACTCTGGAGTAGCTAGACTGTCTGAGTACCTCTCCCAGTTCCTGGTGCCGCAGATTCTGGCTGAAGAGGAAAGTAGGTATTGTGCACTTCTCCGAGTCAGAGACTGCCGAAAAGGTTAGAAAGCAGAGTCACTTGTGTGCAACCTGAATTGCATGCCTTGCAAGTGAGTTATCTGCACTTGCATCTCAGAAGTGCAGTTGTCAAACCATGTGTGGCAGCATGGCGTGTATTTTAGTGTTTGAATAAGCTGATCAAACCTAATCTGTTTTTTTTTTGTGTGTGTGTGTGTGTGTGTGTCTGTGTTTTAGGAAGCGATGCGGGATCATGACTCAGGTGAGTTCTTTTCAGCATTTCAGTATGCATATTTGCATGGCATGCTTCCTATAAAATTACATCTCATCCATAAATGGTCAACTCGTATGTTTTCATTATTTTTGCATCATTTGTTTGATCAAATAGGAAAAACAAAGCATACTATTATAGGGAACTGGTTGAAAAAGGACACCTTTCCCCTTAGTTTTGGTATTTATAATTCAAGGGGATTTTCATTTGTGCTTCCTCAAATGAAACATTCTCTTATAGTTGCTTTTCTGGTTAGAACATTTTTAATTGGAAAGGTTAGATTAAATTACATGAAGTGAATTTACAGCCATCTCTTTTTTTGAGATATTAAGTGACCTCTGAAAACAATCAGTGTACAGTACTTTGCAAAGGTATTTATATCCCTTGCACTGGTTCATGATTTGTCACATATGACGTTTGAAATGATACGTGATAGACTGGAGCACAGTAATGCATATTTGTGAAGTAGAACATATGTGATGCAGGGCTTTAAAAAAAATACATTTGCCCTCAGTACTCTGACACCACTTAGTAAAATCCAGAGCTATTGATTGGCATCAGAACTCACCACATTAGTAACTAGGGCACAGGTGTATAATTTAATGTCTGCATGAGAACAACGGCTGCTAAACGGTGATTGAGTCGGGACGGTGAAAAAACTCTTGTTGGGGAGGAAAATACACCAAACATTTTTGTTAAGAACTTGTACAGAACACCTTTAAATATATGGAAGAAGTTGCTTCTCTGAAAGTTGAGGTGCTACCATTTAATATTTTTTTTTTCTCCATAAAGCTGGAAGTTCCCCCAGCCAGAGCCCCACAGGCTGGACCCAGTCCAAAGCTCCAGCACCATCCCAGCGAGAGAGAGCCTCGTCCTTCAACACTCAGGAGAAAAATAAAATAGTACGTTCTGTGTCACATTTATGTTCAACCAGCTCTTTTTAATAATGCGGCGTTTGTGAAACTTGTGTTTGAATAGTTACATCTTTGGTTTCTGTTCGTCCAGAGGCCTCGCGATAAGCGAGACTCAAGTTATTACTGGGAAATTGAGGCCAGCGAGGTTTATCTACATTCCCACATTGGTTCTGGCTCTTTTGGAACAGTGTACAAAGGAAAATGGCATGGCAAGTATCTGTTATGCAAGTCTGGTATAACATTCTCATGCACTATAGATAAGGTAGATGATGCATAAATTGGGGAAAAAAAGTCGAATGTTTCCTTTCATCTAACAGTATTTCTCTTGTAGGTGATGTTGCGGTGAAGATTTTAAAGGTTACCGACCCAACTCCGGAGCAGCTCCAGGCATTCAGAAATGAAGTCGCTGTCCTGAGGTAACAACTCACAAGAATACCTTTTTTGTCTTGTACAAGACTTTTTTTCTTTTTTTTTTTTTTATTTTTTTTTTACAGCTGCTAAAACTGTGCAAATCATCGTCATTGCAAACTTATATCTGATTGCGTCTTAATTTCCTCTTCCCCTTTTCTTGGGTTGCAGGAAAACAAGACATGTGAACATCCTTTTGTTTATGGGCTACATGACGAAGGACAACCTGGCCATTGTGACCCAGTGGTGTGAGGGCAGCAGCCTGTACAAACACATTCATGTTCTAGAGACTAATTATACCATGATCCAGCTTATAGATATCGCCAGGCAGACCGCTCAGGGCATGGAGTAAGTTGTGAAGAATGGAGCTTTGTGGGCGATGCTAATGAGAAATTTCTCAAGTAGCATTAATTATTTTCCCTTTCTTTTTTTTTTTTCTTTTTTTTTCAGCTATTTACATGCAAAAAACATAATTCATCGTGACATGAAGTCCAACAGTATCCTTTTCTATTTCTTTGTTGTGGTATTATAGTGAGTAAAACATAAAGACCAGTTTTCCTCAGCATGTTTGGTTATAAATCTTTGACATCTGTGCAGACATCTTCCTGCATGAAGGGTTAACGGTAAAAATCGGGGACTTTGGTCTTGCGACTGTGAAGTCCAGGTGGACCGGATCACAACAGGTGGAGCAGCCCTCTGGATCCATTCTCTGGATGGTTGGTACATTGTGAAGCTCTTGGTCAAAAGAACCAACCAGACTTGACATTTAAATGTCTGGTTTGGAACATAAAAAGCCCAAACTTTTCTCCAACACGCCATGCAGTTTGGTGTGGGTGCACTTACTAAGAACTGAAGACTTGACCCTTTTTCAGTGTTACATAATTAAGAGTTAAATCGGGGAATGCTCAAAATATGTAAGAAGCTGTCAAAAGAAAACCTTTCTGGCTGTGGAAAAAGTGCCATCAAACACAAAAACGTCCATTTGTACCCTCCTCCGGGATGTTTTGTTCAATTGGCCTGGAGGCAACTTAAGCAGATACCAGAAAGGCTGAAAGCTGTGCAGCTTTTATCTTTTTGAACTTCCAGCCTCTGTTTGCTATGAAGCATGCTGGGTTGGGATTTTTTTTTTTAAATATCAGAGGTAAGGAAAAGAAAATGCAGCCATGAGGGACTACACGCAGACTGATGTTTGCACTTATTAATGCTAATTATGCTAATTCAGGTTGAGCCCATAGCACAGCCTGTGGAAAGACTGCCTGCAGCCTCTGACTGAAATTCAAGTACTTCATACCAATTTAATCTGGCAAAACAGACATTTGTTGCATTTGTTTTTTTTTTTTAATATTTTCACCGACAAATGAGAATCTCAAGAGGAAAATATTAGGTACAACAAAATATATCTTTTGTTAGACTTTCACTCAACAGCAGACTTGGGCACATCCGCTTATTAAGTCTGGCTGAATACAGCAAGCGTTTTGGGAGGAAAAAGTCATGTATGACCACCGCTTGATGCCAAGAATAGTCTAAAAATAACTCAACACCACTGGGGAAAAAAAAAAAATTGGAAATTGTATGCCTTTCTTCTAATGAGGCACATTTATGAGACCCTTTTAATGTTTTGAATTGATCCTTAAAGAAATTACGTTTCCTTGAAACATTCCTCATTTAGCTTACTGTTCAGCAGAAAAAAAAAATCATCATAAATTACGTAGTTTAGAGTTTTTATTTTAATTGAATTGAATTTGTGGCAAAAACCTTGGACACCACCGTCCTAATAGTTAATATTGCTAAAAGACATTGTACATAAAGAACTCTGTTTTGATTTCAAAATCACACAGTGTCACAGCGCCTCTGCTCTAAAGACGGACATCTTGATAGTACTGTTTTGATGTTCTGTAAACATTTTCTTTCTGTCCTCGGCAGGCTCCCGAGGTGATCCGAATGGAGGATAACAATCCGTACAGCTTCCAGTCAGACGTCTATTCCTATGGAATTGTTCTCTTTGAGCTGATGACTGGAGAGCTCCCCTACTCCCACATAGCAAACAGAGATCAGGTAAAGTTGCTTACATTTGTCTGGCTCTTTTTTTGAGTGCTAGTATTTATATGCTCCACTTTTAACAGTCCTAAACATGTAAAAGGACTGATTGAATTGTTAAAGTTTTACTGAAGTTGTCATCAGTAATGGATCTCTTACCTGTAGCGGACAAATGGGGGAAGTATATTTCAGAGATTTTGCAGGAAGTTGGGAGGGGTGGGGGGACTTGTAGAGATAGTCGGCTCACAGTTAGCTGAACAGATGTCCCATATTTTACCTGACCCAGCATTCAGGCTGAAAGTTTTAGTATGTTGTACGACAGATCTTTAATGCCAAAATAAAACATTTGCGTAAGTTCAAGTCCTTGATGATGAAAGCCCTCTGCTGCCATCTGAATGGGGTTGCGCGGCTGGCCTATGGCCCGCCACAGACCGACGACACAGAGCCACTGGCCTAATTTTAGATCTCGTAACATAACCCTGTGTGTGAAAAGGGGTTCTCAGGTTTGCATTTCAGAGTGCGAGTCCTGTGTTTTTCTTTTTCTTTTTGTTTTATTATTCTTTAAAGCCGAAGGGTTGGCTAAATCAAATCTGATTCCGCATCTGTATAAAATCAGACTAAAGTTGTATACAAATTGTGCCCAAAGTAGTGCTACGGTCTACTGGTGGAACCTGTTCTTCTTGATCCCGTGAAAATACTTTGTACTCGGCTGATCTGGCAGGCACATCAAGTGCTCCTGTCATCTTTTATCTCTGCACCATGAGGTCCTCATACCTTTACAATAGCTCTAGTGTTTTAAATGTCTGTCACCTTAGTCTAACTCGCCATATTTAAAAATTGCACGTGTTAGAATGACCGCTGCTTCAGGGTGAATGTAGGCCTCTCTCACAGTTGTTTGCCTTCAGTATAGACTCTTGCAAAACTTTTTATGTTGCTTCCATTTTTTTTCAATACATGAAGAGTTTTAAGTTTAAGATGGAATTGACAGTGTACCGCTATTAGTTTTTTTTTTTTTTTTTTTCTAAATCAAGATGGCATTGTAATGGTACAAATTTATTTTTTAATTTAGGACCAACATTAAATGTCTGTCAGTAAAGCATTAATTTAAAAATATTTGCAAAGTGTTCCTATCCATTTTCAAATTTGATCATGCTTTAGTGGAATTCTGTGTAATGCATCAGCACAGCATGGTGCATGGTTGTGAAGTGGAAGGAAATAATTTGTGACAATAAATATTTTTTATAACTCTAACTCAGGTGAGTAGCCATGTTTTGATTCTTTTATGGATGATCGAAGTATAGTTTTATAATTTAGTCCAGTTTTCTCAGTGATGTCTGATGTTTTCTTGGAATTTTTTTGCATTTAAATTACACTAAAGCCGAATTTATTTACTTAAGTGACCTCTAAAGATTTTTCTTTGCTTTTTTAACACAAATTTTTATGTAGGTGCTGTAGAGTGCAGGTACTTGAATATGAATACACACCAGAGTTTCTAGTCCTTTAATTAATAAAAAAATTTTTGTTGAGAGGCAAGCATCATTTGCACCCACTTCACACTCTTCTCCATGACTTTGTGTTGGTCTGCTACATAAAATGCATTGTGGATTTAAAGTGGCACAATTTGAAAAAGTTTCAGGCTATAAATGCTTTTTCCACAGATCTATAATAATCAAATGTGATCAATTTTCTTGTCTTTTTTTAATTTTTTTTTTACTTCCTTCCCATTAGATTATATTCATGGTGGGACGAGGCCGCTTGTGCCCAGACCTTAGTAAGCTCTACAAGAACTGCCCCAAAGCAATGAAGAGGCTGGTGGCAGACTGCATCAAGAAATCCAAGGAAGAAAGGCCGCTGTTTCCGCAGGTGAGCTGCTCTTCTGCTATTAGAAGCTATTGGGTTGAGCCATAAATTCCTCAAACTAATCTCTTTGCATCTTCCCCATATCTGAATTTGTTCTCAGATCTTGTCCTCCATCGAGCTCCTCCAGCATGCCCTCCCTAAGATAAACCGCAGTGCCTCAGAACCGTCCCTGCACCGAGCCGCGCAGACTGAGGACATCAATGCCTGCACTCTGACCACCAGGCTGCCTGTTTACACATAGGCTCCTCGTCAGCAATGAGATTATTCCGCTCCATCAGTAAACGCAAATTCCTTCCTTAAAGACATTTGTATAGATCTATACACATGCAATCATACATAAACCAGTGTTAGTCAATGACTGTAATTAACGGAGAATAGCAGGAGGAGGAGCATCTGAGATTAACTACGGAAGATTGCAATCGGATCTGCACAAGGTACAGCACACATGCGTTAAGAAGTATGTTGAGGCTTCACGTTCGTATCGTATTTGATTTTAGTTGTAGACAGAAGCACACATGCCTACCTGAGACAACAATGAATGGACACTGAAGGAAGCTTAGGGGACGTTTGTCTCCTGGTCCGTTTTCTGTCCTGTTTTCATTGGGCCTGAAGAGAGGACTACTTAAGCTTAGCTGCCTTATGAGGAAACAAATCCTGGACTAAGTTTCTGAAGAACTTCATCTCCTATGTTTATCAGAAAGCTACTGGAAGCAGCTCATCTAGTTGCACAGTAGCTGATTCTGCTTTGTCTTAAAAATTAGTCTTTATTTTTTGGGTTATTTTTGGTAAGTTCTGTCATGTCTCACTGCGGGGAGAGGGAGTTTATCACAATCACTAAACGGATTTGTCGATGCCTATACACTCTTCAGTCCTTGGTGTAAGGTCATCATGAATTGGACATTCGGCACGTGTCTTAAATATTTAAAGTGATTCGGGAACTAATTTTTGCTGTCACCTTGAGGAGGTTAAACGTTTTATTTTGAACTTGGTGGGAAAGTCGTCTATTCAATATTTTAATAAAATTAAGTTAAAAAAGTACTTTGCTGAAATATGTTGAGTTGTTTGTATTTTATTTTTTTAATGTATCCGTTATTACTTTTTATGTCCTGTACAAGTCCATCTCAGTAAGTTAGAATATCATCAAAAAGTTTGTTTTTTAGTAAGTTAATCCAGAAAGTGATTTTATTTTTTACAGATTAATCTCTTTGAGGGATGTACTTCAAATATATGTTAATTAACATATTACGTTTACAGCTAATTAAAACCCAATATTCAGTTTCTCACAGAATCCATCGACTAGACATGACCTATGAGAAGTATTTTTAATACAGAAAGCATTTCAATCTGCTGTTTAAATATATGGAAGGGAATAAAAAAAAATAGAACAGTAAAGTTTTAGCAAAAACAACAAGTTAAGAAAAACTACAACGGTAAAAACTGCTTTTTTATTTGTGCAATAAAATAAAATAAAAATAAGGCTATTTACTACAATATATACATTTGCAAAAATCAGCAGTAGTGATCCCCTTTATTTAGTCTTTGAAGGCAGTGGTAGTGGCAGGTGTAACCCTGTTTGGCCTCCTGATACCGTAAAGTCCCACACAGGTGCAAGACTTTGCAGCAGGGTGTAATGTTTGCTGTAGCGCTGTGGCAACGTGGTGAAACCTCACTGGGGATCCAGTCCACATACACCACCAGGGGATTCTGCCATTGGCTGGCGCCTCTGTGTATTTCACAGTCGCTGGCGCGCATGCTGCAACAACAATCAACCAGCAGGCAAGGGGGCAAGGGGTGGAAAGGGACAGGACACTAGTATTTTGTTTTAGTGTAAACATTTAGCGGGCTGCTCCTGTGGGGTATTGCCACTCAGCGTTAAGGTTTACAGTAAACCTAAGAGCTAAATATGGGAGTAGCTTTGTTTTGTGTTTCATGGGTCTTTGAATTTAGGCTAGGTTGGCTTGTTTGTGTAAAACGTTCCACCACACGGGTGAAGAAGTCCAAATAAGTGTTTCAGCAAAATAAGAGCAAATGTGGATTTATCTGCCCTATTTCTGCATCCTGCTGAGCTCAGTGGCCTACTTCTGTGTCGAGCAACGGCACCATCTAGTGTTGGTTCTGGCACCATTTTTTGAAGAATCTACATGTAGCCAATATGTTGACTGATACCTCTGGTAAGAGTTTATAAAACTTTAAAGTATTTTTGCTATTGTTATTGCTGCTATGTGATCCCATACTAAAAAAAAAAAGCAACAAAACAAAACACTGAAAAGATGTGAAAGAACTAATTATTTTAACACAAACTGCACTTATTTTCATTTTCAATTCCTATAAGATTAAAGCTACTAAAATATGTTTTGCTTTGCACTTTTTGAAGTCGGTCACAACGTCCAGAAATATTTAATTTGTAATGAAAGAATTTTTGTTTCATTGAAGTAAAAATACAACTCATAAAATAAGCTCAAGCTTTGAATTTTTTTTCTTAGGAGTTTGTACATTTTGCACAGAAAATATTGCTTAATTGGAAAGTGGATGGAAAATTACACATACAAAAGCAGAAATCTGAAAATGCGATGACGTGCGTTTGCATTTGTTCTTTTTAAAACATGATCAGCTTTAATTATGTTGCTTCTCACTGTCGTGAGCGTGTGAGTGAGTTTTTATGTCCAGACAGCAAGGACACAACTCAGTGGACCGGACTGGACAGCAGCGTTCCCTTCGGGCAAAGCAGACTATGGGGGAAAGAAAAAGACTCTTGAAAAAAATGTGACATGACAAACACTGCAGAATCCCATGATAACTTCTGTCTAATGTCCTCCAGTTCTTATTTGGTCGCTAATAATAAAAGCTGTCAGTCATATGCATGGTTAAATACGTTAGTCATGATTCTGCAGTAGAAGATCTCATCTCTGTCCAGGACGCTGTATCAGAAACCTACACATGGACGGTACAAAATGAAAAAAAAGAAAAAAAAAAAAGCCTGTTTATTGCCAAGATAAATGTTGAATAATTTCTACATGGAGCTCAGGAGATGCTGATCTGTGGTGGGATTCAGTAAGTTGCCATAGTAACCAAAATGCTGCACACCTCTTGACTTGTAAATCCACTCCACCAGATGGCAACAAAAATTCAGAAATTCACCTGTTCCCAGTTTCTTTCTCTAGTGACATGGCACTGCAGAAGTCATGTCAACTTTTCAGAAAATTGATTAACACCTATGTTTTGTTACTTTTTTTTTCTTTCCAGCTTTTCACTTAATGAGTTGCACCTATCAGATGATCACAGATGGTGTGTTAAACTGAAAATATAGGAATTTTCAGCCAGAAATATCAGAGAATAAAAGATTGTAAGTAATGGTGAATCGTGGGAATCTATGTCTATTATCTGAAGTTGTGTCTGTGGTGGGCGACATTTTATTTCCTTGCAGGATCTTTGATCATTTCAGATATTAATTGCAAACATGCTGCACCCATGGCACTATTCATGCAGAAGGTGCCACTGGATTGCATATTTATTAGTAATAAGTAAGCAGATCTAAAATAGTCTCAAGTGATAAAACGTGATGAATTGTAAAATGTCCTACTGCTACATTTAGTGTTATTTTACCTGTGTGTTACAACTGTAGGTAATAGTGAAATGAGTTTTGCTATGATTGGATGCTTCTCATGACATTTAAGTATATTTATCAGAGACTCTTTTTTTATTTAACTTCATTATAGGATTCAAGTGCTCATCTTGTGCTGCGCTCTTCAGCAGATGGTCAGCACTGTGTGTCCCCCCCCATAGGGCACGACTTGTTTCACGTAGAGCAGCAGCTTGGCAGACAGCTGGGAGGAGTCTAGACGGAAGCCTTTCAGCTGGAACTTCAAAACCCAACACTGACTTTGCTCGGAGCTCCTCTGTACCTCTTACAGGCTTTGGGTCGGGTCAGTCAGCTTGTTAAGATGGAGGGGGGGAAAAAACATCAGTACCATCTGGATGTTTGACAAATGCCTCTTGCAGAACAGATTGTATCTGTTGGGAGTAGCTTGCTGATGTTTGCTGAAAGACTGCTGACATTTTATGAGATAAACATGGCAGCTTTTTGAGAGCAGCTGTAGCATCATTGAATTCTCTGCAGTGTTATGTCCCAGGCAGGCATCTGTAGTGCTATCAACCTTCTGTGGACAGGTCTTGTAACTTTAGATCCTAACGTCCTACTTTATGTGTTTCAAAATCAGTTTATTTTTCTGTAAGACAATTTTTCCCCCCCTTTGGTTCAAGTTAGCTAAACACAGTGTCACAATGAAGAATCCGGCCTTCGAGAAGAGCTGCATTATTAAAGGAATTATTATTATTATTGGGGTTTTTTTACTCGGATGACTGGGAGTTTGGTTTAGCTCTCCTAAACTGAGGGTTTAAAATACTTAAATATCTTAATTTTGGTTCAGATTTCAAGAGGAAAAGTCACACTTCTTCAGTATTATACCTGTCAGCGCTATCGCTAATACTCCCTGTTTTTTGTTTTGTTTTGGGTTTTTTTCTTCTTTTCAATTAGAACCTCAGGAAACTATAAAATCTACCTAGGGCTCTGTCTTATTGTGGAATAATGACACTGTGCGTTCAGGGACTGAACTATGCTGAGAAGGAGGCAAAAGCTGAACTGTTAGTGAATCAGTGTATATGAGAAATGATCAGTTACTGAATATTCAGTTTGATAAAGTGATTTTATCCTAGGACTAATTATCTGTTGTATTAAGTCTTCAGCTGTGATTGTTTTGATGTGCTTCCCTCCATGCTGATTCCTTGTTGTCTGTTTTTAGGTCACCCTCATTTCTTTGACAGACTTGGGCGGCACTTCATGTTGGAAATGAGACTGACTGGAACAGGGAATTCAGTTTATTGAAAAATCTGTTCTGCTGAGGGCATTTGAATGTAGAACGATGAACACTTTTTAAAAAAATGTTCCACCTTTTTCCCCACAGAATATGTTTTGGGGATCATATAGAGGATTTTGGCAAGAGTATAATACCATAGATGCTTTTTTTTTTCCTTTGCTGTGTTTTTGTTAAGTCCAAATCACTGACATTAACATATAGGAAAATGAGAGCTGCAATCCTCATTTTAAAGCTGTTTTTGTATTGATTTGTGTTATATATGTTTGGAATTAAAATGTGTTTGATGAAGCGAAACATAGTATAAAACATAAAAATGGTAGAAATATGCGGAAACTAAAATACTTTTTCACAGCATGGCATTGCAGTAAAAGTAAAAAGTTAAAGAAATAAGCATCTCATTGGTGATTTTGTTGAAAACATGTTTTTTAACATGGATTTTTTTTTATAAATAAATGTCCTTGAAATAAAGTTTGATTTTTATGGTGTGCAACTGCAATTGGAGATAGATTTATTTTAAGGCTTTTTACAAATATTCATCAAATCTGCAAATAAATGTAGATATATTAGTCTAAATGTTCCCTTTGCAAAAAACATCAATGATAGCACACATCAAGACACAAAGCAGCTATTGCAAAGGAAGCTTTATTGCCAGTGACATAAAGAGTCCACACATTATTGTTCTTTCCAGATCCGGGTTTTACAGTTTCACACTACTTCTCAAAGTTGCTGCCTCAGTTCCAGTTTCAATCTGCAGCCAGAAGTGTCACCTCAACACGAAGGCCAAATGACAAAACTCAGATGTATCCAGTTCCCAAACAGAGGCCAAACAACGTAGCCGTCACCGACTTGTGTCTCTCTGCTGGTCAATGTCATGGCATATTTCCTAATAAACGGAACGACACGTCCATAAAGCCTCAGGCATGGCTTTCTACAGGGATACACTCACAGATAAAACAATGGCACTTATCACAGCTTAGAAAAAGAACTGCACGGAAAGCTTGCTGAAAAGATTCTTGTTTTTTTTTTGTTTTTGTTTACAGTTTGGTTGTTTTTCACCATTTAGGATATTGGATAAATGAAATGGCCTTCTGAAGTAAACCACTGGACAACAGCACATAAAGACAGCAGAACAAATAGCCACTCGGTAAAAAATAACTATTCAGGGCGTGAGTGATTATCGAATTTTTAAAAAAAAAATATTTAAATGGAAGATCTGGTTTTATGTATACATTTGTATCTCAATAAATTTAAATATCATCTATAATCTAATTTATTTTTACTTCTGATTTATCTACAGGTGGTTGTTCTTGAATCACTGACTCCACCTGCAGACTTGACCTTGTGAGTTTCCACCAATCTCATAAATTACCTTCTCAACAAACTCTATGGCTCCAGTTATCATTGTTGATTGCACCAAATGTTTTCCTTCCACTCAACTTTCCTTCAATATGTTGGTATTTAGCAGTCTTTGAACAGACAATTTATTTAACAATGATCATTTGTGGCTTACTGGACAATTCAGCCATCTCCACCATGATTCTGTAGGCTGTAACATAGCAGTAACGTAGCATATCAGGTTATATTCTGTTTTTTTTTTGAGTAGATTCCTTCACTACTTGTAAGCAATGAAAATTTGAGTGAACGAAGTATGCATTGATAATATGTGAGTTTGTATTCTGAATCGAATTAAAAAAAAAAGAAGTAATTTCTGACAATATTCTAACGTACCGAGATGCACCTGTAAGCATATTACTGAATCGAAACAAATAAGATTTCATATTGCACTTTCCATCAACTCCCAGCAATGGCAGTAATCTGAGCACAGCAGTGCCAGATAAGGCAACACTAGACCTCAGAACAACGACTGCTGCAATAAAAAGGCCTCCTCAAAAGCTTCTATAAAGTGAACGGTACAAGCGGGACTTTATATTTAACATTTTTCGGATGAATATTCACACATAACACACAATTTTGATTATCAGAAATAATTTTTGCCTCCAAACAACAGAAACAGAGCTTGATACTTGATCAGATCTGAAACAAGGAGTTTAGAAAGGATAACTACCAGTTTATACAACTATTAGTCCGTTAATCTGCACCGCCCACATGCAGGATTAACAGTCCTCTTATTCTTATTTACACTGTCAGTTTCTGGAGTGCAAAGACTAACACTGAATACTATATTCTTTGGTTCAAAATTCTACAATTAAAGTGAAGTTTTGTGTTTAGAATCTTTCTACATTATAAAATCTTCAATAGACCTTTAGATTTTATTACAGGGGCATCAATTTACATTCTACCTCTCTAAATAATCTAATTTCTAAGGACAGTACTCTATGCGGAAATATTGATTTGAATAAAATAAAAATACTGCATGAATCTCTTAATATGTATCTGTTGTTACATACACATTCACAATGTAGAATCACAGGAAACACAGCTTAGTTGTACACAGCGATTTAACAGCCATGTTAGATAAACATCCCACATCATCAGACGTTTAAGACTTGCACCTGTCTTTGTGTCAGTCATGCAAACAAATAAAAATAAATATCTATCAGTATAAATACAAAAATATTCACCACTACAACCATACACACACATTTATCTTATACATATTAAGATATACAAGTTCAAACTCCATGGTTACCCACAGTTTGAATAATAACTAGAGGGACACACCAAATTATGTAAAATAAACCGAAGACACAGTGTTAGGGGGAAATAAAAGCTTCATAGCCGGGTTAGAAAGTTAGCACAGAGCAGCACTGAACTCAGTGTAGGCACAATTTTCATTTCATATTATCAACAACAGGCTCAAAGAAAATCAGAAAACACACGGCTGCTGAAACACAAGTGGCCTATACAAGCACACAAACCAACAGGTGGACAGGTAGAAAGTACATGTTGACACTGCATAGAGTTAAGAAAAAACACAGTCCAGGCCAGCTTGAAGCTGTACCGAGAGCTCACACCAACCAGATCCGATTCTAGCTGCCAGCATTCACTAACACGTCTGCACAGCTAGGGGGCCACACCGCCATCCATCCGGACGCTGAGAGAACATTTCCCTCTGCAGGTCTCAGTTGGCCTGGACTGGTTTTGGACCCACTGCAATGCCGTTACAGTCAAGAATGTACTGCAGGCAACCTTGAGGTGGACGCCCAGCACCGTTCTTAGTGAGTTCGCCAGTAGTCTCTCCTTTCTGGCCAGTTCCCTGCATCACGTTAAAAAAACAAACAAACAAAAAAAAAATAGATACATTAATATCAACAGATCACTTAAAGGCGATTCGCTCAAGAACAGAAAAAAAAAAATAAAATAAAATAAAATAAATGCTCCGTTCAGTGTATTTCATACCTGGGATGGTTGTATGGTTGTGGGTCTCTGGGGAGCATTAGCTTCTCTCTCAGCTAACTGGTTCATTTTTGCCAACACCAAGTCAGCAATGAGCTGCCGGTCTTCAGCCTGGTGTTCTCCAACCAGCGGCATGGAGGAACCAACCACCTGGAGATGGTTATGGCAGAGGAATATCACAGAACAAAGCGATACAATTATTAAAGCAGTAAATGGCAGAATTGAACACTTATTTATTATTCAAATGTTTTTGCAAGAAGATCCTGGGCTGCATATAGTTCTGCTCAGAAGTTGACATATGCTCATCATTGGTACAAAGCCTTTTTTACAGGGACCAATTAGGTACGTACATTTCAGTCTGTGTCATGAAATCAACCAGTTTAATTAAAAGGAATTTTGAGCACACATTAGTTGGAGGTTTTAATGGGATTATATTTATTTAACTAAACAGTTAAGTGTCTTCCGAAAGAATAATCCATTTGGAATTTTCAGGTGTCGATTTGATATCCATTTTATGTCAGCGTTTTACCTCTGTGATATAATCTTTGCCATCTTTCCCATGGATAGCTTTAACTGCACAAATGTCTAAACCCCCAAAGATCTCGCAGCAGGTGTCCACCCATAGCTTGTACCTAAAAACGATCAAAATATGATTCAGAAGCACTGGGAGAAAAATCACACAATGTTCTCCGATTATCAGCAGAAGAGATTGTCAGACATTTAAAATAATATATATTTTTTTAAATTAAGAAACTAAGCACATTTTACGACATAATTCAGCTTTAATATTCAAGACAATAATAGGAATGAATTACCTGTCAGTCATGGCGACCTGCTCAAGCATTGCAGAGCCTGTGTTTGTCTTCCAGTTTCCAGATATAGATGTCCTCCTGATGAATGTGCAACGCAAATACAAAATCAGGATTAGTTTTGTTCGGTTTGATGAGGAGTAACAACAGCTTAGCTATACCTACATGTAAGCTTTGTAGTCAGTACCAATCTTCTGGATTCTGATGTCATACTTGGAGTCAATGAGAGGCTCTGTGGTGGTGTAGGTCTGAGTGAGAGCCACGACACTAGCTATGTCCTGGAACTTACTGTGGTTGTCTACTTTCACCTGTACACACAAAATGTCAAGTAGAAAAAATGTCATAAGCAATACGGTGATCCTGTGATATTTCTATAATCACATTAACAAAGGCTTAAATAAAAAAGCAAGTGCAGTGCCTTGCAAAGGTAGTCATACTCGGGCTTGATCTGCAGAAATCCACTGCTCTGTTTGGAAAACTTGTTTATAGGACTGATAGTCACTCCTTAAACCTGACCTCTAAGGAAGGGTGGCAAGAAGAAAGATACTCTTATAGAAAGTCATAGGAAGTCCAGTTTGTAGTTTGTGTCAAGCCATGTGGGGCGCACACAAGTCTGGACAGATGAAATCAAAACTGAATATTTTGGCCCACATGCAAAACATGTTGGTGGTAGCATCATACTGTTTGCTGCACGGTCACCAAAGATGGTCAAAAACTGATATGTGGAAGATGGAGGGAGGTAAATACTGGGGGAAGCATAAAGGAAAACCTGTGATAGTGTAAAAAAGACTTGAAGCTGAGGTAGAAGTTGACCTCTCAGCAGGATGAGACTAAACTTACTGACAGAACTGCAAAAAAGTCCTTCAGATCTAAGATTATCCAATTCTAGTCCTCTGGAGCTACTATTCTGCAACGTTAAAGTGTGTCCATTCGCCAACACAGCTGACACAAATGGATGAATTCCCTTATCGGCATGACCTTCAGATTGGTAGGCATGGCAACGAGACATTCATTTCATTCAGGTGTATTGAAGAAGGAATGTAACTTTTAGGAATGAATCTAAAAGTTGCAGAATAGCTCTTGAAGACTAGACACTGCTGCTTCAGAGCAAACCACATTTATGTGTTAGAATGATCTAGTCCAATCTGAAAAGCTAAGAGAGATACCAAAACAATGAGATCTGTAACTTCGATGAAAGGTGGTTATACCAAGTACTGACTTAGGAGGGCTGAAAACCAAGTCACAGTTACAATTTTGAAAAACAAATACTTATAAAATACATTTATAAGTATTGTGGTTGGATTGACTGTTCCAAATAAGTTCAGCAGATATGAGTACTTTTGCAAGGCAACGTATGTGTACAAGGATTAAAGCGAAAACAAGTGACACGTCACTATACCTTTCCCATCCCAGAGTGAGCGTGTCCAATCTTTACAACAACAGGAAATGAGGGCATGCTCACCTAATTAAGAAAGACATTTACTTGTTTAATTAATTGTTGAAGTTTTATATTGTTACATCACTGTCACAAGTAAAACAAGCTTGCATCTAATAGGATGCTCACCATCTCCTTGTAGTTGGGATAAAAGGTCTGTTCAATGAGGGGGAACTTCTCAGGTCCCAACTTCCTGTAGGTGTTGATTAGCTGAGCAAACTGGAGGTGCACACAAGTGATTAATTTGGAAAAAAAAAATTATGAAAGAAAAATGTATAAAATCTAAATGCAACCATGCAGCCCAGAATACAGAACAGATTTTTAACTCCACTACGTCGCTTCTGCACTTACTGCCCACGGCTTGTCGCAGAGGTTGTAGATGGATTCCAGGGAGTTAATGCTTGGAACGCCCCCGTACTGCAGACCGATGATCAGGTTGCGAAAATCTTCATTCTGGGTCATACTGAAGGCATGCTGGCGAATGAGAACAAAGTCTGGCTTGAAGGACCTGGAGAATGGAAGAGCAATAGAAATGTAAACAAAGCTGTGCCAAGGGATAACAGCAATGTGGATGAGTCAGTCTGTGGGTGGACACAGAACAGTCAAAACAAAGAGTTTCAGTTGCACACTAGATTCATTTGGAGTTTGTCTGTCTGACCTGACAACCTTGGTGCCATTTCTGAGGACTTGCATGTTCACGCTGCATGTACCGCTGGCATGGGCAACAACGTTCATCTCACTGAACTCAGCCTAAATGCAGAAAAGGGGAGAACGTACCACAGGGAGAATAAATTTAATCCTCTTTTTGTTGCCTAAGCACATGAAATGGATCTAAGTGTCTTCATTAAACGTACCTGTTCCACTTTGATATCATAATCCCCGTGAACCTTCTTTCCTTTCAATAATTTCGCCCTGGTGGAGGAGAAAAAGCATTTTTTTTTAATTAAACAACAGAACTACAGGTGTCCAGTAAATGCCAGATCCAGTGTGAACATATCACTTGATTATGTTGACTTTGCAACAAGCAGAAAAGTGAGTCATTGCTGAATAAATGGCAATCTGCTGAGTGAACAAAAGGGAAAAAAAGCCCCCCTTCTGTGCTTTTCTCAAACTGCTGAAACACAGAAATGCTCACACTTTCTCACTTCATACTGACAACCAATAAACACAAATTTACTAAAAAAAAAAAAAACACTTGAAAACAGGAACTTCCATACATAGTCTTTTTCACATTGTGTCAGCTCATAAACTACATAATTTATCATTATTTTAAAACTCCAGTTCTTGAATACCAGTGTCTTGCAACTTTTAGATCTACAACACTCTCGAATCAGTCAAATTGCTGAACTCGGCATTGAGTCAAGTTCTACAGAACCTTGATCATAAAATGATATTTTCAAATGTATTTAAGAAAAGTGGTGTCTCGCCGGCCCTGAAGTTTAGCACCTATGTGATAAAACAACATAAAAATGGAGAACAATTGAACTGTGAAAGGAATATGACTGGTGGCTCTAAGAAATTTTATTATGAAAAAGTCTGAATATTGCAGCAGCCTCCCAGAATCAACGCTATGCAAGAACAACCCTTCGCTGCAAATACAGCTACAACTCCTTTGGAGTATGTCTCTACAAAACATTTTAACATGGTCCAGGTTTACTTTTCAAGCACTGTCACAGACTCTCAATTGGATTTTGGTCTCGACTTTGACAGGGACATTCAGACCTATGAACGTGCTTTGATCTCATTCTCATGCCACTCAGGTTGTATGTTTCCAGTTGTTGTCATCCATCCTGGTCTCAAGTCTTTTGCAGCCGATGACAGATCGTTCTTTCAGGACTCCTCTGTATTTAGCCCCATCCATCTCCTCAACCTCGAGGTTGCATTTTTCTCCTCCAGAGTTTCCTTGAACCTCAGTTGGATCTCATGGGTTTAATAGGTGTCTTGTCAAAGCAATTGTCTGCACTGGATTTAATCCAGGTATAAAGGGGCTTTATGTAAATCCATATTACGTTTTTCTGATTTCATTTGTGAAAAATGTGAAAACCCCTTCACAATCGCATGCCACTTTGTGCTAGTCTGTCAAATAACATCCTAACAAAATAGACTGAAGTTTGTGGTTTTCACATTCTAAACGTGTGAAAGTTAAATCAGGTTTATACAAATAAAACATGTGACATTTCATCTGAGCTTGAGATGCCAGAAAGTTATTGAACTTTGCCTCACTCATAATTTATCGCTTGTGAATTTAAGAGATTGTTCAGTAACGACAGAATTTGATTTATTTTAACATATGTCAGCCACCTTTGAAAGCATCTCAATTCCAATGAATTTCACTGCATTTCATTTGCAAGCAAACTGTTGTGACAAATTAACATGCAGAGGGAAAACCTGACAACATACGTTTTGACCAAAGAAATTGCCGATGCGTAACCAAATAAGGAGTTTTCTACAAAACGGTCTTCCCCATGAAATTCCTCGAGTTGCCATGGAGAATCTTTTATTTTGGCATGCTTTTTCTACAGCTCAGCCCTTAAACTAACAGCATATACTGCAGTGGTACATTTTGTACTGTGTGTGATGACAGCTCAGCCCAGAAGAAATCTGATAAACATACATATTTTGCAATGCTGTCTTTACAGATTTTTTCAACATACTTTAAAATCTCTTCCATCCTTTTCCTCGTTAGTCTATGTCGCTCTTCTGCCACATTTCCTGCTGCTGCTGCTTGTTTATCAAGGGAAAACAACTGAATAATTCTGTCACAGCCCAATTAGAGCATGGGAAGGAAAATAGGTATTAAAATATGAATTACAGCTCCCGCACATGAAAAGCTGAAAAGCATCAACGCTTATAATTCAACATACATTAAGAAAAACATGAGCAGCGACCAGAAAAGGGCCACAAAGAAAACAAGCATATGATTTCCTCCCTGCTATCTAAATAGTAATCTTTCCCAGCATGAGGCTGAGTAAGACGGTGTAGCATATGGTGATGTTTTTCTTTTTTTCATTTCAGTATCACTGAGCAAAAGACAACTAACAGCATACAAATCAGAGGTAGCACATTCAACGATCCTTTAGTGCATGGATTAATATGCAGAAAGGTTTATGAGCTTCCCCACAGGAGCAACGTCCTCCAATTTTGGAAGGACTTTGATTTAAGCTGTTAATGTTACTCCGTATTTGAAACGTATTAATACTGACAGTATAAAACGACAAACAGCATTTTTCCCTCACTGTCTGATATTAAGTCAGAATAAGCCTGAATGTTTTAGGCTACTTAGGTTTACCAAATGTATTTGTTTTCTAATTCCAGAATAATTGGAGCATTTTTAAATTTTTAGATTCAGAAGTTTATATACATTTCTTTAGTGTTTGGTAGAATAGCCTTACAAAGAGGACAACTTGGACCAAACATTTTTGATATCTTTTCACAAACTTCTCAATTTTGGATTTGCCACAGAATAGATATACAATAAATACATTATTGCATGTCCAACTAAAAAAGTTTAATCCAACTTAATGCTACACAGTGACAAAAATGCGATTTGTGTCTGTTTTATATGGAATATTCAAACATCTGGTGTTAGATGCATTTAGCAAGCTCAGTTATCTTAAGAAATGAGACGATATAAAAAAGTTAGTCAATAAATTACTCTCTACCATTTTTCTCAGAATTAATCTAGAAAAACAATTCTCTTGATTAAATATTTTTATACAGTACTGTGGCAAAATCTTTCATTCAGATAATTCACCCGAGAGCTATGCAAGCAGTAGGCCTTGCTGAATTTTAATGTCTAATTACTTTGCCTGTTCCACTCTCACTTCCCCCTTATGTTTGCATAAGAGTAAGCTCCCAGTACAGGGCACATTTCTGCTATTATTCAGTTAGAAAGGTGAAATTTATAGTTCAGAGCATTTGATAAATCACAAGAATCTGTCAATATCTTTACTTGAAATGTCAGCATATTGAACTGCAATGAGCAAGACACGGCTTCACAGCCATTAGTCTCATAAGTAACACAGTGTTTCATCTGCTGCTCTTGTCATAGGAGTAATTTATAACACAGTATTCCTGGAACTATCCAAACCTGTCTGGCTGACTGGTAGCCTCATCTAAAGCATTAGATGTTGGCTGGATGACAGAATGCTTCTACATGGCAGCAAACCTATTTCATTTTTTTTTCTCTGAACCTTGCTTATATAAAATGTATTGCATAACAAATTCACAGTTTAAAGACACGTCTATTTAGGTAGTTTCTATTTTCTGATTTATTTTGAGTCTGCCATGAGTACAATCTTACATTTTTATCATTTGCCCAGCATTTGCTGCAAAATTATTACACAAGATGTCAATAAAAACGTCACATCTTACAACAAGTTTCAGGTACTTATATCAAAAATATATATATTTTTGGAATGTACATTCAGGGGTTGAAAATATTTTTTATGTTCAGTTCTTAGTTCTTTAGAAACATTGAGTGGTGGGTGGTTTTCCCTTTTGACCTCCTTTTCCTATTCATAGAGGCCCTAAGTGTCTGGGGATGAGCCAATGACCTGATCCAGCTTTCTTGATCTAATTATTAATGCTGTATTTATCATCTACAGACCACATGTTGTTGTCTCACCAGCAAAGTACAACATAGAAAAGCACTCCAGTCAAGATACCTTATTGGGAAAAAAATCCTAAAAGGAATAAATTCAAGAAATACTATTACATCATTACTATATTATCCCATGTTCCTATTTCCTTTTCCATACAAACTCTGTAACTTCTTCAATGAAATTCCATATGTTTTCTTAATTTCTCCTGCCTAAACATATATTGGCAGCATGTTCAATATTTGTCATGACTACATTAGTAACAATGTACTGTTTCTATCAATTTGACCAAATTTAATCAATTGTTCCCATTAACTTATAATACTTTACTATAATTTTCTTAATTCCTGAGCCTTGTAGCCCTTTTCTCTTAAAGTATAGGAAGCAAGCAGTGTCGTTTTGGTTTTGATTTCTGGCAGGACAAACAAAAACGTCAAAGCAAAGCTGGTCGCACAGTGAGTTAAAGACCATAAATCTCAGACTCAAGATGTGCAACATCACTGAGAACATGAGAAGCCTGCCAAAACCATAAGAAAATTAAGAGCTGTTTCATCCTCCCAGGGTTTGCCAACAGCTCAATACTTTAGAACACTTTCAGTCCTGCCAACAGGAGCACTAAAATACTAAACTGGTTATCTTTTTAAGCATCAGTAATCATCTAATGTTAACCTTTTTTAAGCTGTATTTGGTGTTGTTTTCTTTTTGTACTCAAAGGATACTATTTCAAACTGTTTCGTTACATTATCTAAACACTGTAGGAACAACACTTTTTTTTTTTCTGCCATGTTGAATCGGAACCACTGGGTAAAAGGTCTTGTAAAAACAACCCAAAGAAGCCAAACCAAGTCAAACACCTCCCGCGTAGTGCTACTGAGCTGTCATTAAAAATAGATGCAGCTCTCAGACAGAGGAAGCCCTGTAAATTAATTATTTTAGCACATCTCCTACGTGACTGCGCATTTGATGCACAGATGAAGGGCTGTGAGCACCAGAAACTGGCACAATGTGGACGACATAAGAGCAAAAACAATGTCAGAGCAACAAACTGCTCACAGAAACTAGTTCAGAGCAGATCTGGCTAAAAACCAACAGTGAGAACGAGGGCACACAGAGATCTCACTTGGCATACTCTACATCAGTTTGCATACTGATGCGAGTACATTTGAGCACCACAATGTGAGCCTTCCTTCTTCACAAAAAATAACTTCATTTTTTTTTAAAAGCAATATAGAACACATGAATACACATGGCTGATATCCATCCTGCAGATAAGAGTCTGAACTAATCATTGCATATGAATGTTTCCTACATCATCATGTAATAATTTCCTCACCACTAGTGTACTCATCTACCAGCAGGAATATAAATATCTTGCTGAAGTAGTCTTCAGAAAATGGGTACACTGTGGTCAAAAAGGGATGATGAACATGGTGAACAACAATACTCAGGGTCTGGCATTTGAAAAAATTCTCAGTTGGGACTAAGGGACTCAAAGCATGCCAAGAAAATAATCCCAAACAATTACACCACCACAGATTTAAACTGTGAATACAGAGCAGGGTGGATTTATTTATGTTGTTTATGCCAAATTTCGACACTAACATCTAAATGTTGCAGCTGAATTCAAGACTCAGAGAAACAGACAAGCTTTTTTCAATCTGTTATGGTCTTGTTCTGGCAAGCCTATGTGAATTATACCCTCAGATTTTTGGTTTTAGTTAACAGGAGAGACACCCGGTATGGTTTCAAGCTGATGCAGCCCATTTGAATCAAAATCTGGCATTTAATCAGCTACTGCTGCCTTTCTGTCATGTTGCCCATTCTCATCTGAACTCTGATATAAGACATTATTCATCTACTCAACTGTCCCTCACTGTATAGTTTCTCTTTTTCTGACCATAATTGTGAATATAGGGGATTGGTGCACTCAAAAACCTCAGCAGAAAGCATCATTTAATGGTCAAAGTCCATTAAATCTTCTTTTTTCCGCCCCATTTTTATGATCCATTTTAACTTTACCAAATCATTTTCTCCACATCTTATGCATTGAGTTCCTGCAATGTGATTGGTTGAGGATTAGTGTCAAACTTTATAGTTCTCAGTAAGTCTTCTGTTTTTTTTTTTTTTTTTTTTTAAATCTAAATTAAACTACATGCAATGAGGCAAATACTTCAGCACACACATTCAAGAGGAAAAATCCGCTCTGACCCTACACAAATGAAAAGTCATCATGAAAGGATTCAATTACCATGTATTAAAATTGGATAGTAATACTACTACATACTAATAGAAGAAATATATTCACTTTATTGATTTTGAGTCCATCAAACCGACAAAGATGTTTGTTTATCCTATCTCTCAGCAAGATCCCCCTGGAATCTGAACACCATTAGAATGAAATAATTAAGGTTCCCCCAGTTTCTTCATATTAATGGCATGAAGGTCTGCTCTTGGAGCAGCACAGGAAACTGATGTAACAACGAACTGATGTTCTTTCTGCTTCCTTGTATTTTACACTGTTGCTGTCCAATAAATCAGGGGTTCCAATGTCTTGCATTTAGCTTTTCCTATAATTGTGCAATGCATGTCGTGTGACATGCAATTGGTAAGCAGGGAGGGAAACCCGATTGATTGAGGGAAAACACTGCAGTGCTTTGAAGGGAACAAGAGGAACAAAAATGGTACTTCATTTCAGGTTCAGCACAACCTGTGGCACAGCAGTTTTAACATGTATGTAGCACGCCATGTTACAAAGTAATGACATCATTAAAATGCCACATTTAACACCAGAAAATGATGCATGAAAAGAGAAAAATGCAACAAAAATAGGAAAACAAATAGATGAAGGAGGGAAAGTGGAATCCTCCATCTTGGTGTTATGTCATTACAGGACCATTCCTCAAAACCAGAATATTCTGGCTCAATACTTATTGGCAGCAACTGAACACCACCAATTGATAATAACCGTTAATATTTACTGTGCATTTGACAGAGATGATGTTATAGTAGTTTCTAGTCTTTACAAAACTACATGATACCCAAGAGAGAGATAAAAAAAAGAAAACTGACACAAACACAAAGGATGGAGCAACAATAATTCACAAAAATAGCTCACAATAAACTAATTAGAAATGAGTAACGTATTGTCTTACCACTCCTGCTGGGGTTCATCGATCACAAGCAGAATCTTAAACTTCTTGGGTGTCGTGACTTGGGTCTGCTCCACAAACCCTGCTGAGGCAGCTGTCTGCTTCACAACATTTGTGATGGAGCTGAAGAAGCCAGCGCTGGTCGACTGAGACGTCTGAGGCTTCCTCTCAGGAGCAGGGGAAACGGCTGGAGGTGTCGGCCCGCTTGTTGGAGACTTGGCAGGGGTGGAGGAAGCAGGTGGAGGAGGCTGAGCAGGGTCAGGCCTCTGAAGGTCTGTCATGTAGCCGTTGGGCAGGTTGGAGATGAAGGTGCTGTCCGAGAGGCGCCGGCGCAGGTAATTCATGGCTGGAGAGGAGTAAGCAAGAGCTGGGTGTGGAAATTTATCCTGCACGGTTCTCCTGGCTGTGAGTGTGTAGCGGGTGGAGGCTGGGGTCTCCGTACAAACTCCTAACGAATGTAGTACCTCCCAGCTTTGCAGAGCATCCTCCAAGCTCTCCCTCACTGGCAGTGACGCTACAGCTTCCAGCAGCCAATCCCCTCACCCTGTGCTTTCCTCAAGCATAGCACATGATGCTCGACTGTGCCTTCCTCCCGTCGTCCTCTCTCCTCTCCCTCTCCCTCAGTGGCATGCCTGATTTCCCTACCCCTCCCCCATTTTCTGCTTTACAGACATCATCCTTTTCTGAACCACAGCATGAAAAATTGAGGGGTTTCCAGTGGAGATGCAAGGGGGTATCCGGGTTATGCATCACAATGGTTTTACACCTCCTACCCATGTTTGGTAGGATTCTCTGCCCACTGTCTATGAAGAGCACTTCTGTCGGCCACACATTCTAAAATGGCTGTTTGGACCTGTGGGCAGCACTGAAAGGGAGGAAACGTCAGCAGCAGTCCCTTGAGGCACAAATGCATCCAGTAAACAATCTCTGGTGTATGTGGTTTATCAAACCCTAAAGCTACTATCTTTGTTGTATATATATTTGCATTCACAAAACCGGAATGCATGCGCAAGAAAAATGTAGAATGAGAGGGATGGATGTACGGAAAATGGTTGGGAAGGAATCCTCTTAATCAATAGCTTGTGGTGTCCAGAGATCAAAACAAATAAAAGCAAAGGCCAACACAGTAAGTCTCTGGCAAGGACACTCACAAGCAGTTATGTGAAAAACAATAAATATAATTATACTTTTCTTACTACTTACATTTTAATCATCCAGATTAATATAAAATATGTATAGTTTGAAATTAATATTTTCACCTGCCTCTCATTGTGTTTTTCATTTTAAGAGAGTGATTGTCAGTCTGAAAAGGCGCATAGACTCTGTCACTGTACTTTAATTACACACAAACTCTTGTTTTAAAGCCTTTATTTATGTTAATTATGCAAAAGACAAAGGTGTTCATATTCAGGTGTTTTGTAGATACACTTCATTTTGGGCTGCAATGGCCTCAGAATACATCTTGTTTTAACTTGTACTTTCTATTTTTCGGTGATGTTATCATTGTTATTATTAAATACACATGCTGTGAGTTCCTGTGGTTTCAAGGTTTTATGCTTTTTTCTCTTTCTGAGGGTGTAAAAGCAGATTTTGAAGATGTTCACTTGCATTTTCTTTCTCTACTCTACTCCTATCTCCCCAGCTATTTAAGCATCTCCTACCACTTTTGTAAATATAAACTGTATAAATATATACCTTTGTATATAAATATATAAAAATGTACATAAATATATAAATGCCGCGATATTTTGGGTTTGATGGTAAGTAGGGAGGTCTCTTTAGTTTGAAAGTATTGCAGACCCCAGGAATACCAAAGGGTGTTGCTTTGAGTTTACTGTGTGTGAGAGGGACACCAACTGGTTGTTTTACAGTAGTGCAAATTGAAGTCTGAAATCCAGTTTATACACCAGAAAGATCCATAGGACAGTAGAAAGTGATCCAGCACAGGCTCAAGTGGTGACGAGCACCTGTATTTTAAAATCCCAGCCTACAGTGTTTAAACTATTATTCCATTTGTTGAATTTACTGTCATAAACAACCGTTTTTTGTTTTCTCTCAGCTAATATTTTTTTTCAGAACTTGTAAATATACATTAGCTATACGAATCACATGATTGTGATTCAGGTGCACTCATAAACATGTCTCGTCTCTACGCCTGGGCTGGTCTTTTGTTTTGGGGCTCCGCCTCCTATGATGGGAAAGTACGCGAAGCACAGTACAAACTATGGTTTTGTTGTTGTAAGACCAAGATTATAGATTGAGTAAGTACCATTAGAAGCTTATCCTTATCCTTTTTAACATTACGTTTGTTGAATTAAACAAAGTAGATTGTCGCTAACGCGTCGTTCATAGTTTTTAGCTGAATGTTAACTTTTTGAGCCTACTGAGTTTGCGACTGTGCTAACACTAGTTTTGGGTGACTTGAGCTAAAGTTAGCCATTTCCTTCGTTGACTCGTGTAATTACGCTTAAAACATTTGTAGTTTTCTGACATTGTCTTTAACAATTACTTTAAGTTTGTTTCGGGATAGAGCTATTGATATGAAGTGTTAAAATAAACCAATTAGAGCTAAGTAATGTATTATCCGCTAGCTTAGTGGTTTGCGGTTGGTTAGCTGTCATGCTAGTCGTGGGTGTTTGAATCTGTTACGACATACAATTTGCCAAAGGACTATTAGTCTTAAGAAATTAATTTTATTTAATGTATTTGGACTTAAAGCGTGTTATAACATTCTTAACTTTTTCTTTTTAGGAGATACGTTTGCGTTGTTGACTTGGATAGAATAACCTGCTAATGTCAACGTTAGCAACTAGCCTGTACATGTAAATGCTTTGCACTAGAATGGACCTGTTGAACTCTCAGTTCCTGGACAAGATGAACAATAACATTGGGAGACTGCACTACGACGGTAAAGTTGCCTTTTTGTTTCTGTTGATATGACATTTTATTTCTGTTTATGTGACGTCGTCTCTCTTGTTCTTATTGCGTTAACGCTATTGGCAAGTAACAATCAATTGCTTTAAACTAAACAAACCGCGTATTGGTGCGAAGTAATTAATTGCTGCAGGTGGTGTTCCAAGTTTGTTAATGATATGAAAGACGTTTTATAACCGTGGATGTTATAAAATTCAAGCTTCATTTAGATTCAAATCTAAAAATACTTTATTGTTCCCGAAGGGAAATTGAATGTTGTAACTCGTGTTATTTCAAATTCTACTGAGTTATTGTAGATAGTGACGGTTGTTGGTAGAAAAAAATATCTTGTAGCAAACTGTATTACAACGAATTTAAAGAAGCCTCTGACTGAAGATATTTTCCCTAGACAGTCTCATAAAGAGGGTTGTCTGGGTTATCCATAATTTTCCTGATTTTATGAAGAATCACAAATAAAGCACATGAATAGTTGCTTGGTCACTTTTGGTAAATACATGAAATGACCCAAATCCTTATTTAAATATAACTAAGAAATATTCTAAACTACTAAATTCATAATTGTCTTTTTGTAGTTATTTGAAAACAATCCAACAATTGAAACTAGTAAAGAGTGTTCAGCAAAAACAATTTTTTAAAAATAAATATACTGTAATTAATATAGAATATAAATAAACTGCTGACCTTTTTCCACAGATGAGTCCAGGATCCCCTCACTGTCTACTGCTGTGCCAACCATAACTGGGCCTTCCCCACACTGCCCAAACAAACGGAAGTATGGGGACGAACAAATGGAAAACAGACTGAACTGTGATGACGACCACATGACCAAAATGAGCAGAATGTTTGCTACTCACCTGTAAGTGCACTTAAGAGCAGAACAATTTAATTAAGTCTGCCAATTTGCATTTAGAAGTTGTAAATCAGGGAAATTTTCTCAGATTGAAGCATAAATGATGTGCAATAAACACATCCTCTAAAATGTCAAAACCCTGTAGCAGTTTTGCAAAGTTTTACAGCTTAGCTTAAAATTTCCTACATTTATGTTAATGCAAATGGAAATAAATTGAGGTAAAATTTAAACTTTTTCAATCTGGCCCTTTTCCTCTTTGTAACATCTTTGATTCTCTAATCCTCATATTATACCTTCTAATGTCGGCTCATAAATGTTACGGAGATTCAGAAATATGTGCAGAAATATTTGCTGCTGACTTAGTTCACACCTGTACCTGTGTGTTCTATCTTAACTTCTGAAATGGGCATTGGAGAAAGCCTACATCTTTTTTTAGAGTAACCTCTGCTTACACTATATTTTTATTATAAAGGTAAAACTGGTGAGCTGTGAAGTGTCCGCAGAGATGCATCAGTGAGGTTGATCTCTGATCTCCATTTGTTTTGCTCAGCGCTCGTCCGTCTGCTGGAGACAACCGCAATGAGCACTGGAGCCTGAGCCACAGTCCTATGGAGCGGCCAAACCCATATGCAACCATTTCTGGCTACGCTATAGACCAGCCGCTGGCTCTGACCAAAGGCCACAGTGACATCGAAGTGTCGCGGCCTATCATGAGTGGGACCGCAGAACGGCAGCAGGTGTGTCCATATTGACTGAAATGATCAGTAAATGATATTGTATGAACCACTATAGTCCTTTTGCTGATTAAAAAATACATTTCAATTTAGCTTTAACCAGTTTGTGGAGCAAGGGTGTTGATTAAATTCTGACATTAAATGATTGTTCATTTTTGGTGATCAGAGCAGAAAACTTCTGCATTAAAGAAATTGACATTCTTCTGCAAAATTATCACTTCATATATATATATAACAGACGTTTCGAACCTTTATTCAAAAATGTTCATGTTCACACTTTAAGCTTCAATGTTTGAGTAAAGTAGTTTGGTGGTTTTTAAAGTATTTACAAGGATTTCTTAGCAATCATTAATCTGCTACGGTTCAAAATAGTAATACTTATCAAGGTCTCCTTTAGTTTGTTGTATGAATCTCATCAGATTTTTTCGTTTTCCTGTTTTCCAGAATCGGCCCTCGGTTATCACGTGTGCTCCAGCAAGTAACCGGAATTGTAACCTCTCACATTGCCACATGAATGGCTGCACTCCTCCTCCGCCTGACGATCAGAGAAAGACCAATGGTAATCTTTGTTGTTGTTTTTTTTTGTTTTGTTTTGTTTTTCTTGTTAAATTGGCTCATTTAAATGAACCATTATTTTTGAGACACCAGTGTTGCAAGTCCACATTTTTCCCCTTAAGTGGTAAAAAATACAAATATTCATAGACATTGGACAACAAAGTTCTGAGATTTTTCAGTCCTGAAAAACTCTTCCTGCTTTGCCTTCATGTTTCAGTAGAATATTTAGATGAAATTATTTATAGGGTGAACATGAAGACTTGCTGTGTAAATCCACTGATGTTTCTCTGAAACTTCATATTTTCTCTTAAAATTAGCAGAAATTATGACAGGGTCTTTTATAGCTTAGCTAAAGTTTAGTTTCCCTAAATGATATTGTTTCACATTAGTTGAATTGATTTACATTTACAACTAGTTAAGTTAACTTTTTTGTTGGCTTGAAAATATTTTCAAATAACTATTTTAAAATTACATCTGATGGCTAATTCCTCTATTACTTTTTTTTTTACTTTGTAATTGAAGTTTTTGTTAATAATCTTGTTCTGTCTTTGTCCTTGTTTTTCCTAAATGTTATTTTTAGCTAAGACCGTATGCGACTCTGTCATTGAGGAACACTTCCGCCGCAGTCTTGGAAAAAACTACAAAGAAGCCGAGGCTGTGTCCAATTCAGTTTCTATCACGGGTTCTGTGGATGATCACTTTGCGAAGGCGCTGGGAGATGCCTGGCTTCAGATACAGGCCAGAGGTAGCAGCCACCAGACTCCAGAGGATGACCCATAAGATGGGGGAAGAGGGGATTGAAAGGGATCATTTTATTATTCTCCCTTCTTGCCAAGAATCAACTTCTCTTAGCCAAGAACCGTGTAAGACGTGTGGTTCTCACATAGGTGGTTCCTCTCTGGACCTCAAGGTCAATCTTGTAGAACACTCGGCTCACTTTTGTCAATTAAAATTGGTAATTTTCACCCACAAAGAAGGAACTAAATTTTGAGTCATTTGATAGTTGTGGGAAAATGACTAATCACACTGTAAGTTTCTGAATATAGATTCCCAAAGTTGTCAGTTGTCAGCATGACAACAGATTTTTGACCTGCCTGTCATCCGATTTGATAGCCAAAGACCTTTCCAGCCTTTCTCCACCAGCCTGTAAGCCATATTATTTGTTCTTTCATTGCCACTCTAAGATCACACTGCTTTTCAATCAATATTACTTGAAAATGACAGCTATGTCTCTTTTGCACTATTATGTTCTTGACCTCTGGTGTCACAGGTTACCTGTTGGAAGTAATGTGCAACAATGCGTTTTGAGATTTATATGAGAAGATTACTGCCTTGGTCTTGTTGCTTTCAGAAAACACTAGATCAAACTGTCTTTTACGATGATGAACTGGACTTATCCACTGTTTAATAACTTTAGTTTGCTTACACATTCACTAAATTTGATAACATATTTCCACTAACATCAATCATAGTCAAACTTTTATTAGAAAGCATGATTCAAATAGCTGGTTTCTATTACAAACTTTATCCTTATACTGTGTATTTAGCCAGATTTTATTTTTATCTGTGATATCTTAGAAATAGTCACTGCTGGTACAGTTGTACTCCTTATATTTTTTTTTTGTATCTGACTCTACTTAGGTGCATATCTTGGCATCCATCAACAAATCGCAGCCTCTGGCAAGGCTGTCTGCAGTTTTACCAGCTGCATTATTGTTACTCTGCGGAGCTGGATGTTGTAGCTTAACACATGACTGAATGCGGCTAAATCTCCTCCTCTGTATTATAGTTGATAAGCAGTGACTTTATTTATTCTCAACATGTTGATTTTTGTTGTGAAACTTTTGCTTTGGAGAGGATTCCTAAACTACTTCATTAACAAAGAAGTTGATTTTCAGTTTATTAATACAAGACAGAAGTAGCCTTAGTTTTTAAGTTGCATTGAACATTCCACCAATGCTGCTGATCTTTAGTAGTCACATCAGTTGCTTAGCTGGTACTGTTACAATATTGTGTGTTTGTGTTTTTTGTTTTCCCCTAAGTCTAAATCGCGTTCTAATGTTGCCAAATTTCTTATTTCATGACGTAGGGCTTAATAGAGTGCCATATTTCTGATAAAGTTGATGTTTAATTCCTAGATTTGAAAACTTACTGACTTATTGAAGTGTTCCAACCTTCTCATATTTGGTTGTGTCAAAATCAGAAAATTTAATGTATTACAGTGGAATTCAACTTTTCACATTGTGTTGAAGGACAACCACAAACAAAAATGTTTAAATGGGATTTTACATGACAAGTGAACGCAACATTTCACATCATTATGATAGAGGAAAGATGATGCAAAATGTTTCAACGTTTTTTACAAATATGTCCTGTGCCTTGCTTATACTTAATAAAAGGTCTGGACTGGGTCACTCTAGCGATTGTACTTTGAACTAAACGGTTTCATTACATCAATGTTTGTGGTTGTAATGTGACTAAATGTGATACATTATGATACTTTTTTTACGACACCACATGTGATAGTGTGACATTTTTGATAACATTATTTGGTATTCTAAGGTTCTTTTTCTATTAACGTTTAACTCCCGTGTTTTTATTAATATTGATTTTTATTTTATAAACTATATAATCTTTTCTACTTTATTTTACACATCCAGGACCATCATTGCGCGGTGCGGAATGATCAATGTTTGGTTTCCTTTCAGCGTCATCTACATGCGCTAAAGTAGATGACGCTTCTACTGTGTAGAATGACACCAATGCAGCTTGTCTTCTTAAATTTTCCATTAATAAGTGCAGAAACAGTTTTCTGACATTGAGGCTTCCTTCGTGTAGACTTCTGTAACGGGTTGGAGTTCAAGCTTTCTGTATGTATTTGGAGAAGTGGCTGATTTATGGGATGTGCTTGTTTGACACAAGTAAAAGTTTCTCTAATGTATTTGCTGGTTTTAGGCCTATATTTAATTTTTTAGAGTACCTGCATCTTTAAGACTGTATAAAGTTCTGGTTTTAGGAGTCATCCTGGTAGAAAAATATAAAGGGTTTTTCATCTTTATTTCTCTGGAAGAAAACACTTTTTGTACTTAAATATTTTCAAAATAAACTTATAATGGCTTCATTTGCACATTTTTCTTGTCCGTTTTTCCTGCAATATATTTAACGGAAAGCTTTCACACCAACGCCTGATATAATGAACTGATACAGTTGAACTAAGTAAAGAGTTTGCTGGAGTTGCATTACAAAATATCAGCATTTTTAGATTATGATGGTGATTTGAAAGTCCTTTCCAAGCATACTTCTTTACACATTTAAAATGCAGCATTTTGTGTAAACAGAATGAGGGTCTTGAGTGGAACTAGTTTTACGTATTGCATGTACTCAGTTAATGTGAAATAACCCTGATTTGAGCAGAACATTGAGGAGTATCTGAAATCCTGTAGAATGGAGAAGTGGGTACAAAGTTTTAACAGTGGGCTTTATTTCTAAGGCTTTATGCCAATCTCAGGAGGAATCCTCAACTGTGGGTAAGAAGGAAGTCTGAACCTTAGATCTACTACCATAGTAATCTTAGGTATAATAACTGAAAGGAGCAATGCACTAATATTTTAGAAGACATTTTAAAATTAGTTTTGCTGCAGAGGTTTACATTTTGTTGCTTCAATAAATGCCTCGTTGTTTGCCAGGTGATCCCAAATTTTATCTGCTAGATTCTGCCCAGTTGGGTGAGTTTCAAGCCAATCGGTTGCATGGCAACCTCTGACAAAAAAAAGTTTCATGGCTGATTTGGAGCACTTGCAGTGATGTTTCTAGAGCAAGTCGAGCACAAACTTCTCTCACCCCGTCTCTGCACTCGTGTCCCTCCGGTCGTTACTTGAAAGTTACTGTGATTCACAGGTGTGCTTTTCCACAGCCTAAAAGGCCTGTTGACAGGCTGGCTTCGTAACAACTGTTTATTTAATGTCTTTCTATTTTCTACTTAATGACCATGTGTGTGCAATACATTCTACAGCCAGGCTGGCTTATTCTCGACAAGCAGCTGCCATTTTCCCCTGGATGTCAACTGCCGTCTCTCTGTTTGTTTGGTGCCATGGTAACTGACGATTAAAAATCTGCAAGTGTGACACAATGAAAATGTGATTAATATTCTGCTTTTTTTTTCTTTTTCTTTTTTTGCAAATGGCACCTTTTTATGGCGGTATATAATTGAAATGCTGTAACATTTAACAGTTGAGTACTATGGCTTTATGGGTTTTTCTCCACTGACCAGCAGATGGCACTATTATGCTTCTCTTGAAGCACTTTAAAACTTCTGAATCTCTGAAGACCAAACAAAGAGGATCATCATCCCCAGACAATTGGAATGGATGCTGCATATCTTTGATATGTCTTTTTGTGCACTAAATATTTCCTTTTGATACAGTAAATATCAAATGGTTAAAAATATATTGTGACATCAATTTAATATAGAACATGTAAAGATATTTTGCATAATTTTGTGATGGTGTTTTTAAAACACTATTTTAGAATATTATGTGTACATTTAGGGAGATGCCAACTAGGCCATGCTTAATTTAGCTTTGCAAATACAAATTTTTTGTGCAATATTAAGAAGTACAAATATTTCAAGCAAATGACAACAGTGAATTCTTTGCATTTAAAAATGATTTATCTTTTTTTCCACTTTTGACCCTTGTTCTCAAATCTGCTGAAAAGCCCCTAAAAATGTCCACTGCCACCACAAGATTAGACCCCACCATTCAGCAAATACAATAACCACCAATGTTGCTGCCATTCCTTCCACGGATGCCTGTTCTTGTGGGATTATGGAGAGGAAATCTAAATTTTTCTAGTTCATGTAAAAACAAAAATATAAAAACAACCACTTTATATTCCTGTATGGACACACTCAACACAGGCACGCAAATATCAGCCCACATCGATAGCCGACATGAGGCGAGTGTCTTAATCAAGATGACACTTCAGGGTCATGCCAAATTCGGCTTGGCCTCTTCAATGTGTGAAGGCCACAAGGAGCATGACATCTGTGCTTGAAATGGAGGCCCGGTCTCTCGGCCGCTGCCTAGTGTTATTTCCCCAACCGGACAGACTCTGCTGCTTTGAGACACACAGTCAGGACACACATATGTCAAATAGTGTGCTCCGTCTCCTTTGTAAAAGAACTGAACCAATGAGAAGAGCTTAACATGGTGCACTCTGGCCACGGTATGGCGTATAAAAGAATCCAGATGGATAAATGCATGGTTTCACTGCGGGCTAAATAGCAAAAGTGTCTGTTACAGTGTCACACATGTTGACTCACGTCCTCTGTACATACTGTCCTGCACAAACGCCTGATAGAGATCTCATTCATTCGTTTGCATAATTCCAAATTTGTTGTGCCTGAACAGAGTCCAGGGCTGCACCCCTATCCACAGCATCTGTGAGTGCACTATGTCTGGGGAATTTGCATGATTGCCTGTAGATTATGTGAACATCGCCACCTCCCCCTCTTCCTCCTCCTCCTTTTTCTTTTCCATTTTTTTTTTGTGGCTCTCCGCTGTGAGGATGCACACACATCCTTGGGCAAAAGAATCTAAAATAGATCATACGAACAACTGGAGTAGATGCACAGGCACAGGAAGCAGCTCACGGGCAGACTTGAGTCATGCTGGCAAGATCATGCACCCTGAGCTGACAGCCCAACACACCCGATTACCAATCACGTCACTTGCAAAATGCAGCAGCAGCCGTACTATATGTCGTAAATAAATAGGAAAATATTGAGAAGCCACGCAGATTTCCCCTCATAAAGGACTTCTTAGCGATGTGGGGATCTAAAGGGAGGGCCGTCTGTGCTTCAAGACGGACCTGATGAACATCTCCGGCTCACGGAGCAGTGGCTCATTCAATGTGTCATGTGGACTGCTGGCAATGGCATAACCTTTGCAGAGGGAAGGGAAGACAACACGGTCACTCTGGATAACAGTCTCGCAATGAACAAAAACAGACTCTGTCAGGCCGTCTCAGCATCAGTTTTAGGCTGCACACCACCGCGAACACAACCTACCAATCGCTCTTTGCCTTTTCCTCAGTCCTCCCTCCTATCAGTTGGTACGGCTCCTTCTCCTATAAGACGTGCACTTGATTTGCCGGGGATACTAATAATACCCCTCTACTTTACGTTACATTCTCGTACACTATGTGCTGCCTCAGCTCCATGTTTGACCCGCTTTGTTGTGAACATTTGGTCTGCTACATCACCGTATGGTGCTTGACACAGCCAGTGATTTCTCAGAGATTTGGTTGGCACTGGCGGTACAGTGTTATCTATTATTGATTTGTAATGATTGATTTAAAGAGCCATCTGCTGCAAAAGCATGCTACTTCTAATTTCTGCAAGAGAACAAATCACAAATAAAATGAGGTACAAAATGTCCACAGAAAAGCATAAATACACAAGTAGCAAACATATGCAAAGATTTCCTAAACTTTTTCAAAATAAAACTCTGAAAAGTGTGACAAGCAAACATATTCTGTCCTGTTTACTCTGATACCCCTTGATAAAATTTCCTGCAACTTTTGCCTTCAGAAGATAACAGTCCACCTGTAAAAAAAAAAAACTGATCGATATTAGTGTGGAAAAAAAAGTCACTCAACAGCTTTAGGAAGACCAAAGAACTCGGTAGACACAAATATAGTTGTGGAAAAGTTAAACTCAGGATTAAACTTTAAATATATTACCATTCTAAAAAGAAAACATTTTAGAGGCAGCAAAAAGCTTGTCAGTAGGTTGCCATTCTCCTTCCAGCAGGACATTAAATGTACAACCAAACGTAGATCAGACTGATTTGGATCAAAAAATGGTCACGTATCAGAATAGCCCAGTCAAAGTCCAGACCTAAATCCAGTTGAGAATCTCTAGCAACATTTGAAACCGGATGTTCACAAACATTCTCCAAAATACTTGGATTTCTGTTTGCTGGAAAAGGTTCTTTTGTAAACCTTTAACTCAGAGGGACCTAAATACAAACTACAAAAACATGCATCATTGTATTTCTGCGTCATTATGTACATTTCAACATTTGGACTATCACATAAAATCCCAGAAAAATATATTTTTAAAGGTTTTTATGGTACTAGGGGACCTTTAATCAACTGTAGATGGACAGGAAAAGGGGCAAAAAGAAAAGAGGAAGACATGCAGCAAATGGCCTGCGGCCAGGAATTGAATCGGGGACATTTGCATTGAGGACCATACCCTCTGTTTACGGTGTCCCTGCTTTACCTCTGAGCCATGTGGCGCCCCCCCTTGGCGCCCAGGTAAAAGCATTGAACTTTGTGCTTAGGACTTGTCAAATGCAGAAAAAAGTTCAATGGACATGAATACCTTTCAAGACACTGTACTAATGACGGGCTAAAAATTCTGGAATGCTGCTTTTTTCCCCTACAGGGTCAAGACTCCATGTAATCATTTAGATTTCCTCGTTTAACATCAGGCGAAGATGATGTGCGTTGAGACGGCGTGTTTTGGGCAGCGAACAGCAGATGGATGTTTGAACCATTACTAAGGGGCATTCTCATGTCTCATTATGAGGCTTGTTAAGGCCCACATTACAGCTGCTTGACTGAGCAGCCTTAATAAGGAAAGTGACCCAACACCAACATGAGCAGCAGCATTTTACCTCTCACTGCCATCTGTTTGCTCCCTTCGTGGCCCTATCACTTTCTCTTGCCGGTCTGCCTCCCCCCTTTTTTTTTTTTTTTTTTTTTTTTTTTTCTTTTGCAGCAAAAATCCCATCATAGAGTGTTTCTGCCCTTTTTTTTTGCCACAGCGCCATCCTTCCCCCCTCAACTCTCCCACCACAACCACCACCGCCACCACAACCTCTCCCCCCGTTGTGTGTTTGGCAGTCACACAGTTGGCCATGTGTGTGCTGAAGACGTTACATAATGCCCTCCTTTCACTGCACTACAGATCAAAGAGAACAATCCAGCACAGAGAAATCGCTCCTTGCTGATTTTTCCTCTCTTGTTTTTTCAGACTTCTGTACAGTACACTGCATTATAACCAGCTCCAGGATTCCTGTGGAAAACCAAACAAAGAGGCAAGGAAAGAAGCAAAAGAAAGGAGACAAAAAAAGCCCCAGATTAGGCTGAGTAGGTAATACTTTGTCAGAATTAACATAACATAAAGAGATTTGTTGATTCTTTTTTTTTTTTTTTAACTGCCTTAAGAAATTGGTGTAACTTTTCAAATGTAATCTACTTTGCATTTCCTCCATCTTAAACCTGATGCAACTCTGTTGAAAACATCGCTCCAGAAGCATTTCCGCTCAAAGTCTCTTTCCTTGTTATGAAACGTTTAACCGCATGTGATTACACGCAGACAAAACGGGGAACAGGCCAACGAAAAGAAGCTCTTTTTCATCCTGAAACAAAGACTTTCATAAAGAGGAGGAAAAAGCCATACAGAGCGGGAGAGGAAGGGAGAGCAAGAGTGCATTAAATGCTGTCAGCGAGGCTCGGCCTGTCCACATCCTAGTGAGCATTGAGATAACGAGGCAGTGCTGAGGGGACGCTTACCTTCCATAACAAATTGTACACAGCACTTTGTGAGACCAGAGGCTGCAGCTGTTAAACTGCAACTAAAAAGATTATGTGCTTTAAATACATGGTGGTAGATTTACATTCTGTAAAAAATAGGTTTTGTCCAATGATAGATTCAGCAAATTTTAATGTCAGACCAGTGTAACATGACAAACATGTTTGAAAAAGTAAATGCCCCCAGTCCTAAAACTGGTTGTGTCACAATTGGTATTGCTGTGGACAGGTTTTAGTTCTGAGAAGAACTGTTTGGATTCAGCCACGGTGCAGGGATTTTGGCACAAACAAAGCGTTCGCTGCATCTTAATCAGATGCAAGTCCAGATTTTGAATAGGCCACTCCAAAACCTTCATTTTCTTCATTTGTCTGTTGATTCATTCAGGTGTAGATAGGCTGATTTGCTTCAGAAAATTAGACTGCTGCATAATCCAAGTGTGCTTGTGCCTTCAGTCACAAAGTGGTAATTGGACTTTCTTCTTGATTCTTCCATTGATTACAGCAAGTTGTCCAGGTCCTGAAGCAGTAAAACAGTGCAGCCCTTGTTTCATGTTTCATACTAATCTGGCCATTGTCTTCCTATTCAGTTCTGCTTAATTCTCATTTCCTTTCAGTGCCCTGTCTGAGTTTTCTTCCATTGAGCTCGATATCTCCAGCTCAATGAAAGTTTGAAATTCTATTTCAATTTCAACCGGGTCAATCAGTAAACAGAAAAAGAAGTTAATCAATTTTCTGGACTGGTTTATAATTACAGTTTGCCTATGGTTTGGCAATGGCAGCAGAGGCAGTGAACAAGTCATAATACACTAATTCCAAATATTGAATTAACAGTCATCTTGTTGGGCTTGACATTTCTCTCTTCGTCGTGGGAATGGCTGATTACAGTGCAGGCAGTTTTTTGTAAACTTCATAGTGTCGAACTGGCGCATTGCATACAGTATGTCACAGTCAAAATTTAAAACTTTTAACAAAGTCCACACCTTCTGCAAGTGATCGTTTCTCAGTATCTGAGGGTTCAATTCCTCTGTACGAAGTGAAGCGTGGAACAAGGGGCTGGTTTTTACCAGGCTAAAGTCATACTAGATGTGAGGAGAAAGTCACCTTTCAACCAGTTCCACTTTTGTTTCGTCAATCCACAAAATAGTTTACCAAAACATTTAGATGTTTTTCAGGTAAATTTGAGACAGATGTGCAGCATGTGCTCTTGTTGCTCAGCAACTTCACCTTAGTCCTTCTGCCATGGATGCCATATTCTTTCATATTGTTGAATCAAGAGTATTCACCTTAGGCAAGTGAGTCATTTTGTGCTTCAGATTAATCGTTCCTTTATTTATGTATTTAAGTCCTTTTCATACACGAGGCCGTATTATTAGAGATTGTTGTTTTCTGGTATTCACGCAGGTCATGCTGCTTTCATAACCCATAACCAAATGGTAATGCTGCAGATGTCCATTGTCTTCCACTGTCCAGGATCTCTTCAATGTTAGGAAGTCAATAGAATGTGACTTTCCCATATGAAACACAACTGTTTTTGATTCACCATTGCATTGTAAACCGATCTCCCTTTAGGTATCAGAGGAACAAATTTACCATTCCACCATTAATTACTGCAGCCAAATGAGAAACTTTGCATTTTGCAGGTTGTGTTGTGTGAGTGAATTCTCCCTCTGCATTATCTTTCATAAAACAGTCAAGAACTTTAAAGCAGATAATTTGGGATTTGCACTCTGGTTTAGGGATCGGAGATTATAATTGGACAGTTGGCTTTGGACCAAAATTATCAGATTTTTGGACCAGCCTATCTAGTCTTGGACTCGTCTTTGAAATTATCTGGTCTTGGACCAGTCTTTCTTTTTTTTTTACTATGATTTTTTTTATGTTGCAAAGGCAACATAAAATGGTTTATTTAAGATAAATTGACTGATGTCCTTGGGATGCCTGTCCATGAATAAATGGACAGCAAACTATTGGTGTAAAATGTTTATTATTAGACTGATGCTAAATATTAGAGGGAAAGGAGGAGAAAAGAAAGAAAATTATTTCAAGTGTTGAGCAAAACAGGAGAAGAGTCATAGGTTGGTTAATGCTGTGACACTTTTTAATTCTGCTAGAAAATATTTAACACGTCTTGACAATTTTGTTGGGTTGTCTTTGGTCGGCAGGGCATTGAATAGAAAATAAATCACAGATTGATCACCGACCAGACATTCGAGCACACAACCAGAGATTTTCTCCTAATTCTGTCTCGACCACAGATGATAAACATTTTATGTATAAGTACATTTTAAGACTCTCAAGAACAGCACATAAAAGCGACATCATTGAAAAAATAAACAGAAAAATATCCCAAATTACTAAATAAAACAGTACTCATAAAACATGATGAAAATGCAGAGGTTAGGATGTAGTGAACATGTGGGTTAGACACACCTTTGAAACACCTTTGGCTTTTGACACACACGAGTCTTGAATGTTGATAGTGTAACTGTTAGTTGCTGTGTCAATTACACAGTCAATTTGTAATCTGTGATTTTTTTAAAAAAAATCATGACATGATTTGCTGCTCTTTGAGATCTTTTAGCCTACTTCAGGTTGTCGGAAAGGTTCCATTTAACCTCTACCACCCGATCATCTGATTAACTCTAGATTTCAGAGTGAAATTGAACCAAAATATATGGTTAATTTATCATTTAAAAAACACATTTCTTATTTGCTCAGATTTGCAGCACTCCATATGCGTATATCATTGTCTCTGACTCAAACAATTTCCAAAATGAACCCCAGTTGATGGTGAGGAGGTTTTAATTCCCCTCAGACGGCTGGGATTAGCAGCAGTCCTTATCTCTGTTAAAGCCCCCGGTGATGGAGACCGGTTGGCTGGTCGAAGGGAGCAGAAAGGCTGGGTTATCTGTGACCCTCAGCCAGGGGGGAATGAGCAGGTAAACCAGAAATAAAAGCATCTTTAGGACACAGCATGGGTTTGTAGAAGTGCATGGCTGACCACAAGCTGTGTGGCTGCAGCATTAGATGAACTGGGGGGGGTGGGGAGAACGGAGGAGTGCAAAGCTTCAGAGTGGGTTTGGTGCTCAAACCGTTATCGCACCTGACAGCGTCTGGTTTGGGATCCAGTGGTGCACGCGGCATACGTAAGCAGCTGGTCATCTGTTGGTCAGAGTGATAGGGTGTGACGTGTCACACGCTACATTAGAGCCGGCCACAGGATGGGTTTGACATTCCACGGAAAATTTAGTCCACCACAGAGCTGTGGTCCCACTCATGACGTAAAAACCAGATCCAAGCCTGCGTGTTAGATCTCAATAACAAATATTGACTTCTGAAAATGTTGGCTTGATTTATGGTTCAGTTTCAAATTAAATATGTTTAAAAATGTTAATCAGATTTAATCTTTTCTCTGAAGTTTCTATTATCAGAAGTATGCTTTGCCCAGCAGTTTTAGAGGTGAAGGACTATTCTTTGCTCCTGCTCATATTAGTTGCCTACATCACTAATCAGATGTTCACAACTGAACATAAATGTCATTGATTTGGACCTTTAAAATTATTTATTTGAAATGTTATTTTTCTGGGTGGGATGATGATTCAACCAATTATCATCATCAGCTGCAGAAATGGTCTGCTCCTGGTCAAAAGCAATCAATCTGAGACAGGAGGAGGGTCTCACCACTGTAAATTATGCTTGTGTATGCGCTGCTCTGTGTGCTAAAAGCAGAGAACCAACTAACCGTTGCAAGACATTGTTTATCCACCATTATCGGTGGCCATGGCAGCTCGCCTGAGCAATCGTGACAGGCTCGCTGTGGGGAAGTAGCTGTAGCATAGCAGAGAGCAAAGGGAAGGGTATGAGTAGCGTGTACATGGGAGTGATTGACAGCTCTGATTAGTTGTGTCTGTGCAGGAGCAGTGTATTTCTGCAAATGGCAGTAGGATCACAGTGAGAAAAAGGAGGAGTTATTTTTTGCAGATTACATTATCATAACATAGAGGCAGTTTTAGCAAATATTTAAAAAACTTATATATATATATATTTTTTTTATAAAAGTATATCTGAATTTCTTTTTCCCCTTCAGTTAAATAATTAAAACTTCAAAATGGCTATAACATTTTTCCCTCTCACTGGAAATGTGAAACATAGAAATACGCCATGATTGTATTACTTCTGAGTTTGAGTGTCCACAACACTAACCTGTCTCTGTAGTCCAAATAGAATTTGCTCTTCCCTTGTGCCTTAGTTAGGAAGCTGCTTTCTGCTTGCTCCACTGTTTAGTGTTTCCTTCAGCTTCCCTGATCCTTTTGCTTGCCTCAGCCTTGTGGTGGTCAAAGTGTTCCTGAGGATGTCTTACCTGTCACCGTGCAGCTCAGGGTGCAGTAGCTGCAGGACCCAGATGCCTGAGGAAGGCAGGACAGAGTGGGCAGACTTGGGCCGCTGCGGATCAGCCTGGGCCGACTCACCCATCACTGAGCACGGTTCCCAAACCCCTCTGACAGATCGGAGTAGAAAGCACGTACCACATCATAGCTGTGATTCACCACTGCCTCCAGACCAAGCATGCCCAGAAGGCCGCCAGATCTCTTAATCATCGTGTATGTATGTGTGGACGTTGTTTACGGGAGAGAGCGAGACAGACGAGGAATGAATGAGCTTGTTTGCATATGACAGCGCGTCTATAAAAGTTGCCTGTGTGTTTTCTGTGTGTCAGAAAGAGTAAAGCACATCCCAACAGGCCTTCAGAGTGTCTCCCAGAGAACAGCAGTGAGAACTATCTTGTGCGTTTGCCACACTTTTGTATTTATTTGCTTCCTCTTTGAAGCAGCATTTATCCATGTGGGTCAGCCTTAATATCTGTGTGGATTCTGCGGAGTTACAATGTGCAGTCAAGGGCAAAACCACACGAGAGAAAATGTCGGGCTAAGTATGGGGAATGAATTCGAGGCACGCACTGAGGTCGCTTGTTTAAGTTGGGGTATGACAATGTGCCAAAAATAATCAAATTAACATGCATTAGTATGCAAACATAAACACAAAGATGTCTTGTGCGCAGAGTTAAAGAAGCAATTGCCCATTTCATACAAATAATTCCAGCATTTAATTTTTCAGAAAAACAACAATTTTGTGTCATGAATTTGATTACCTTCCACACTCATTTCTGAATTCTCATGAACAGAACAGATTTAGGCAACATCCCGAGGAGTGAAATGTTAAGTGTGTGCTGGCGTAATCTGACAGAATTTATTTAGAATGCAGGTCTTTAGTAAAGCTCCGCCTGAAGCAGCTGCCTAGTCCTGTCTTCACGCTTAACAGGAGTGTTTGCGCACGTCCGCATACAGTAACTTCATGCACACAAGCTAACATAAAGACAAGCTGCACACGTTCATGCATTCATACGGATGCAAGCAAGCATGAGCGCTTACACGGCACATGCACAATTAGAATAATTTGCACCTACAATGTGGGCGAAGCATGGCTTCTTGATGTAGGTTAGGTTTCTGTAGGTTGAAAGTAATGAATTTGAGAACAGCACAGTGTGTTTTTGTTCTGTTTTAATCCCTTTTAAATGATAAACTGCTTAAGTTTATCATTTATTTTCTATGTTTGATTGCATAAATGGGAGCAAGGAGACTTTGGGAAGAAAATTTGAAAAGGAAGTAGATAGCTGAGTGTTAACAGCTATTTACTTTATTAAAACCCCCCAAAATGTTCAGTGCAATAAGTTTCCTTCTGAAGTCACCTAGTCAGTCCAGTGGAGTGTAAGCTAATAATTTGAATATAACTGTTCTGTGAAGGCCTTGAAGATTTGTTAGAGGACATTTTAGAACTGCTGAAAGTGATCTAATTGCAGACGTGATCAATATGGCAACCACACAGGATTACTTGGGTGCAATACTTTGTAGGAAATTATATCCAAAAGTATCATGCATTCAAGCTCAGCATATCTATAACACATCGGGTCAGCTGAATGAACTCTAACTCCCATTACTGTCCACACCAGGTGTATTTATTAGTGACTGAGATGCCAGTGCTCTTGGAGAGGGGTGGAGACGTTTTGTAATGTTGAATAAAGAAACATCCTGAAGATTAGGGTATTTGTAATCAATATTATTCATTGCATTAAAAAAATACACACACAAAAAAATCAGTGATATAGCAATTACATATTTTCCCAAAATTAATTTTTTGCATAGTGCTATAAACAAATTATATCGACATGCAAAATGCTATGTCTAGGGGAAAATTAATTCTGCACATTACCTTGAACACAACATTCCCTTGGTGAAACGTTGTGGTGACAGAGATGCCTTTCTTCTGCAAGGAAATGGACACTGCAGCGTCTGAATTGAGTTAAACGCAGGACAATCCTAAAGAGGAAACCTGTTAGAAAGTGCAAAACACTTGAGACCAGGGTGGAGGTTCACCTCCAAGCAAAGAGGAGGCAGCATGTGCATAGTTTACAACGATGCACATGCCTATGCTGTTCTGTCAGTTATCACCCCAATATGTTACATGAGTATTTGCAGACTTTGCATTGTAACAAAATGAGAGAAGTGTAAGAGACCTGAATACGTTTGCATGCCACCATAGTTTAATCTATCTTGGAAGATGACATGCAGACTGATTCAAGAATACACACACATTAAATGAGAATATTAAAACAAAAGCTGGCTCCTCTTTAGACATATTCTGCTGCCTAAATCTTTTCTCTGTGTTTCACTCCGCCTATTCCTCTGCCTGATTTGCATTCCTTTTTTGACCCAGGCAGTAATCTACAGTGACTCCCCCATAAGCCGCTGGCACATTGGGGAGATGTTATAAGCTGTGACAAAAGACAAGAAGTGCTGGAGCCAACCGAAGGTAGCAGAGGACGGGCTCCTGATTAGCTAAACTTGCATTCCCTCTCAGTCACTAAGACTTATTTTGATTGCAGTTATTTTCATATATTGATTGACTGGGGGAAAAATATATATATAAAAAATTGCTGCAGTCGGTTTGGATTTTCAGTTCTTAACGAGCACAGAGTCGGGTAGGAATTCAGATCAGGGAGACTTTATTTTCCCTAATGTTGTTACAGGTTGATGTGCTGTTAAAATAAGATGTGGATTAATCCTTCGTCTGTCTGTGGAACTGGTTAAAGAGGCAGATTTAGTTCTTCAAAAAGGAGCACTGTAAACATAATTTGTCAGACTCTTTGGCATGCATACTGAAATCACTATGTCATGAAAAAAATAAAAAATATCCTCATGTCAGTACAGCACGATGTGAAGCAGCAAAATCTTTGGGAATCCACAATAGGTCCCAGTGTGTACCCATTCATCTCGGGTCTCCAGATGAATGGGTACACACTGGCCTGCTTGTATATATAAGCAGGGCCTGCATATACAAGCCCCGCTTGTATATGCTTGTATATACAAGCAGGCCCTGCTTATATATGCAGGGCTTAATATACAAGCAGCAGTGCAGCTACTGTGAATTTGCCAAAAGACACTTTGTGAATTGGATAACAAGCTTATTCCAGCAAGGTTCACATTCAGAGTGGAAAAAGGGGGCCCGATTAGCATATATGCAGAGAGGCTTTGCATGCTTGACATCCTCTCACCCCTGCGCTGGAAATAACCATGCATACAACTTCCTCTGATTACATTGATATGTAGATTCATGCATCTGCGTAGATTAGTTATTCATTAATTTATTTGCTCTGAATTCTCGGGCGAGAGTTCCTCAGACAGAAAGTCTGGGACAAACCGAAAGCATCTGAGAATAGAAAAAAAGAAAATTTGTGCAAATAATCACTCAGAATAAATGTCAGAAATATGAAGATTCAGTGACCCAGAACAACATAAATCCAAATTTGGCATTATGATTTAGAAACTCTGTGGGCATCAGGGTTCAAACAGAGAAAGTAGAATAATAATTATCAGCCTTTTCATCTTCACAGCAGAATTGGCTTCTCTTGCTCTAAATGAGGGCTATGAGGATAAATCATGGCTGTGTGTGTTTGCGCGTGTGTGCATGTGTGTGTGAGTCTATAAGCTGCAGAGCTCTGTCATCCTTTCATAAAAGCATCATGGATCACCAGTTTTTGCTACCTCGGTGTCCCTCTTTCCTGCAGCCACACTGTGAGCACTTTTCAACTTTAAAAATAGTCTCTTGACGAAGAGTGCCAAGAAATGCTAAACACCAGACAGTGTTCCAGCGCTCAGATCTGGCCACAAAATGGAGCCTGCTCGCCCAGAGACACTGTGCTTTACAAGACAAAAAATAGAAGCACATTAATTTATGGCATCTGTATCAATTAACTCGGGTAGCGCTGATGGGTGTAGCTAATGTACAGCGACAGTCTGTGCTCAGGTTTGTTCATATAGCAAATTAATCACAGAGTCAATTGGTGTCAGATCTTCTGCGTTACGAAACGGGAAATGAAGTGAATCCCTCCGGGTTCCCAGGGAGTTCCCTGCCCTCGTTTAAGACGGCGCTTTGAAGAACCAGAAGCCATTTAATCGTTACGCTGGGGGAACAGCGTCATGGGCTGGATTGACAGGTTGGGCATCAGAACATTAGCCATTTTTAAACCAGTGCAGAACAGTTGCTGCTGCAGCTCATAGTAACGTATAAAAATGTCAAACTGACTCAGATAGATTTGGAAAATGTTCAGAAGTGAGCCATTAATTGAATGTTTGACTAATTTGGAGGAAGCAAACTAGTACATTTTAAAAATGTAGGATTATTTTGGAGAACATGCTTTAAAGTACTTTCGATGTGGTATACATTTTTACAATATTATTTTTTCTCCCCTCTATCTTTTTGCTAAGTTACTTTTTAATTCAATTGAGAACACAAACACTTCATACCTGACCATTAACATTCATTTTATTGCCTCCACCAAATCCCTTGACAGACCATCTGGATGAGCTGAAACAACCTTATGATGTCAGTGTGACATCTTTAAAAAAATCTTTTAAATGTCTACATTTATGACGTCTCCTGATTGTGTCAAAGTATTTTTAATGTTAATGTTTTATTTTGGTCATTCTGAATTTTTTTTTGAAAAAAACAAAAAACAAAAAACCTTTAAAACAGAGCTGCACTGTGGAGCAGTGCTGGTAGCACCGTTGCCTTGCTGCAAGAAGATCCTAGGTTTGAATCCCGACTTGGGTTAGTTCTGCATGGAGTTTTTAAACAGTCCACAGTACAAAGACATGACTCCCAGCTGAGCTGTGAATGTGACACAGCTTCAGTTAAAACATTTTTTTCTACAATAGTTTACATTTTTGCTCTCTCTCTTGTTCAAAATAATGTTTAATTGGAATATATTTGAATTTTTAATTTCAGAAATCTGTGCTTCTTTTTCACATAATCGTTTATTAAAATGAAATAAGTATATCTTAAGTATTAATTTAGGATATACAGACTGTTCTTATTCTATGTAAGAACAGCCTGTTCTTACAAACTGTTATTACATATTCTGTAAAAGTGTAATAAAGCTCGCTAACTAGGGAAGAAAGAATGAAAGCTGATAGATTATGAGAGTGCCAGAGTGACTTGAGTTTTCTCTGCTGTATTAACTTAAGATGACATGCAGCACTGACTCTCCTATTCCTGTACACTGCCAGTCAGTGGGCTGAAAGAATAGTATAGTACAGTATCTTTCAGATATTTTTTAACCTACAATTGTCTTCTGAAATCTTTGCGCCCTCCATCCAATTCAGAAACATATTGGTTTTGGCAGATAATTAAATCAATATATGAAGATATTCATCTTCGTGCAGACACCAGAGGATTTTGGGTCAGAACTGGCTGGTATATTTAGATGTTATTTCCAACAAAAGGCTAATCCCATATCATGAAGCTACCACCACCATGTGGCTGTTCCACAGTGAGGTTTTGTTTTTTTTTTTGTACAAGCTATACTTTTTGGAATTAATTATAAAACATTCAATTCATGTTTTCTTTGAATTTTTTGTTTGTTTTTTCACACTTACACACAGTACACATACAAGGAAAACAAAGCTAACTGTTGCCACAGTTAGTACTGCAGCTCAATGACTACTTTCTACCTTCTCTATTCATTAGTTTTTGGGAGGGGGGAAACACACAATTTCCGTAATGTCATTGTTGTTCCATATTTTCTCCAATTTATGAAATACAACTACTACTTTATGTCTAGGTATTGGGAATCAATATACTTGATGTTTGTTGTTTACTCTAGAGAACTAAGGATAATTTAGACCAGAAAGTGCACAAAACAATAGGTACACTTTTTTTCGTTGCAGCTTCTTTGTTTTTTTATTTTCTCCCCTTAAAAATTTGTTTTCATTTGAATTGTGCAGCATGTATACCACAATGAAGATTGAGACATTTTTTTTTTCTTGGTCTAAATTTTTTTGCATTACAAATTTTAACAGAGGTGGGTACACTTCTGAGAGCCATAGAATATTCTCACATAGAATATTAACGAAATCTTGCACATGGAAAAACATGAAATGACACGTAAAGCGAATCACAGTGTCACGGTGGAACTGAACGAAGCTGCTGCCCCACATCTATCTGGATTCTGCAAGATTGCTCCCAACTAATGAAGATCTCCCGCCTCCTGTCCTCCCTGGCCCGTGATGATCAGTGATGATCAGTGATGATCTATGCCTTCAGCGGATGTAAGGCATCAGTCTGGGCTGTCAAACAGGTGACTTGTTTTTATAGGTAATGATGCTAAATTACGCAACAAGGAATGAAGGAGGCCACCAAGTCATCCATCAATTGGGTAGATTATACGAGCTGGCATGGGGAGGGGGCATTTTTCAAACCCCGGTCCACTTAAACACGCAGCCCTCTGTCTCCGACCTGTCTCTATTTCTCCTTCCGTCTCGCGCAGAAACGAGCTTGCGTCCACAAACGGACCGGTTTGCCACGAGCTACCGGAGGGGACGTCTCATTCTTTCATCCACGGCGAGTCATTGTGGCGGTGTCAGCTGGTGCCGTCTCTTTTATCACACTGGAAGCTAATGGAAGCAGCAACTGGGGGAGGCGGTTGGAAGGCGGCGGGAGGGTGGGGATGGCGAGCTAAACACACACCAACACAAACACGCTCAGAAGCAGAGGAGACGGGGCGGGCGAGCACGCCATGCCCCCGAGGTGAGAGCTGTTCTGTGGTGATGCTGAGACCTCTCTCTCTATCAGCTTGTGTTTCTGACACACACACACACACACACACACACACACACACACACACACACACACACACACACACACACACACACACACAGATGGGAGCCAGACTCCTTTCTCTTTTGCTGTTATGATCAGTTTCTTCTGTCCCCTCCTGGTAAAGTTAAGCTGGATGTCATCTTAAAGCCCAAACTACTGAGGAAAAGATTTACTTAATTCTGCACATCCCACCTGGCCTACATGTAAAACTAAGAAAGAGATGAATCAAGTGTTGCGTTTTCTTTCACTTAATCCCTCTTTTGAAGTTTTATTAGGTCTCAGAGTGTTTTTACATCTATTGACGGGAAATACTCTACGGAGAGGGCTTATTTACAAGAGAGGAAACAACAGCCAATTACTGCAGGAGGATTCAGAGCAGCGTACATCTTTTAATAAGATAGCTGACCTAATTTTCTGGTAGCATTGTTACCAGAGACACTGCTACATTAATGACACGTTGTTTTAGGGACATATGCCAGCCATGTGTTCTGCTTATTTTATCTATAACTCTTTATTTTTTCAGTCTTTTTTCTGTTTGTATAACATAACAATCGTGCTTTATCATTTGACACCATTTAGATACATATCATGTTTATATTATGTTTTACATTAGGCAGTGAGACAGTTAAAAATATACAAAACAATATTATTTTACTAGACATAATTTCTATTTTTAATATAATCATCAGTATCTTCATTTTCCATAATCATTTCTTATATATCTGTCAGATATGTGCTTTAGCTTCTGTGATCAAAATATTATTGCAGAAAACAGCAACTCCATATTTTTTTTTTCAACATTTAGACAATAACTTCCAATGTAGTACAGACATTCACAGTTACATGTTTTACACGGTACAGTTTTACAACAAACTTCCAGAGAAAACTGTGGTAGAGTAACTTTATACAAAATTCATAGGACATGAACTGTAGCCATTTCACATTTTCGCTCAGTTGTTTTGCTTTTCAAAGTAAACATGTTCTGTTTCAACCACATGCCTTTCACGGTAGCTGCCATAGAAGCAAACTCACATTGTCCTAACACGCCATGGCAAAAGTCTGGGAAAGCTTTTGTGCTTTTTGTTCTTTTTTTTTAAAATTATTATTATTTTTCTTTCTCTCTCCCCCGGTAAAGCAAAGACAACGTAAACAAAAAGAGAAACAGACCACTTTGCTGACTGGTCTGCACCTAAACATCTACATATGTATTGCTGAATACATATTGATCGGACTATGATTGATCATGACACATAGAGAAAAAGAAAACATGACTGTACTTAAACACAGAGTTGGTCCCGGTTGTTTTGTGCTAGCATATAAAGTGTAAGTATTTTGTAGATCTGCCCAGTCATGTAAACAGACTATCGCTTGGCTGAAATTGGTGTGTTGGCTTAAGGCCGTCTCTGTTCTTCTTCTTCTTCTGTTTTTTTTTTTCTCAGGAGACATTTGAGAAACTTTTCAATGGTGTTCCTGAGGAAAGCATGCAAAACGTAAACAGGATTGACTGTCAGCATTAAGGGATAGTCAATGTTTGCAAATCACTTTTCAAACCGTGTGCTGCTGCTTCTCTTTTTTTTTTTTTTTGTTCATTGTACTTCTTTGTACCCTGTGCTTTGCCAACCGAATACTCAATGGCATAGTTTTTGCTTTTGTCTGCCTATTGATTTTGGTCCTCCACTTCAACATACATAGTATAAAACATCCTAAAAATAATTCTAAAAATGCTTTGATCACATAAAAGTTTTATCACTCTCTTTTTTTTTTTTTTTACACTGAAAAAATAAGGAAAAAAATAACAGTCTCTCTCACACACAAAATCTTTTGCAACAGATTCTGGACGTCTCCAGATTGCTCCTAAACACGAACTTCTTATTGGCATTGTGCTTACTCCGAGCTCCCAGTTCGCCTTGCGGCTTATAGTTTTACCTCACAGAGAGCAAAGTTTGGAAAAAGAGACAACTGTGTGAGGTTTGGTAAACGTCCTCAAAGAAATTGACGGCATCCCTTGCATTCTTCCGCGATGTCAAGTTTGTTTAACTACTTAATCTACTATATTCACACGGTATTTACTTGATTCATGAAGATATTCAACAAATCTCTAATCTATAACTCTATAGTTTTTTTTTCTCTTCTCACAGTATTACACAGTATGTTTACTTTTTTTTTTTCTCTGAATTACGGTTGTATCGGTGAACACTAACAGTCTTTGACTTTGTTTTCAGAACGCAAACCAACAATAAGACATCATTGGCTTAATTTAACAAATACAGAAAAATTAAGCATGGTTGGAAAATCTGTTTTGATCACAAATTGCCCCTGGAGGTAGGTGAATCAATTAAAATCTTGGAAGTCCTTTGTAATGTTCTCTTTTGACTACATGCTCCATGAGGGTTTTGTTGTTGTCTACACATTGGCCTCAGCATTGGTCAGGTTAGAGGGCGGACTTGTCGGGTTAGGGGGATTAACGGGCTCTGTTGGGCTAGTTGGGTTAGGAGCTGGGCTGGTCGGGCTAACAGTTTTGACAGTCGGGTTAACCGGACTGGTTGTAGTGACAGTGGTGGTAATAGTGGCAGCGGGAGTCGTCGACGGATTTACCGGGCTAGAAGCCGAGGCTGGGTTTGGTGGAGGAGGAGCCGGGTTGGCAGGTGTTACGGGGCTGGTTGAGTTTACGGGAGCCGTGCTGGTCGGGCTGGCTGGGTTCGCGGGAGCTGGGTTAGTGGTGCTAGCGGGGGTGGTAGGATTGGCAGGGCTGGAGAGGTTGGCCGTGTTGGTTTCCACTTGCTGTTCAGGTCCGTTCTCCTGACATTTCCTGACAACTTTGGGAGGCTGGAACATTATTCGAAGTCGCTAGGAGAGTAAAACAGAGCGAATGAGAATGCTAAAGAGGAGCTTACAAAATTAGTTCTAATAATTCAGGTACAGATGCTTTTCTCTGGGTGTTGGTCTCTGCATTCCTTGATAATTTTGTACAACTTTTAAAGAGATAGGAATAGGTTGTTGTACATTCAATCCACCTTTCCATGCCTCGAGGTACATGCTTTTACACTCATGTAAACATCTTTAATTAGCTCAATCAAATGTTTGAATGCTGGTGAATTGAAAAATCTGTATTATGTGTATCTAAATGTTAGAAAATGTGCTGTATTTCACTCAACATCAAATCCTGCCATAGTTTTAAGTGTGTGTCCCATTTGATGTGCTGCTCCCTTTCTTAAAATACATTTGTTAAAGTTATAGCGGTACATTACTTTTTCCATGATTACGTCATGTTGTTTCATTCTTTTTTCATATGTAATGAGCAACTAACCCTCTGATGATGACATATTAATATTCTATTAGTGCCTCAAAGTGGTAAGATAGTCATTGTCTGAATTACTCAAAAAATGCATCAAGTTGCCAGTTTTCCTTTAGTTTCAAGCAGCCAGCATACTGAGATGAGTGGATCTTTATCAATGCAAGCCGCATAGTATGCATAGATGAAGTCATAATATTAAGTCATTGCAGTTGTATAGCTGCTGTATCAGTGCTACACATGTGCAGCATAGATGAGAAGTAAATGGTTGAAATATAGTTACATGGGTTTTTATATGCTTGCACCCATTCTGATGTGATGAAGGTAAAAAGAAATTTAATAAACCTCTTGAAGATTGTTCTTTCATTGCCATTCTCACTATCAAAGGGTAATTATTTTACCAGTGGTAACTCCTGCTGTTTGAAAAAGGTGACACAGATATAATGCTAAGAATTCTGAATTAAACTTTCAATGTGATTTTGGTACCTAGTCAGTCCAGCACATTTTATTTCACATGGATCATATGGTTAAACATTTATTGCTACTTGTGTGGCACATTGGTTAGAAATGGTGCCAACTAGTTTAAAAGTTTTTGTGCAACATTTGAATAAAAAAAAGAAGTTCTACCATTATTTTTAGATTATTTTTAATTATATTTAAAAAGAGACCAGTCGGTTTTACTGTCAGTGTCTGTTTTAACAATGAGATCAGTTTCTCCATCCTCTACATGTCCATAAATTGATATTTTCTACCAAAGAGCCATATTCAGAATCCCTCAATGGAAGGTTAACTTAGCTGTACTTTTCAATGTGCACAATCTAAAAAAATACAGCTTTATCTTCTATGCTGATTGGCTCACAAGCACATCTGTTGCATCACAGATTTTCCATATTCCACTGAGGCTCAATGTACTGTTTCTACATTTCAAGGCTTTTTAATGAGACAGATTTTTATCTTTAAACAATAGAACGCTTTATTGTTATTTAGCTGCAAATATTTATTTCCTTGCTTCATTCTAATTTATCATTTCAATTTGAATTGTCTGATTCAGTTGAGTCAGCAAATAAGTAAATCTTGATTAAATAGGAAATTATCACGCATCTGTAATATGATGGTCAGTTTTTTGTGTTTCAATCTATGAAAAGTGAGATACCAAACCCTAATGGTTACAACTTCGGTGGATGTGAGGAATGAAATGGGGGATGTGGGGTAATGAACCTTTTCATCTCACCTCCTTGTAAGTGCCCTTGAGCCCGAGATACATGTAGACCATGTATCCTGGTATGAGAACCATGGAGGACAGAGCCATGAGCCATCCCACTCCCTGACCCCAGCCTGGGAACACATAGTCTCCCATCGTGAGGGGAACCATTTGTACGGCGCTGAACAAGAACACTCCCTGTGGGAGACAAGAGACGCTTTATGCATCCTGACACCTCTGACTACAGGCAGCGCTGCCTCAGCCTGGAATGGCTGCAGGCAGGTAATATTGACTTTATTTATTGTTTCATCTTTCATGTCGTGACTTTAGATGTACTATCCTATTAGCTCAAAATACTCACAGCGACAATGAGAGGGGTGAACACAACCCAGCACAATTTCCACCATACACAGGGTTTGTAGCCAATCATCTCCTCGATGTTGTCGTAAAACTTGTTCACACCTGCCGGACAAATGAACGCATGACCAAAATATTCACATCTGACTGGTTTGTATCTTCCGAGAGCCGCCATGCATGATGATGAGGCATGACACATGAGTGCTCGCGACCTTGCGGCTGAGCAGACTCTGAAGCAGGTAAAACACGACAACGCACTCGCACTTGACCAGATTTCGTTTTTTCAGGAGTCATTTTTGTGGTTATATTGAAATGAAAGAGAATAGAAAACACACCATAACACCAAGATATGGAGATGCACTCAAAGAAGACCAAGAACAGCAGACACATCCCACTGGCGGAGTAGTAGTCGAACAGTTTGAACACATAGATTCCACCCTGGTTACAAATAGCAACAACAACAAAAAAAAGAAATATTAGAAAAGGCAAAACACAGAAAAAGGCTCATTGATACAGAACTGCCCTGCTGTACCTGTGTGATGTTTGAAAGTCCAATCACATAGGACACGAGGCAGACAACGGCGATGAAGATCTCTCGTCTGCCTCGAAGAGCTCTGGGGAACTCGTCCACCAGGGCGGTAATGAAGCCTTCGACGGTGCAGAACTGAAGGACACAATCACAGGAGCGGCTTGAAACATCTGCCTGAATATGTGTACTGCTCGCACCTGGTTGCTTTCAGATTCTTTCTCTGTTGTTTTGGAAATATTTGGGATTAGTGCATGTTTTGGTAATTTCTCACTTCTCATCAAAATCCAGTCATGAAAAACAAAAGTGAGCGGAAAAAATGCTGAATATTAGATTCGGATTCGTGTCATTTTTGGTATGATCAACAAGTTGGCATAGAATGGTGATTTGTTTTTAATTGTTTAATTTCATGTTTCAAATAAAAACAAAAATTCTGGCAAAAAAGAAAAAGAAAAAAAATGGTCATTTTTTTCATATAACTAGACAGTCGCAGAATTCTGCTACCATCCTGGTCTCTTACTGTAGGAGGCGCTATTACTTCTGTCCACCTCAGAGATGTTTACAAATACAAATGAACAAGAGCATGAAAAATAATCATAGAGCCAATAGAAAAATTTTAAAAGTACAGATGAGTATGCGTATTTTACACAGACTTCTGCTGTATTTTATATTGCATGTCGAGAAACACCATATGTAATCTGTGATGTCACAGGGTGAAGCATAAACCCAGCTAATGAAGCTTGGAGTATAAGGTGTGGATGGTATCTTATTTTTCTTTGCCTGATATTATGTTTTCTAAATTAAAAAATGAAAATCAAACCTAATCAAAACAAATTTCAACATAATCATTACAGTCTTAAAAAAATGTTTTGAACAATTTGTATTTTTAAATGAAAACATAATCCATTTGTTGTTTGTTTTTCACATTTTTTTTCATCATGTCAAATATTTTACATGCTCAACATGACATTAATGTAGCTGATTTTAACACAGACATGAATACAAAGAATCCATTATCTCCACATCGAAAAATGCTAATTTTTATACATTTCGACACCGTCCACACCCCAGTTTCACATCATTGCCCATATTTCACTGGGCTGAGTTTTTCCTGAAATCAGGCACACAGCGCAATGACAAATGTTTTTAATCATTATTATTTTTATCCTCATTCAACCTCATTAATATTTAGGATAATGGATTTATTTTTATGTCCTTTTATGTTTTGTGGTGAAATCTGTGGAGATCAGAAGAAATGGCACACAACGCAGTCAGACTTCGCAGGATCAGGTTCTTGTCAAGGAAACGGGAACAGATCATTTTTTCCTTTCTCCTTCCTAGTGTTTTTTATCTTAAACATGAAGTGAATCAAGGCAGAAGTATTATTTTCAATTTAATATTTGTAAATTAAAAAAATAATAATGGGCATGTTTTTTTTTTATTAATTAATTTATTTTACTGCTCGTTTCTGATGAGAACATCTGATTACACAAATAGGAAGGAACCAAAATATGAGGGGAAATTTTTTTTCGTAATTTCTGTGTTTTGCATTAAATCTTGTTTGGTCACGGCCATTTGGAGCCATATTAAAATCACACACACATAGTAAAGAAACAGTGAAGCCTGCAATGCAAATGGAGGTGATAAGGTTGAATTATTTTTTATTTTTTTTGACAACTAATGTCAAAGCTCAGCTACAGCTATCTGTGAGGAGCAAATTGCATGCTTATCATGCAGAGAGCAGAGGTGAGCTGCATGATATGTAACTGCTTTTAAAAATTTAGGTCAGCCCATGAGCAGATCATCACCAAGCCCCTTACCTGACTGTCTATCCCCAGCATGAGCAGCATGGAGAAGAACAAAATGGCCCACAGAGGTGATACGGGCAACTGGGTTACAGCCTCTGGATATGCAAGGAAAGCTAAGCCAGGACCTGGATAGTAAATAGGAAGCATTATTGTAAAATGTATCACTCTTGAAGCTGCCAAAACAGCATGCTAATGTTATGATTATTGGGGATAGCAGAGAGTAACAGTGACTGAAGCCACTGCCATGTGCAGTTACCTGAGGCTGCCACGTCCGCAATGTCTTTCTTAGTCACATGCGCCATGAAGCCAACAATGGAAAAGATTACGAAGCCAGCAAACATGCTGGTGCATGAGTTGATGCAACACACAATGACAGAGTCTCTGGGGAGAGGAAATAATATATATACATATATATTAAAAAAAGAAATAAAAAATGGGGATGTTGTGAAAGGTTTAAATTGACTTTTTCTCTCCATCCTATGTTAACCCTTCTAAAAAATAAAAATACATAAAAAAAGAGTGCAGGTAAACCAGAAAGAAGAGCTGTGGGAGTGCTTTTACTGCAAGATTTAACGTGAAAGTGTAAAACCTTGTGGATGAAATACACATATTCTGTTTGAATGAAATGAAAAATTACCTTATATTGAATAAAAAGCGACAAACAAGCTAATTTGAATGGAACTATTTTACGTAACTGATTATGCGACCCAGAATGAGAGGCTGTTAGAGAAAACACTCAGGCATCACGGTAATAGTTTTTGTTTTTACAGAACAGAACAAAAAGAAAGAGCCTTGACCTCAGACTGATGCTCTATTCATGCCAAACAGCCACAATAGTCAGACATTTTTTTTAAAGTCTTTTAAAGCATCCTTGAATGGGGGCGAATTTTATACACCTTTCTGCAATATCTGTTTTCAATATCAGCAGCTTTCTCCCTTGTGATGTTATAAATCAAATGTAGTTCATGAATCATCAGCAGCACTTACCTGTAAACATTGTTATTGAACGTGTTGTAGCTACCTAGAGCTATAAGCGACCCCAGCCCCAGTCCATAGGAAAAAAAGATCTGCGTAGCTGCATCCAGCCATACCTGACAGAGGAGCAGAAGAGTTTAGCTGCGTGAGGCCGGGCTCTGCTCACTCCAGCATGCGGCACGTAGGAACAAATCCCATAATAGCATGCCGTTACCTCAGATTCTTTCAGCTTTTCAAAGTCAGGGGTGATATAGAACAAGATTCCGTCTCTGGCTCCAGGTAGGGTCACCCCACGTATGAAGAGAATAAACAGCATGAAGTAGGGGTACGTAGCCGAGAAGTAAACAACCTGGAAGATGTGAGGGGGTGATCAGTGGAAATCCACGAAAATGTTCAAGCTGCAACATATGTTTTCATGAGAGTCGTGAAGGCAACAACAACAAACTCACATAGTCAATCTTCAGCCACATTTCTGAGATATTCAGGAAGCAATTTATTTGATTGGAGGGGGGGGGGGATGTGAAGGGGAGGAGGAAGGGGTCTGGCTGTGACCAAAACAAATTTTTTTTTGGCATGGTCACGTGATGAACTTGACTTTTAAAATATGGCGTCACACGGGGGAGAAACTGCTCCGAGCGAGAAAGGGGGATAAATCCAGATCGAGGGGGTATGGCTGATTGTTGCTCCTCCTATCAGGAATCCACACTCGGAACGGAAAACATGTCAGGAGAATTGGAATTAGAGGAGCCAACCAAGAGGCCGGGAGAACGGCATTAGGGGAGCGTGAGTTTTATTTTTAAGGTCTCTTATTTAAAAAAATCAATTCCAGAGCATGCAGAATGCAATCTGAAAGATTGATGAGCAGGTATTAGACTGTTTAATATTGCATGGGAGCCGCATGTTCTTATTAGAAACCAGCATAAATAGGTATTGGAAAGCACACACACAAAAAAACAAAAAAAACAAAAAACATTTACCTTCCCTGTCCAGCTAACCCCTTTCCAAATACAGAAGTACACAAGGACCCAGGCGATGGCCAGTGTTACTGCCAATGGCACTCGGAGTTGGCCTGGTTTTTCCAAGCCATCAGTCATTTGATGCACATTGCGCCTGTAAGTAGAGGGAAACAGCGACGATACCATTATATGCACAGGGCAGCAAACAAGCAGCAGAGGAGGCCATCTTTTGATATCGCTGAGGGAGGCATGCAGAAACAAAACACAAAAAATCAATATCTTACTCCCAGAACTCAACCACAGCACTGGTGAGATTGGTGGTATCTGGAATGGAGTAGTTTGTGTAACACTTTTCTGTGTTCCATATATTGTGACATGAGCTCCATGGAAGATCCTGGAAAATGTAAAAAAAAAAAAAATAATAATAATACAATTTGCTCCCCAATTTTGACCAGTTTTGAGATTTTCCTACACACTGTTTTTCTAAATAATACTTACAGTGGTAAATGAGTTGTACAGGTAGTAAATGGCCCAAGCAATGATTACAATGTAGTAGATGTTAAGCCAGAAGGAGAGGACAGCTGCAGCAAGGCCCACACCTGACGTTCAAAAAATGATTTAGATGTGTTTTGAAAATAATTTCAAAAGGATTGCATTTGCATTTTGAATTTATTTTTATTGTACCTTTAAACATAGGAGCCAGTTTCCACACACCAAGCCCTCCAATTGAGGTGTACTGACCAAGAGAGCATTCCAGTAGGAACAAAGGGACCCCAGCAAATATGAGAGTCAGAAAATATGGGATCAAGAAGGCTCCTGGATGGACAGAAGTGCATCAGGTTGAGGAATTGACAATGCAAAGCTGCACAAATCAGGTGAAATATATTAAATTAGCTTCAATTCAATTTATTTATGCATCACAAATTCACTACAAATGCCATCATATTCAGAAGTATTTAATCAAATCTGCCCAATCATGTAGGGAGACTCAGATTTATACATTAAAATGCATACTAGTTATAATTCAATGCAGCCAAATTCAGTTTATAATGGTCATCACTGGGTTACACACATAGGCAATGCTTTTTTTTGTTCTGGAGTCGATAAATTATAAGCTCCATCATGTGCATCGTTGATCTGAATGGCTCACTCAGTGTGTGCATACATGAACAGTGAAAGAAGTATTTACCTCCGCCGTTTTTCCCGCAGAGATAGGGAAATCTCCACACGTTCCCCAGTCCAATTGCATAACCCACACAAGACAGGAGGAAATCAAATTTTCCTCCCCATGTTTCTCTGGCGGGGACGTCTTTCTGCTTCTTGTCGGTCTTCACGTCCAGGGACTTGGGCTTGTCGTTGTTGGCGGCCACCTCGTTCAGTTCTGTGACCTGTCCATCCGCTTTGGTGCCGTTCGTCGCCATGTCTCTGGATTTGGCAAAGGTCCTGGCAGTCGGACGGGAGGCTTCAGCACCGGTCCACGTAGACAGCAGCTTCGCGGTTTTTTTTTACCCCCCGCCCCCCCACTCTTTTGTTCTACAACTAAACCTTCGGACCAAATGTCTGGAGATGGAGCCTGTGCGAACACGACTGGTCAGTCGTTGTCAACCTAAGATCGTGGATAGAGTGATTGGTTGTTTGAGGGTGCAGGAAAAACGGTTACCTGTTTCAACAAAGATGGACACAGAATGTACCACACTCATTTCCTCTGAATCAACAGCAGCAGTTTAAACAAATCATTTACTTTTCAACTCCAAAGACGCATTTTAAAGTGCAGACTGATTCATTCTCTGATATTTTGGCACCAGAACATTATTATTTTTTTTTTTCATTCATGTCAAATCATTGATGGCAGAGGCATGCTGCCTTGCCTCCATACAAATCAGCTTGCACAGAATTTAACAGCCAAACAAACAAAGCAACAGACATGGTTGTCTAAACAAATTCCGAATTTAAATGTGCCAAACTAAGGAGAAGTGCAAAGTGTTCCAAAACACGCAGGACGCACCGTACCAATGTAGTGTCCAGCCTATGAAAATTAAACTCAACGAGGTCCACCAATTAACACCTACAGATTCTCTTGTCAGTTATTTTTGTGGATAGCTGAAAGTAAGCGTGGACAGATGGACGTCTCTAACACGCTGGAAAACAAAACGCACCGTGGAGACGGGAAAAAAAAGGGATGTCCAAATGCGTAAAAGCTTTACGCATCAGGCTGCACACATTCTGCCATGTTAATTGGGAACTCTGCGCACCAGAATGCGACGCTTTGCATCTGCAAACACCAAGCAGACAGAAATCAGCTCCGCATGTTCGACTGTTGATTTGAGATAAGTGTGCAAATATTTACTTGATCCCCCCCTTCAGCAGCAGAGCAGCAGCCTCAGTCTCAATCCAGTCAATCCGACTGCTGCCGGAGGGGACAAATAGCCGAGCCGCGTATTAACCGGTTCCCACAGATATAGACAGCAAATATTTAACACAACATTTTTTTTATTTTTTTTTTACTCACAGTGAATCTGGGATCCGCACCGCCGAGCCTCCGCTGACTGCCACAAATCTCCAAACGAGGGATCCGAAGATTCCTCCCGCGGGTCAAGTTGTAAACTCCCGGTGTGTCTTGAAACATAAATAGATTTTACTTCCATTAAAAGACATTAAAGGGTACCATGCGGCGTTCGTGGGGTCCAAGCGGGAGCTGTCCAGCGGGGAGCAGTGCTGAAGACCAGAAGGATGAAGAAGGAGGAGGAGGAGGAGAAGACAGAAAGAGAGAGGAGGAGGTTGAATTAACACGGGCAGCAGCCGCTTCGCCTTGTGCGACTGTCTAACATCAACAACCAGAGACTCAACTCCCATCTACACAGCCTCAATGTCATCTCAAAGTCGCCCCCCTCTCCGCCCCCCTTACCTCCCCTCCTCATCCTCAGTCTCATCTATAGGCTGAGCCGAGATCACATTATTTTGGTTTCACTCCGTTCAAGTTTGGATTATTTTCTTTTCTTTTTCTATTTTTTTTGGAAGTACATTTTCCAAAAACGCTGGAAAGTTTTAAGAATGTTACCAAATATTAAAATGAAACATTTTTATATTTATTTATTTATTTATTTATTTATTTATTTATTTATTTATTGTGTGCATTGACACCAAGCAGTTCGAAATGTGAGCCCCCCCCCACCCCCCCGAATCCTCCTCTCATCCTCTTCCTCCCCCCACCCCCCACCAGTATTAGAATATGGCCGAGGTGCAAAATGGCAACATATGAGGGGTAAATATAACGCAGCCCCGTCGTGTCCAAACGCGTAGTGCATTTTGGAGGCTGAGGCCAGTCGGCGGCTGTCTGGCAATTCTTGGCAAATTGAGATAAAGGGAGCCCGTCAATAAAAGAAAGGGAGGGAACAGTGACTGGCTGTCTAACTCAGCCTGTAAACCCGACGCCTTCACGAGTGCTGGGATGATATGAGTAGGATAAACTGGAAGAGCATAAACTCTGGCAATTATTCTTTTTAAAAAGTAAAGAAAATGCAAAAGATGGAAACAGCGCCGAGAGGAATGCGCCGAATTTTCTCCTTTTCCTGCTTTTTAAATTTTGCTTGTCGTAAAAAAAAAAATAAATAAAATATGGAAAGTAGAAGAAGACAAGACAGAAAACAAGAGGATCTAACTCTCTGGTAAGTGATTTGCTTAATAAGCGAGTCAACTTGTTTGATTTTCTTGCAACTTTTTTTTCCTCTTTTTTTTGTTACTTGAAGCTTTTGCAATTTGCCTCCACGCTCTTACTTTGTGTCCCACATGAAGCACGTGTTCTCGCAGAAATACACCTTTTTAAGAGTTGTGTAGGAGGCGGCGCGGCGCACACTGCGATGTAAACTGCTGGAAATGCGCTCTGGCACAGAGAGACATCGGGAGCGTTTACAAGTGCGGTGTGAACGCTCCTCTCCTATCGTGGGGCTGAGAGGGCACCAGATGGTAAACCAATGAGGGGTGAACTAACCCACTAAATGTTGCCACATGAAATGCAGCATTTAAAATCCCATCTGGTTTGCTGTCCCTGCAGACATGAAAGTGTGAAACATGACACATATTTATACACCTGCTGATGGAGCACGCAGGCGTGTCCAATGGGGCTGGTGACATGCACACCCGGCCAGCTGACCCCTGAACCCCGGAGCTTTATGATTTATCTCGCTGCACTTTTCCACCGGCGGACCCTCAGTCTTTTTTTTTTCATTTCAGCAGGAAGCCTTCATGTGGCTCCTTGTGCCTGCCGTATGTGCTCCATTAGGCTGGAATTACTTGTCCTCTCTTTTTAATGGCTTTCAGTGTGCCGCTTAGACTGAACCGCTAGTTCCCCATTTTACAGGCCCAGTGGCTGTAAAATCTGTGTAAGGATGACGAGAAGAATTTGTAAAAGGGTGAAACTGTTTCCGTCTGGTAATTTGTCTTATGTTTTTTGTACAAGACATAAACACATACCTTAAAAAAAATATTTAGAAAAAGGCCAAAGTTGTTGAAAAACGAATATTTTTCGTGATTTTGTGGGAGAACATTAACAGCATCATGAAGACCAATAAACGCACCTCGCTGAAGCTGTGAACAAGTTCAAAGCACGGTTAGGTTATGAATTATTTCTCCAGGCTTTGGAGATGATCTGATGAAGCCAAGATTCTCCTTCCATCATCCAAAGAGGACAAGAGAATGACAAAGGTTGAAATGGCTGCCAAGACAAACAAGAAGAGCATAAATCAAAGAAGTAGCCAAGATGCCGAAGATAACCCTCGGGGAGAAGCAGAGATCCACAACCCAGGTGGAAGAATCTTTCACTCCATAAGTTTGGTCTTTTTGGAAGAGTGACCAAAAAGTAATGAAGAAAGAAAGAAAATATTGTTGAATGAAAACCACAAGAAGTCCCAGAAAGAAAATCGTCAATGTGTGGGAGAAGATGCTCAGAGGTCAAGCAAAATGCTTGGAGGACAAACACTACAAACCTCCTGAACATAACATCCCCATAGTGGAACACGGTGACGGCAGCAGCATGATGTGAGGACACATTTTGCCAGCAGGGACAGGGGAGGCGGTCAGAGCCGATGGAAGGATGGATGGAGCTGAATATGGACGATCCTGGAATAAAACCTGTTGGCGGCTGTGGCTGGAGTTCATCTACCAGCAGGAAAACAGCCGTAAACATACAACCAGAGCCGCAATTCAGGGCTTTAGACCACAGCATGTTTATGTGTTAGAATAACTTAAAGTTCAGGTCTAAATGCAATTGTGAACCTGTGGTGAGCCCTGAAGATTGATGTTAGCATATGCTATCTATCCAATTTGATTAGATGTTATGCAAAGAGACATGCAGCTTCAGTTGCTGAAAAGGAGCGCCTACAAAGTATCGATGAAAGGGGCTGAATGCAAATGCATGCAACTCACTCAGCTTTCATTTGTGGAAAAAAAAATCACAGAAACCCTTTGATGATTTACCTTTGCAAAGCCATGTAGCCTAAAGAAAAACAGGAAATGCAAGAAAGAAAACAACGTGACATTTTAAAGTGTCACAAACACTGTTGCTACAAATTTCTGGTTCTACCTCCACTGATGCTGACAAAATCTAAACACAGCTTCGCTTTAAATCGATAGCTTTGTCTGCCCATCTGTCTCCCTTTAACTCTCAGAGCATTTCTCACTTGTCAAATGCATCTTCGTGGAGTCATATTTTCCAGCGCCACTCTGCAATTTCAGTCCCCAAAATGAACTAATTAGCATGATGATTAGTCATTAGTATGTTAATCATAAGCAATCCACATATTTTATTCATGTTGTCACCCCGTTGTTTTTCCTCCTTCTACTGGATTTGTGTACACATCCTGCTTCATTTCCTCACCGCGAACCCTCGTGTTATTGTGATGACCGATGGAATTTGGGGTTTTAAGTAAAGACCGTATTTGCATTAGAAGATAATACTGACGATGTAAAAAAAAAACAAAAAAACCCCCCAAAAAACAAGAAATAAAATGCTTATCACTCATTTTTGTTGACATGAGTTCTTCCTTCTCATAATGAGAGCGGTAAGAGAAGATTGCAGATTCCTGCAAAGAAGTATTCGCAACTCCTTTGTAGGAAGATTTTTGGAAAGAAAACAGAAAAATGTCATCAATCTAATCCTAAATCAGCAAACAGATAGCAACAACAACAAAAAAAAACCTTAGCTCTGACAAGGAGTCTGCCTTATGAATATGAAATGTAAACATGTCTTGTGAATTGATCCCACTCAGAACTTTACAGTCAGAAACATTTTTCTGTTGCTTGGCATGTGTTTATTTTCTCTCTGATTGCTGACATACGTTCTTCTTTGGTTGTTAACACCTCTCTGGCTGATGATGGAGAGACTGGCATATTTCCATCCATCCATCCATTATCTGTTCACTCTTGTCCCTTAGTGGGGTTGGGAGGGTTGCTGGTGCCTATCTCCAGCTAACGTTCTGGGCGAGAACTGGCATATTTTCACTTGGGAAATAAAGAGTAACCAGATAAGGGCTTACTCGGTTTTTCTCTGTGCAGTCTAAATATAATTTAGTCGTTGCACACAGGGATGGTTGATGAAATTTACCTCACACCTTCACACGATGAGAGTTTTAGAGGTATACCGCATGAATACGCCGACTTACATCGCAAATCTCCACACTGTGATGTCAACTTTTGAGACAAAAAAACAGTGCAAGGTAAAGATGCTTTTTGTTTGTCTGCTTTTCGTCTGTGTAAGGTTTTGTTTGTCGTGACCTAAATTTCTGTGAAGAAAGTGCATCAGCAACTCTGTCTCGCCTTTTTCCTTCCCTACATATCTTCTCTCTCTCTCTCTCTCTCTCGCTCTCTCTCTCTGTCTCTCTCTGTTCTCTTTCTATTCCTCCGGCTCGCTTTCGCTCTGTCCCAAACACGCTCGATTTACAAACAAGCTAAAGAAGCTGAGAGGACATTTCTAGCTGATAACAATCAGCTTCAGCCAGATTAGTCACGTAGAGGTATTGTTGGATGTGAGACTCAGAGAGCTCGCTGGCTGCAGATATTTCAGGAATACCAAATGGAGCGTCCTCCAAATTTGGGGAGTCTTCCACTTCTCTTCCTTCTTACCTTTGTCAAAGGGATTAATTATGCAAAGAAGTTAAATCCCGCATCTTTAAAACACCATTTTCCCTCTTTTAGGAATTTGTATGTGGCACTTACCGCTAAGTCAAGTCAAACGTTTTTTTTTTTTTTCAACAAATCCAGTGAAATTGAGCAGCATCTGAATGTATCTGCATCAGCCTGTCGGTGCGCACTGATCAGCAGAGAGGTACTCTGTCTGTTGGCAGCTCTGTGTGACAGTCAGCACACGGTGTGGATTTTGTAAACATATGACCTCCATGATAACCGGTATGGGGGCTCTAAATCATTTCAAATTTTTGTACATGTGTTGCTAGGCAACAGTGTAATGTTCTCACTCACCCCTCATGATACTCCCCACCCCCCACCACCTCTTACCCCTTACATGGCTTTCTGCTGGTATTGCTGAGTTTCTCCTGCCAAAAATCATCAATTAACTTTGACAAAAGTCCATTAGTGATAAACATTAAGGCTTCTGAGGGTCAAAAGGCAATTATATGGCTACACAGAAGTAAAGGAAAGTGGAAAATGCAAAATGCATTTTAAAGTTCTAAAGGATAATTTTAAACAAATCATTCCAGAACCACATGTTTTGTCCTGCTCCGGTAGTAACAGCTTAAATGCTGCTACATGCAAAAATATTGCAGCCGCCATACGGCAATGTGTGGATGCTTTACTGTTGTTGACAAGCTAGTTTATAAAAAATAAAAATCTTTAAATGATTAAACAGTTTGGTACAATGCCAAGCACCTGGAAAGTACATACACAATTGAAACCAATTTGGAAAAAATAAAAAGATCCTTTCCTGCCGTCTGACGATAAATTGTATAAAACATTTCCTGTTTCTTTAAAAGCAAACATCTTGTGACGATGCCTGCTGGATTTGGTAAAAGCGGCAAGCTAGAAAACATCATTCATGCGTTTAGAGCGTGGGGGTGGGCCAGCAGTATCATCACGTGTGTTGTTGCTGGAGCGACAGGTGTGCTCCACAAAACTGATGGTATCATGAAAAAAATGAGAATTATATGAAAATATTTGATATCTTCTGAAGACATCAACCATAAAATTATAGAAGGGGCACAAATTGTATTGCAAATAAATAATACCTTCAAGAAATAATAACTTTGCACAGCCAAATAGGTGGGAGTTTTGTGCCATCTTCTTATACACAAAACTGCTTTTTTTGACACTTAGAGAAGCTTTAACCCCACCCCTGACAAAATTAGAAAAATTCCCACAAAGTGGGCGGAGCCACGAGTCACTAAGGGGCCTGACCAAGTGTGAGGAAGAGGAGAGCGGGTCAGGGCTAGAGAAGCACTGCTGCTTACTTATCAGTTTTGTTGATTTATTTAGAGTCTTTCCAGACACCTATAGTGACTTTTTATCAACAAGTGACAGATCTAGCAACTTTCTTTAGTGTTGTACTTTGTGACAACGCTTTGCAGCACCCCTGCAACAATGTGTCCTGAGTAAGTAGCCTAAGCTGCGGTGAGATCTCTTCCCACTTCCCAAACCGTCCTGCAGTACGCCGTCACCAATAGTCAGAGCCTTTTAGCACATTTTATTTATGATTTCCTTATGACTGCAAATACATCACAAATTTGCAAAGCTGAGTAGTTCCATCAATCAGTGCTCGCTGCTCTGGCCGTCTCTGTTTTCGTGTTCTTGGGTAAGACCCACCTTGCCTGCTGGTGGTCAGAGGCCCCGGTGGTGGCGGTGCATGGCACCTTCTGTCAGACTGCCTCAGGGCAGCTTTGGCTGCAGCCCTGTAGCTTGCCTCCATGAGCATGTGTGTGAATGACTGGATGTTGTGCGAAGTGCTTTGGAATCCTCCAGACTTGATAAAGTGCTGTGCAAGTACAGACCATTTATATCCACAAGATTACTTCCACTCAAATTAAAGATAAACTTCTCAATATTAAGAGTGCATTAAACATTCATTCGTATGTCCATACCTGACTGTCCTTACAAGGTTACAATGAGGCTGATGTCTGTCTCCAAGTGCAGTTAACGGTTCTTTAAAAAAAAATAAGAAAATAATGGTTTTACACAAGCATCCCTATTTTCCAGGATGTTTCTAAACTATGTTGTTGTAGAAAAATTGAACCAATTTTTTTAGATGACTAATTTTCACCTCATCAAAGGCGCAGTCAGGTAATTACAAGAATTAGTTGTGTTGTTATTTTCTTTTGCTGCTCTCTCTTTTGATCCCAAAGCTGCTTATTTCCTCCCACTGTTCTTGTCCATTTAAGTCTCATTAAATTGTTTGAAATTACAGAATTAAGGGATGATTTGATGACAAATAAATACAAAATGCACCTCGGTTATCAATTGTGTAGAAACTTGTTCACTTTTATTATGTTAATAAGATGTTACTGGGAAAAAAAACAAAACAAAACAAAAAACTACACAGCATTTTAGGCCATTATGGGTAATAGGTAGCCTAAATAACGATTCCTAAAAACATTTCTAAACTCGCATGTGAATGCAAATACAAATACACAATGTAAAAAAGGTTAAAGTATGTATTGCTACAGGGAAACAAAAAGGTTCATATTATATTATTGAATATGTGTATTTCATTGTCTTCTGTAAACTCGTTTGCAATAACAGCTTTATTTTGGCATGTGGTCCAAAGTGAAAGAGATCGCAGTTTCTGTGTGTGAAACGTGTCTGTGTCAGGGAAAAGTGTGTGGAGCCAGAAGTAGCTAAAGGTCCGTCATCATGCATATCCAAACAGAAAGGAGCTGTGACACTGAACTCTTTAAATGGAGGCTTTGACAGCAGTCTGCAATCCTTTCTCAGCACACTGCCCCTGCTAATCTGCTCTATTCAACCACATCACTATGGAAACTGACTGGATATCTCACCCTGGCTGCCTAACCGGTGCCATGCAGCTATGTCCACCACTGACATGGAGGTTGTTCAGCAAAATTGCTGCCTGATCATTGTTCTACCACAGTAGCCATGCTGTGACATTATTGTCTGCTTCTCTGACACATGATTATTTATTTATTTTTTTTATCTGAAAAATTGCACTGTTGAAGACAGCAAATGTAAGCTCAAAGGCTTGCAAGAGTAATCCCTTCGGTGTTAACTTGGCTATAAGATGGAGAGTTTTGGGTGGTTGAGGAATTTTTTTTATTCCTCGTGCCTGCTACCTTTTTCCATTACTGCGCTTTGCCTCTGGCAAAATTGCAGGCGAATATTTGTCATGGTTTTAAAGGGTTTATCAACTTCAAAGCTGAGGGAGCTGGTTGTCCAGCCCATCAGTGAGACCACACAATCCTTCCAGCTCTCGCAAAGAATGGGGTAGAGCATGTGGACAAAATTTTCCTGCCAAGCTCTCAATTCAAAGCTTTTACATAAAGCTGGGAGAGTCACATTTGCATTTGCATTTGCCATTGACGTCAGATTTAATCCAACCCGAACCACTTCTCTGGGCCCTTCAACATCGGAGAGAAGAGCTTTGGTAATTGTTAATTACGGCAAAAAGATGGTTGTAATCACTTGCTCCATCAGGCTGATCAGCACTAAGACCGGGCGCTGAGGAACGAGCAGAAAAGCAAATCCCACAGGTAAATATAATTCAAAAGAGCCGCTAAGAGGGTTGTGCAGCGCACATCTCAAAGTGCTGTCTACCCTAAAGTATTCACCCAACTGTGGCATTTATGACAGACATGATGCATGTCTTTAAATTGCAATATGAAATTGAATGTATTATCACCGATAAAAAGTGTAAATATAAACTCAAGAAAGCATTCAGAAGGCCTTTTATTGCTGTGATCTACTATATGTACTAGTTTGAGGATCTGGAAATACGTTGCTAGTTTTCAACTAAAGCTGCACAAAAACAATGAAACAAAGTGAAGTTGTGGAATAGCTCTAATAAATCATGTTCAACTGCTTTATTGCTGAAAGGTCCTATAGAAATAAACTTAACTTGTAATGAAATTGTTGCATATATTATCTAGATTATTAACAAATTCATCCAAATTATATAATACATTTTTCTTATGTTTACTGTGTCTGCTCCACCTGAGCAGCGTATCTTCTACATTGATTGTGCACCTCGTAGTTGCTTCTCTGATTAATGCTTTAATAAAGTTGTGAAGCCTGTTGCAAAAAAAACAAATAAAAAAAACATTATTTTTCCTCCACTTTATGAGGAAAAATAATTATTAGAAAGGCTGCTCAGCCATGACTACAAAGCTGATCTTACTTAGGAATGTTTCTGTTTTACTTCAAAAGGATGCTAATTAGTTTCATGTCAGCAGCAGGGAATCACTCATGTTTAATCCCTTGTACAGAAAAAGCTGTTTGTCCGAGTGAGGATTTAGGCGACGGCACTATGTAATTCCCACCGGATTCTCCAGGAGTCTCAGAAACTATGAATCAAATTGGAAATGATCACTGAGCACACAGAGAACCCCGACAAAGGAAAGAATCGCTAAGCTAATTCAAACCAATGAATGACTGTGCATGTAAAATTTCTTGACCACCTTTAATTATTAAAACATTTCAGTTGTTAGCAGGATTTCTAATAACACTCGAGATCCTGAATATCTTCACGGAGCCGATGACGAATGAAATGATGAGCATCAGCTGTCAAACACTGCAGTGCAAAACTGCCACGGCTAAAAACTGTCTTCTTATTATTTTCATTCGTGTATCGAGTCCCACTGCTCCCAGAGAAAGATGTAAAATGAGCTGTGCTTATGTAAAACTTGTGTGTTAAGAATTAGTATAATGTGAAAACCATGGAAACCAGCAGCCTTGTACCTCAAACGACATGGTTACCTGGGTGATGAATGTTGCGCCAGGTGCCGCAAGAAGAAAGATGCGCTTCTGTGAAAGTTAGAAATTTACTCACTGAGACCAGAGGAAAGCTCAAGTGTGACAGTACATAAAAAAAAAAGAAATCCCAACCTAAATTATTTCCATATTTTTCATACCTATCATTTTCTAGCTTATACACGTGTTTTCTGATTTTTAATAAAAACAAGTGCAGCATCGAGCTAAACTAGTGCAGAGCTAAGAATAATTCAAACACTGCAATGATTTCACTGCAGACTTAAAGGTCCAACATTTGAAAAAGAAAAATTTGTAGGTCTTTGTGCCTCCTATGTTGAGTAAAATTGTCAATTTGTTCAACAAAAAGTAAGAATTTATGTGCATCTCATTACACTAATTAGCAGATTACTTGCTAATTATTATTTTAGATTATTTAAGACCAGACTTTGACTAAATCTCTGCAAAGTATTATTTTTCTCTTTTTTTTAATGCCATTTTTAGTATAGTCAAGTACCTATGTTACCTTCCGTTGTTATGAAAAGGCTGTATCAAAAACAACTTAATAAATTTGACTTTGCCCTGCGACAGACTGGCGACCTGTCCAGGGTCTCGCCCGAAACGTGAGAGCCGGGGAATTACATTATGACTTTAGATGGTCTTTCATTGACATTTTGCAGAAATTTCCCCATTGTACATTTGGATGACCCATGCATACCCAAAAACTCTAACTATACTGCTAAAGTTTTAGGGTATTGCTTCTTCCCTCCTGATATCTGATTTGATAGCCTGTCACAACAAATCACCTGCAAAACATATGTTGGCTTAGGCTTTTGGGCTTTCAGACTTTCCCTTTTTCTCTCCAAAACGTTTGGGAGGCTGTTTTAAACTTGGAAACTTCAAAAGTGGGGGGTTTTGTCACTGAGAGCATTTGAAACCTTTGACATTGCTTATTTGTCTTTCTTTAGAAGTACTGACCTCTACCTCTCTCAGTGGTCTTTCATCCCTTGTCAGCACAGGACACGTTTTACTGCGCCAGCTTCAGCCAGCACCTTTTCGATGTATTTTGCTTTTGTTGACACTCACGTGTATTTCGTACTAAAAATGGCCATCTCTAGGACAGAGAACAGTGGATATACACAATTGTTATACACAATTATACACAGTTGTTGGAACAGATGCCACCTATGGGCATCTGAAATGGCACCCAGTGATGAACCAACGATACGCCGCTCTCTTTGTCATGCATTGGCAGATTCCTTGTGATTTTCCAATGATGTCACAGAAGGAAACGTCGGGCGTTTGAGGAGTTACCTCGAAATATTTCCACAGGTGAGCCTGCATTTCGCTCAGAAGTTGTGGATTAACTAGAAGCTTACAAACCTTGACATAATCAATGTTAGTGCATGCGAAACCTCTGACTTTGAAGAAAATAATCAAAAGATTTTTTTTATACACAGAAAAAAAAAATGTGTGATCCTTCTCCGTTTCGCCACTTCAAAGGCGACCTCAAGTGTTCGAGATGCTGAAGAAATGTGTCAACCACATGAACCTGACATTGTCAAGAGCCTTCAGTGTCTCAGAGTGAATCTTGTAAAGCTCTTGGTGCAGGGTGACATTGTCTTCCACGCATTGCTTTAAAAATGTGATTGATTGATCCTTTATATTAGTGTTGGTTCATTTTTTTTTGTTTGTTTGGTTGTTTTATTTACTTAGAATAGTGATGTATTTTGCTAACTCTTTGATTCATTTTGACTTTTTAAAACCTCTTGCTAAATCTTGCATGGATGGAAATGCACTGCAAAAGAAGCAACAATCCAGAATGTCGTTTTGAAATTCCTTCTTCCAGGGTGCAACTTGTGAATCCATATATGATTTTAACCTTTTGCACCCAGTCAGGGTAAAAACGACATGGGTCACGACTTGCCAACTGAGAGATGATGAAGACGTGCTAACGCGCTGCCTTCAGTGTCAGACATGACATGCATGAGGAAGAACCCAGAGGTTGTGATTCACACCTTTTAGTCTGTCTGCCTGTGTGTGATGTGGTGTGTAAACATCAAGGTCTTTTCGGTGCGCTCGTGCTGTGTTAAACACTTTCTGTTTGGCTTTATAGAAATGTAAATAATTGGCGTAAGTGGAGTTTTGCTGCACGTCAAATGTATTTATCTGCTCCAACGGGACAAACACACAAGTCACTTAATTTAGTTGTTAACGACGGCATCACGAAACATTGACCTTTCGTTCCAGCCTTGAGGCCGCAAAATGAGTCACGTGACAGCCTAGATATTTACAGTGCTTCTCATCACCAGCCTTGTCAAATCACAGCACACTTCACTGCTGCCTACGAGGCCCAAGGCTGGACTTCAGCTATGCAAGCTGATGCATAGGTGGACTTTTTTTTCATCCTTTAGGTCATGCGCTCCGCAAGCTTGTGTAACACAGACGTCGCGAGGGTATTCTGGGACATTAATGCACATTAGCATGCATTTGTAGAAGGTTGCGTGAGTATGTTTGCACAAGAAACGGCAGAGCGAATCACAAAGGAACACCGTATGCAGGACCGATGCATTTCAGGCTGATTAGTCTTGTGGAGGAGCTTCTGGAGAAAATCCAGGACAATTTCTTAAGTTGTAGAACAAATAAATCTGTAAAGAGAGCTAGCCCGAGCTTCTCTGCATAAATTGGAGGGTTTGATTTTCTGTATCTTTTTGAAATTGAAGACTTTGCAACAAAATTTAAAATATCATGGGCTACAATAGGTATGAACATATTTGCGAATCTATTTTTTTTAGGATGCACTGTTTTTCTGTCTAAAAGATAAATACAGTTTTTGCTAATTTATCTTAAACATTGAATGTATATTTGATCTCCCTAAGAATGGGTTTAATTTATTTCTTTCCTGTCTTCCTGTCTTCCAGTTGCTACTTTCCTCAGAAATGTAGGTGTCAAACTAAAAGTGGAGCAGTAACTGCTTGGAATGAAGATGATTTTGACCTTCTTTCCCATCCAACTCGCTCTCGGTAGAGCCAATTGTTAGATTAAATAATTCTGAAGCTGCACCACTGTTCATTTCACTTGGGAATATCTGAGACATTGTCCGACACCCCAAGGGCTGTCGGATTACTTTGCAGAGAGCAGCTATTCAAGGGGAAGAGGTGAAGGCAGCTACTGCGACAAGTACAAAATGTCTGCATGCTGCAAGCCACTACAGAAAGACTTTATATTTAGTACTTATGCATAAGCGTGAACAAATATGTGGGTTCTGACATATTAAATACTCTACATCTGTTGTTTCCATTTCTGTTATTCAGCCTCACCTAACAGAGGTGTAATGATGATATATGACATTCAATTAATAAGATTTTAAAAAATGCAGAGAACCAGTTTGAAAGGGTTTGAAAAACTGGTGCAGGGGTGAAGCGTGTGAGAACTCATCAGTCCTCGACTTTACACAGTGTGGATCATGAGCCGATCCAAGATTTTCATGGTATGAAAACTTTGAGCAAAAATATTAGTTTGTCCTTAAAACAATATTTGGAGAGAACTAACAAAAATTCTTAACATCGTCTTATTTCTTTTTATTTCAAACAAAAAAGTAACAATTGTCCCATCTGCTGCTAGAAAACTTCATTTCAGAAAGTTATAGCATGTAACATAGACTTAAGCAAAATATAAAATATAAAATAAAAACCCACTAAGCTTGTTGTTTTCAAGTGCTTATTACACAGAGCATTATACTGTTTTGTCTAGCTTGTTAATTAGTACAGCTTTGTGCTATAGGCTAGATATCCTGCTGGCTGTGAAATATGCAGCTAATGGACTTATTAAACAGTGAAATTATTTCCACACCATGACTGTACTTTTTTTATCTGAAAATATTTCCAAACAGTCATTTTTTTTCTATCATGTAAACAAAAGGAAAGTTAAACAACGTTCTTTTGGCCAATCAGCACAACTTCTCCTTCTGTTTGCTGATGGGCCTGGTAGAAAATCTACCAGAGACAATCCAAGTGAGCGGGAGAAAGCCCAAACTCTGCATTAGGCAAGATTTTTTTTTTTCCCCCAGTGGAATTGCAGAAGAAAGTAATGGTCAGCCTGGTGTTGTAGAGGCTGATGGTTAATTTTTGCATACTTTATAGACACTGAACTTAACATGCTTAGAATTTTAAAGAGGGCATAATAATTTGTTGACTCTGCTGTTGAGTTTTCTTCTCATCTTTCTAAGAGAAGCATGGAGTAGATCTTACCACCCTCTGCCAACCGACATATTATAATATTACAGGACATTTTTTGTGGTTTAAAAACTTTTTAGAACTTGGCATACCTGAATAATATTAACTGACTCAGGAAGTCATTGGGTTGCTTGGATCCTGCTGACATAAATAGTTCTGACGTCATGTTGACAGCAGATATTGGTTCATGAGCTGTACACTCTCTAGATAATTTATTAATACAATTTAACCTAAATATAACTTAATACAACAGTACAGTTTCAAGTTATTATGTAATGCGTACTAGTTTTTATTGTTTTACTGATTCAGACAAAGACGATGCCGGTAAAGCATTGACGATACTGTAAAATCTAAATATGTGGAGACGTTTATGACCACTTGAATATGTCGCTTTTCCCTGTTTATGCATAGTTAAACAAACAGGAGAACCTAACATAGTTGCAGACTTAGAAAAAGATCAAGTGTTTTTCAGTATCGCATCAGAAACTACAACAATTTCTTTCAGCATTTTGCCATCTTTAACCTGTGATTAATCTTAAAGACACACCTTGACAGCTCTTTTAGCCGCCACGTGGCAGAAAAACAATTTCTCTGTAGCTCGGAGGGAACCTCGGCTGCCATAAATCTGAGAAGAAATCTTTGCCGGGCCTCTCATACACGATTTCAGAGGTTGGGAGGGGTAAGGCAGGGAGAGACGGGGAGGGTGGTAGGTCACTTGGTGGTCCAGTGGACTGGAAAATGTTGCAGGCCTCTGGCTGGAAGTTAGTGCATAGCTATGTACGCTGGAGCTAATGTGGCCACTGGCTCATTGGAGCTCTGATTTAAGGAACGCTGTGTAACACGGCCAAATGCCCCAGTGAAAACGAGTGTCAAAGACAAACCACTGAGGCCAGTGAAGCAAAGTGAAGAAATCGCTCCCCCTTGTCTCTAACGGCAAATCCATAAATTTGGGTTAGGCAGTGAAAAAAAATAAATAAATAAAATAAAACACAGATTTTTTTTTTAAATAAATATAGCAAAGAAACCAACAGGAGAGGTGGTCTGTGAAAAGAAGACTGTGTCATTCAGTCGCACACAGGGCGCTCTCAGCCTGCTACAACAGGAGCTGCTGACAGGTTGGTCATCAATGAAAGGAGGCGGGGAAAGAGGAGAACGGAACAAGAGAGGGGAAAGAAGGGAAAGGAGAAGAGAGAAAGAAAGGGAAGCTGACAGGTTCACCCCACCTCCCCCCAGGCGCCCCCACCATCCACAGCAATCAAGGAGGTGAGGACACAGAGGGGAGGAGAGGAGCTTCAAGCTCAGCTGCATGTCAACCCAATCATTGCATCACATGACCATTTAAATTGGCATGATGGGTGCTGTGCAGTGGAGTAGATCTTCACAATGTAGCCCTGCTGATTAGGAACTGTCAGCATGAGATGGCATGGCTCACGCAGGTTGACATGTTTCACACTTGAAATATGTAGTTTTGGTGCGTAAAACGGTTTTAGACGATGGCAGAAATCTCTCTAGCCTCCGGATGACCAACGCTACTGAAACTTCCAAACATGTCACCCAAAAAAAAAAAAAAAAAAAAATCCACTAGAAACAAATAGCAGACAGGAACAACACCAGATAAGCTATATGTGATAGTTGTCCAGATTTGTTTGAATTACACCTCACGTGCATGCTTCGCAGCGCGAACGTACGCAAAAAGGAGGCGAAGAATGGAGAATAATATAGTCACTCTGAGGACAAAATGTGGTGGCAGCGAAGCAGGGAGGGCGATGGAGGGGGATATAGCCCCGTTCATCTCCTCTCATTTTCTGCCCGCTACTACCCGGCAGAGTTTCTATGGCAACCCCTCAAAAAGCGGTGTGCGGTGAATTGTGGATTTGAGATGCGCCGTCTGATTGCGCTGTGTGGAGGAGATGGCTGGCTCTTTCGTCAGCCTTTCCCCGTGTAAGAGGAAATTGGTGAAGGGCTCCAATGAAACAGCACTCCATATGCTTTCTTTGATCTGCGTGCCAGCTTTCGGGGTCGACGTGATGTGTGTGTGTGTATGTGTGCGTGTGTGTGTGTTAGGGTGCATACAGTGTGCAGAGCGGGCTCACCAACGCTTTACATTAGG